>NC_090725.1:325610319-325635319 GCF_036898095.1 Palaemon carinicauda | reverse complement strand
CCTATAGAACACCATCATTATCAATGATTGCACAAGGGTAGATTATTTTCCAAACGATTAATAGAACATACTGCTATAAAGCAAACGATGTTATAGGGAGTAAAAATATGTTTAAATTTTATTAATACCTATAATCCATTGATGTCTCAAAGTTCTCCAACTGAAAACTACAACATGATCAAAGATATAAGGGTTTTTTTAAATCTGTAACTAAATTGGAGTTCATTGTGACAGCATAAGGAAAACCACCAGGAAAATAAATGTAAACCTTTAAAATACAACAGCTATTTAAGTATCTCCCATAAATATCAATTGTTTTTTAGCTACTTCACTAAGTATAACAATATTGAAAGTGAAGATTATAAGGGAGGCTTACATGTTAATTATTGAGGTTCAGACCAGGGGTAATTGCACATAGATGTTTTAATAAAATCTTATAATCCACTTACTGTTTCTAAAACTAACATGAGAACCATTTATCTAGGAGGAGAGGCATATCGCACGTGTATCACACACTTGTACACTATAACGATATTTAGGTTTTCATTATAATATTGTCGTTATCGCTCTCCTCTCGCACTGATAACTTGTTCGTGCCTGTATGTTCCTGCATCATTGTGTTTGGATTTTTGTGCCGTTCTTGAATGGAACAGGTTGTATAAATACTCTTGCACCTGCTGAAAAAAGTTAGTTATAAACGAATTGGCTCTCAGTCACTTCCTACTGGCTCACTTGCACAATTATCAGCAACCATTGGCAGTTCCTGACTTAGGTGGAGAGGGTTTGAAAACTGATCATATGTATATATGGTCAGTCTCTAGGGCATTGTCCTTCTAGCTAGGCCAATATCACTACCTTTTGCCTCTGTCATTAAGTCTTTAAAACCTTTAAACTATGATGGATAATTTAGCAATTAGATATACATTTGGTAGACAGTTTTAATGCTAAAATTATTATAAGATCCCTTTTCAATTAGAATCCCTCGTTAGTTTTCCTTAATAATTCAGCAACAAGTGTCTTGGATATTAAACAATATTGATCGTTAAAGATGTATTGACATTTGTAACTCAGAAATAAACATCAGTAAGAAGATATAAGATATAAGCTTGGGGAAGATTATATAATTACCAGCATAAATGTGTATTTGAATACATGTGTACATACCGTAATAGTTCACAAATACAGAAAAATTAACAAGTCTCACACTAATCACGAGAGTGATAAAAAATAGAAGGAAAACGATAAATTGAAAGCAGAAAAATATGGTGAAAAACTATTTGTAAATCACAAAATATTTGTGAATCACAAAAACAAAAAAAAATTCTCGAAAATTTTCAAGAAAAGGAATCAATTACTGTCAGTCAGGGTGATAATTAAGTTTTATTTTATTTGTAAAATGCAAGATTCTTGTTCGAAAGGAAGAGAAACCGGAATATAGTCTAATTTCTTTGTTTGGTATTGCAGGATGAAATTTGGACAAGATGCTTAGAATATTCATTATAATACCTTTGACATTTCCATGAAAAAGAAACATAAAAGGTTCGAGGCACTTGTAGCATATTCTTTTATCTTTTTATTTGAAATGCCATCATCATTATCTCCTACGCATATTGACGCAAACGGCCTCAGTTAGATCTCGCCAGTCGTCTTTATCCCGAGTTTATAAATCAATACCTGTCCATTCATCATCTCCTACTTCACATGTTATAGTCTTTAGCCATGTAGGCCTGGGGCTTCCGACTCTTCAAGTGCCTTGTGGAGCCCAGTTGAGAGTTTGGTGAACTAATCTCTCTTGGAAAGTTTCAAGAGCATAACCATACCATCGCCATCTACAGCACACCATGATCTCATTAACATATGGCATTGGATTAACCTTTATCATAGTTTTATTTATAAACCTGTCCTTTCATTAAAACTCTCCATATTCTTCTAAGGGCTTTGTTTTTAAATCTAAAATCTCTGATGGATATTGTTTCATTATCACACCATGACACACGAAATGTATGTGAACACAATTCACATATTAACTTGTCGAATGTACTGCAATTCAGTTTTAATCTTATTGATATAATCAAGTCATAAAACAAGAAAAATATAGGTAATAAGAATTCATGTATGAAAAAAAAAAAATAGATGCATCTATGTAATTTTATTGTGCTGGCGTAGTTCATAATAACTGAAAACTGGCGTTCAATATTCAATGCTCAAAATGAGAAGAAAATGAAAACAGGAGCAATATTCAAATGAACTGGAAAAGTCAAGTTTCATGAAATATCTCCTTAGTTGTTCTTGGAATTTCTTATACAGATCTAAAAAGATATTTAGACTCACATTTGATAAACAACAACAACAACAACAACAACAACAACAACAACAACAGGAGCACCATTAATAACAATGATAACAATAATGGCAATAATAATAAACATATTTCCTAGCACTAAACACCATGCTAAATAGATTTTACCATATCATTATGATAAGCAAATTAACTAGCAACATCAATGGAACTGTGTAATTTCCAAACTAGAATCAGAGATACAGATTCAATTGCGGAGTTATGATTATATTTATTGAAATCTGAATCCATCCCAGATTTTTTATAGTTGTTGAATATGCAAAGTTATAATGGATTTCAACAACACAGCTGGTTGACAGGAATGGATGGCAGCCATTTATATATATATATATATATATATATATATATATATATATATATATATATATATATATATATATATATATATTATATATATATGTATATATATATATATATATATATATATATATATATATAAATATAGATATATATATAGATATATATATATATATATATATATATATATATATATATATATATATATATATATATATATATATATATATATATATATATATATATATATATATTTATTTATGTATATATACATATATATATACATATGTACATTATATATATATATATATATATATATATATATATATATATATATATATATATGTACATATGTATATATATATATATGTATATATACATAAGTAAATATATATATATATATATATATATATATATATATATATATATATATATATATATATATATATAAAAGATTTTATACTTTCTCTTATTCCTAACATACAGTACATTGTTATAAGATTTTCTTAACATCTTACTCCTGAAAGTTCTGCATATATATTCTTCCCATACATAATGCCCTTGCAATATTTGTTTATGAACCCGAAAGGCTCATTCATTTATCTACTGAAATCATAAGGATTATCATCATATCTTATCTCACCGTCATAATATTCACTGCATATCGACCACATTACATCCGTAGAGATCCAAATATCTACAGATTTGCCCCCTTGGTCCATTGTCTGGGTGAGAATACAACATTGGCACTCAACAGATGGCTTGAGACACCGCTTGCTCGTTTAAGAGAAACCCATTCCTTTCTGCAGAGCTTTGGCCAATGGGGAAGTGATTAACATGGGCTCTAGGGAGCATCACAAGGTGGGTAGTCGTCTATTTTTTCTCCAGTGTTCTAGGATGTACGTTGCCGAATCAATGTAGTCCAGCCTAGTGGTGGATATCAAGCTTTCGCTGATGATCATAGAGCGGTTGTCTTTCATCATTCTCTTGTTTATAGTGTTCGGTCATTGAATGGACTGTACGGCAGATGTTCGATGGTGCAATGCTTGCCAATCTATAAAGTACTGGAATAGGGATTGTCCACATAGCCCCAGTAATTGAGCGACATGCTTGATTGAGTTGTATGTCAAGTTTATTGGAAGGACATAATCTTCCCCATGATGGTGAACAGTATTTGGTAGTGTAGTACTTGAATGACAGACATGTATGTCTTCGGTGTGAGGATTTGCTCGCCTGTTGAAATTGAGAGATCTTCTTAGGAGGTTATTTTTGGTAGCTACCTTCTCTACCTTCGCAATGTGGAACATCACCACTATATCATTGTTTTCTTTATTTTCACGTTATTCTGATGAAGAGAGTCTTAATCATATAAAAACTTCCCTTCTGAAGTTATTATGAATTATTCCTTTCCTTCTTTATGTTCATTTATTTTATTGCTATACAGAACAAGTGTGTCATAAGCTTGGGCATAGTATGTTTCAATTTTATATTATAACAACCTGTGTCTTAGTTTGCTCTATAGCTCCATTGACAATATATTTGGTATAATTGTCTGATATCATTTTCTCATTCTGTAATCGATACTTCATAGATACCATACACTAATTATAGTTCTAAAACCATGAATAATTCCCTAATAGATTTTCTTCAACTTTAAGTTCAACTTTAATTTATTGTCTTCTTTATAAAGTAAAGTACATATTATTGTAGCCAATTATTTTTGTAATCCAAATGTGCTTGAACTGTGTATAAACATCACAATGGATATTGTAGCTCCTCTTGCTACGACTGGTTGCGTGACTATATACTTGGGAAAGCCTTAAACTTTGAAAAAAGAGGAACAGTTAAACCTCAGATAATATTCCTGGTTGTGGTGGCCTATGTGGTAACGTCCCTGATTAGTGAACTCCAGTCTGGGGTTTGACTCCCGCTCAAATCGTTAGTTTCTTTAGTCGCTGCAATCTTACCATCTTTGTGAGCTAAGGCTGGGAGGTTCAGGGAAGCCTATAGGTCTATTTGCTTAGTCATTAGCATCCATTACCTGGCCATCCTTGATCTTACTTTTGGTGGATAGGGGTTTTGGGAGATAATCATGTGTATAGGGCCTTGTCCTGTTTGATAGGGCAATGCCACTGACTCTGGCCTCAAGCCTTTAAATCTTTAAACAATACTCATGACTGAGTTTTAGAAACAGTAAGTGGATTATAAGATTTTATTAAAACATATATGTGGATTTTTCCTGTCCTGGACCTCAATAATCATGTAAGCCTTCCTTACAATTTTCACTTACAATATTGATATATATATATATATATATATATATATATATATATATATACATATGTGTGTATATATATATATGTATATATATATATATATATATATATATATATATATATATATATATATATATATATATTTATATATATAAATATATATATATATATATATTTATATATATAAATATATAGTGAAGTAGCTGAAAAACTATTGATGTTTATGGGAGAAGAGATACTTCATTTGCTATTGTATTTTCAAGGTTTACATTTAATTTCCTGGCGGTTTTCCTTATGCTGTCACAATGAATTCAAGTTAAATTGAGATTTACAAAATATTTGTAACTTTCTTCATATTCTATTTTTCAGTTGAAAAACTTTAATATGTCAATGGATTATGGATGTTGATAAAATTCAAACACATTTTTAATACTAATATCATATTTATCTATATAGCCGTATGTTCTATTAATCAATTGGAAAATAATCTACACTTTTGTATTAATTAATAATGTTCTATTTTAAGTTATTCTGTGAATGATAGCGTACGGTATAAAGAGTATCCAATTAATGATATGGATGTTCGAAATAATTTTTTTGGTGTATGCAATATCAGTGTAAACACATTTGTAATAATTTAAAAATAATAATGATAAAATATAGTGATTGTTATCGACTAACTTATTAGCTTAGGCATATATAGATTCATTCACAAAAACAAACAGAATCTATAAAGGATTCAAATCTCTCTGCTGCAGGGCTTATTTTTTCGAAAAAAAACGAATAACATATCCTAAAACAGATTTGTATAGAAAATACCAATGAAAAACATATGGCTTTTGATAACAGAACAATGTAGGGCTCTGAAATTTTTAATATGGCAAACAATGGTGGTTTACACTATTTCATTATATCAGTAAGTTCATATTTTATTTTTTTTTTTTTTTTTAGGATTCCTTATGATATTTTCATAGAATTTTGTGAAACTAAATAATATTCACATCTGTAATAGTATTTTTGGTCTATTTCAAAGCATATCAATAGCTTTTTTTCTAATCCCTGAAAACATTGTAGAAATATATTTTAAGATTTGCCAATTATTCAAGATGAATACAAATAGGATACGTCATAGATTTTTTTCTTCAAAGTAATTACTTAAATGATAAATCCCTTGTAATATATTTTATCAATTTGAATATTTTTTTTTTCACATTTCCACGATTAAAGGGAAAGGTGAAGTGATGTTTGGTGAAATGTCTGGTAGAGTGTCTGGGATTGAAAGGGGAGGAGCAAGAGAAGGTGAGGCTTTATTGCTGAGTGAATGAATGACAGGTAAAGTAGTGGAGTGGAAGGAGATATCATCTAGGTTAATGTGGGTAAGGGTTAGGTTGGGCAGGGAATGTTGGGCTTTTGTCAGTGCGTATGGGCCAGGTTGTGAGAAAAGGGAATAAGAGCGGAATGAGTTCTGGAATGGAATAACTAGGTATGAAGAAGGACGTGGTAGAATTAATTATGTTGTTGTCATGGGTAACTTAAATGCTAGAGTGGGCGCTGGAGAAGTAGAAGGTGTCATTTGGGAATGGATTAACTAGGTATGAAGAAGGACTTGGTAGAATGAATTATGTAGTTGTCATGGGTAACTTAAATGCTAGAGTGGGCGCTGGAGAAGTAGAAGGTGTCATTTGGAAAGTATGGCGTACCAGGTGAAAATGAGAGTGGCGAGAGACTGGTAAATATGTGTGTTGTGCAAGAGATGTTGATAAGTTCTAGCTTTTTCAAAAATAAAGATAAAAACAAGTATACATGGGTAAGAGTGGCAAATGGAAGAGTGATAGAAAGGTCGTTGATGGATTATGTGTTGATAACTAAAAGAATGCTGGAAGATTGAAAGACGTGCACGTATTTCGGGGTATGGCTAACGGTATGTCTGATAATTTTTTGGTGGAAGGAAAATTAGTTGTAGCAAAAGAGTGGGGGAAAAAAGTAGGTGGATGTAAAAGGAAGCTAGTGAGGGTTGAAGGGCTAATAAAATCGGATGTAATAGGTAAATATCAAGAAAAGTTGAAAATGGCCTATGACGAAGTGAAAGTAAGAAAAACTGGTAATTTAGAGTAGGAGTGGAAGTTAGTAAAAAATAATTTTGTTGGGATTACAAGTGATGTGTTTGGCAAAAAGTTTGTGAGGCAGCATGAGGAGGGGCTGTGAATGGTGGAATGAAGGAGTGAAGGTAAAAGTGGAAGAGAAAAAGTTGTCTTTTGAAGAATGACTGCTTAGTAATAGTGTAGAGAAGTAAGAAAGATATAGAGAGAAAAATGTGGAAGTAAAGCGCAAGGTAAGTGAGGCAAAGAGGGCAGCTGACATGAGGTGCAGTCAGGGATTGGGTCATTCATATGAAGAGAATAAGAATTAGTTTTAGAAAGAAGGGAAGAGAGTAAGGAAGGCTGGTTCAAGAATTGAAGAGAGTGAAATATGGAAATGGAAGGTTGTTAAAAGGAGAGGAGGCAAGGAAAAGGTGGGCAGAGTATTTTGAAAGTTTACTGAATGTTGAGGATAATAGGGAGGCTAATATAATTGCTGTTGCAGGTGTTGAGGTGCCGGTGATGGGAGATGAGAATGAGAGAGAGATTACAAGAGAGGGAGTGAGGAGAGCACTAGATGAAACGAAAGTAAGAAAAACATCTGGTATGGATGGTGTGAGAGCTGAGATGTTGAAGGAAGGGGGTGTGACTATACTTGAATGGTTGGTGAGATTGTTTAATATGTGTTTTGTGTTGTCAATGGTACCAGTAGAATGAGTTTGGACGTGTATTGTACCATTATACAAGGATAAGGGAGATGTGCATGAGTGTTGTAATTCAAGGGGTATTAGTTTTGTTGAGTGTAGTTGGAAAAGTGTATGGTAGAGTACTGATTAATAGGATTAAGGATGAAACAGAGAATGCAATCTTAGAAGTACAGTGTGGTTTTTTGAAGAGGTAGGGGTTGTATGAATCAGATTTTTACAGTTAGGCAGATATGCAAGCAATATTTAGTAAAAGGTAAGGAGGTGTATGTTGCATTTATGGATCTGGAGAAAGTTTATGATAGGGAAGCAATATAGAATATGATGAGGCTGTATGGAGTTAGTGGAAGGTTGTTGCAAGCAGTAAAAATTTTCTACAAAGGTAGTAAAGCATGTGTTAGGATAGGAAATGAAGTGAGCGAATGGTTTCCGGTGAAAGTGGGGCTGAGACAGGGATGTGTGATACCACCTTAGTTGTTTAACTTGTATGTTGATGGAGTGGTGAGAGAGGTGAATGCTCGAGTGCTTGGACGAGGATTGAAACTTGTAAACAAGAAAGACCATGAATGGAAAGTAAATCAGTTGTTGTTTGAGGATGATACTGTACTGGTTGCAGACGCGGAAGAGAAGCATGGCCGATTAGTGACAGAATTTGGAAGTGTGTGTGAGAGAAGGAAATTAAGAGTTAATGTGGGTAAGAGTAAGGTTATGAGATGTACGAGAAGGGAAGGTGGTGCGAGGTTGAATGTCACGTTGAATGAAGTGTTACTATAGGAGGTGGATCAGTTTAAGTACTTGTGGTCTGTTGTTGCAGGAAATGGTGGAGTGGAAGCAGATGTACGTCAGAGAGTGAATGGAGGATGCAAAGTGTTGGGGGCAGTTAAGGGAGCAGTAAAAAATAGAGGTTTGGGCATGAATGTAAAGAGAGTTCTCTATGAGAAAGTGATTGTACCAACTGTGATGTATGGATCGGAGTTGTGGGGAATGAAAGTGACAGAGAGACAGAAATTGAATGTGTTTGAGTCGAAGTGTCTAAGGAGTATGGGTGGTGCATCTCGAGTAGATAGCGTTAGGAACGAAGTAGTGAGGTTGAGAACAGGTGTAAGAAATGAGTTAGCAGCTAGAGTGGATATGAATGTGTTGAGGTGGTTTGGCCATGTTGAGAGAATGGAAAATGGCTGTCTGCTAAAGAAGGTGATGAATACAAGAGTTGATGGGATAAGTACAAGAGGAAGGCCAAGGTTTGGGTGGATGGATGGAGTGAAGGAAGCTCTGAGTGATAGGAGGATAGATGTTAGAGAGGCAAGCGAGCATGCTAGAAATAGGAAAGAATTGTGAGCGATTTCGACGCAGTTCCAGTAGACCCTGCTGCTTCCTCCGGTGACTTGGATGACCGTGGAGGTGACAGCAGTAGGGGATTCAGCGTTATGAAGCTTCATCTGTGGTGGATAACGGGGGAGGGTGGGCTGTGGCACCCTAGCAGTACCAGCCGAACTCGGATGAGTCCCTTGTCAGGCTGGGAGGAACATAGAGAGGAGACGTCCCCCCTTTATTGTTTCATTTGTTTGATGTCGGCTACCCCCAAAAATTGGGGGAAGTGCCTTGGTATATGTATGTATGTATGATTATCGGACAGAAAATATTTCTTTTTGTGTGGAGGCGTGCCAGTATTTGCATTTAATATAATAAGAAAAAAATTATTTCTATTCATTAAGAAGCCCTGTTAAAATTATTTCTATAGGAAAATGACAGAGGCTTTGGGTAGCATAATTAAAGAGAATTCGCAAAATTTATGTTTTCCATGGTAATTCTAAAACATTAGACATATTTAGAAGAAATTTAAATTCTTTATATGATATTTTATCTTACTGTTGCTATTTTTCTACTTCAAATGATAATTTATTTTTCTTTATATATTTCTGTTTTCTGATATTCAATATCCCATACCCACATTACTAAACATGTTAATCGTTGCATCATAGAGGTTATCCCGGATTGAAGGTGTGCAAACGAAACTTTCTAGGTAACAAAATATGAATTCTTTATTCTCTCTTACAAATAAATTCAAAATTATAACATTTAGCAACTCCCCTACTCTTTGTATATATATATATATATATATATATATATATATATATATATATATATATATATATATATATATATATATATATATATATATATATATATATATATATATTTATGTGTGTGTGTTTGTGGTATGTATAAATAGTCCTTTAAAATGTTTTTTTTATAAGCTGAGATAAATCTTCTCTATCATCCCAATGCAAAAGCTCTAAAAAGAAATTCCCCCACTTTTGTTTGAATTTACTGTTAGGATTTTTTTCTATTCTCCGCTAAGCCCTCCTTAATTTGACCTCCTCAGGTAAAGCAAGGGTCTTGCGAGGGAGAAACATGCACACTTTTCCGTTTTATTTACTTTCTCTAATGACCCAAACGTTGCCTCAGGGAGAAGAGTTGAAAAGGAGGAGGGTTAGGAGTAGGTGGAGAGAAGAAAGAGTGAGGAAAACCAGAGGGGAATGGTTTAAAGAATGATGGAGTGAGAAGAAGAAAGAATATCTTATGAATGAATGTATGATATATTATTTTATATAGTTGTGCTTTAATATTTCTTTAAGATTAATGCTTTACTGTTTATAATTACATTTAGAAAAGAGAATTTGATGAATTAAATTCACATCAAACTCTCTTACATATGATCCTCAAACCCGTCATTTTATTTTGCGCTTTTAAATAATGATTTTAACGTTCAAATTTATCAAAAACATTGAATCACTTTCCATATAAATATGACTAAATCTATCCCTCTCCTTATTATTTTTTTTTATACATGATCTTCAACCCCATCATTTTATTCAGAGCTATCAAATAATTATGTTAACGTTCCAATTTCTCAAAAACTATGAGTCACTCTTCATATAAATATGATTAAATATATCCTTCTCCTTACAAGTTTTCGAACAATTTAGCTCCTACATCCAACAACGTAAATAATGTTGCAGTCATCTGCATTTTCTTCCTTTTTATAACTTAAACAAATATCACCTTCATAAATCTGCTTGAAAATTCCTGAATGCATAATGATAACTGGAATATTCGTCGAGAGAGATCCCGTAAATTCCAAGTCGAGATTAAAGTTTTCAGAGTTTCAAAAGTCTTTTAAAAGTTAGACAATTCACATACACGAGGAGGGGCATATTTAAATGTCCTGAGAGATATGTTCGCGACTTCATCATCTCTGTGGGGAGAGATTGGATTTTCTTCCTATCTTCTTCCATATTATCTTTATTAGTTTCGAAGGGTGTAAGTGTAAGGGGACGCAAAACACTTTTCATGGTTTGTGTTATTTCATTTGATAAGAAAATATATTTCAAAATTTATACAGTTTTCTTCGTTATAACTTATCATTTCTCTTGTCTTTGGTAGTGTCATAGCCTCTGTACTATGTTCTTCCACTTGGGTTCTTGGGTTAGAGTTCTCTTGCTTGAGGGTACACTCGAGCACACTATTCTGTCTTATTTCTCTTCCTCTTGTTTTGTTAAAGTGTTTATAGTTTATATAGGAAATATTTATTTTAATATTTAATTTTTCCTTGTTTCCTTTCCTTACTTGGCCATTTTCCCGGTTGGGACCCCTGGGCTTATAGTATCTTGATTTTCCAACTAGAGTTGTAATTTAGATATTCATAACAACAACAACAACAACAACAACAACAACAACAACAACAACAACAACAACAACAACAACAACAACAACAATAATAATAATAATAATAATAATAATAATAATAATAATAATAATAATAATAGCAAATTTAAAACCTAATAGAGCTAAATTTGCATAAATTATTCCATCCTGGTTCTTTTATTAAAGGTATAGATCTTTACTGAGAGTAATCAGTGAAACATCAAACTCTTATTGATAATTTTGTTTAAAGTTTTAATCAGAGTTGTTAATTTAGTAGACTTTCTTCTACATACGTATTTCCCTTTTCGCCTGAAAGGAATTTCTGCCATATGTATATTAAATAGCAGAGATGAGTACACTCATATGCATAATATGATGAACGTTTGCTTTCATTTATATAGTATTTATTGATAATTTGTTATTATTTTTTCTTAAAATAATTCGTTTAGAAATATGGTGTATTGCTAATGAACCATTTAAAGACTGCAAATTTATTGAGTTTATTTTACAGACAAAAAAAAATATATTAGAATATTTTAGAATGTTTTACATGAACCAACACACTCCCAGTATTTAATTGTGGTGTATATGTACATTCTATATCGCTAATGAATTGGTGCATAAAAATGAAGAATAATGATTAATTAACAATATATAATGACAAAAATACGAGGTTATATTTACTATAGTCCTCCCAATATTAGGTCAGTTTTCTGTGAGTGGTCACACCAAAGTTTTCACTATCACCAATACTCAGAGGCCAACGTGGTGATGAGTACTGACAAAACGACAACATTGAGGAAGGTCATGTCTGAGGCCTTTGTACAGCATTGGACTAGAAACGGTAACATTTGCTGTTATTATTATTATTATTATTATTATTATTATTATTATTATTATTATCATTATTATTATTATTTTAATAATAATAATAACTAATTATCATTATTATAATTTTAATTATAATTACAAGAATAATAATAATAATAATAATAATAATAATAATAATGATAGTTTATTATTATTATTATTATTATTATTATTATTATTATTATTATTATTATTATTATTATTATTATTATTATTACTAAGATGTTGTTTAAGAATCTCTTTAATTGACTCTTAAATATTTCAGTTAAAGAGGTTCTTAAACAACATCTTCATACAAAAGATTATTATTATTATTATTATTATTATTATTATTATTATATTAATGACAAGTTTACCAGAATATATGTTTCTCCTATGAAACCATTGATATAAAAAACTTCAATAACCTACCACTGCACGTCGTATTCTACCAGTTTTGAAACGGTGTCTCCTTACCCCACTACACTAAGGAGAAAAAAAGTATGATGAGATTGATATTTCTGTTTGAGTAGTAAATACGTTTTATTCGAAAAACCTCCTAAACTTTGAGCTCCAGTTCCCTCGTCTCTGATTAGATATAATTCAAACAGAATGGGATATCAGAGAGGAGTCTGAGACTAATGTAGACATTATGAATTATAAATCAAGATAGTCTATTACTTTTCTCTTTGTTTTTATTTTTGATGGTAAAATTATATTTTTCTTCATACATAAAGAAAGGCATATATTAAAATATCAAAAAAATCACAAATTTGATTAATTAGATAGGGAAATAGAGGTATATATGATGATATTTTAGGGAATAAACATAAGACCGCAGCCAATTCAAGAAAATCAAGAAAAAAACATATTGATTTTCAATTAGAATTGTTTAAATAGTTTTCTAATATAGATAAATTAATACTGATACAAATAACTTAGGCTTTCTCATATTTTATTAATAATATCATGAGTGAAGCATGAAAAATGTGTTTAGAAAATATAAATTTAATATTAATTTTAATATCGATATTGATATTAATATTAATATTAATATTAATATTAATATTAATATTAATATTAATATTAATATTAATATTAATACTAATACAGATGTAGATGTAGATGTCGATGTCGATGTCGATGTCGATGTCGATGTCGATGTCGATGTCGATGTCGATGTCGATGTCGATGTCGATGTCGATGTCGATGTAGATGTAGATGTAGATGTAGATGTAGATATTGATATTTTGTTGTTGCCATGAAAAATTACATATTTGTTAATTGGATGGACAGCTGAGTTTTGTAGTTATTTTGATATATCAGAGAATCCCAACAAAAACATCATCAACAATAATAATGATAATAATAATAATAATAATAATAATAATAATAATAATAATAATAATAATAATAATAATAATAATAATAATGACAGTATTTTAGTAACTATATCATAATATACCATTGATATCTATACCTTAAATTCTCGTTTATCCTCGAGCAAATGACAGAAAATATCGTTAATTTCTTAATAGATATATAATTACAAATATTATAAATTATCGAAAGGATTTTGAAATACGGTGCGAGATTGATAACAACCAATGTGACAAGATCATAGAAAATTGATATTAAAATATTCAGAATTATAATTTTCCAAAATATAATAAAAACATACTTATAATTTCCCTTATTATAAAACTATGAGACGTAACACTATTATGCATTCTCCAAATAGAAACCCGTAAAAAGAATATTTAAAGCCATTCCTGGTTGTTGAATGTACACAATACAGCTCCAATTCGCTAATCTTCTCTTCCTAATTTGATTTTAATCCATAAATTTCTTGTGGCTGTAAAGCTTTTGCCTTTTATGAACACTCAACCTTAATGAGCAGTAACTATTTCGGAGAATCCATTCGGAGTCTCCTGAATGAGAGTAATTACTGAAAGAAAGTGTAAAACATGGATTTTTTTTAAATGGTGATTATGCATTTCTAACCAATTAAGGAAGTATTCTTAACATATATCTTCTTTTTTTTATCTTTTTTTTAATAGTTTATAAATTCATTGAAGAAATATTCTAACCATTTAAGAAATATTCTTAAGATATATCGTCTTCTTTTTAATTTTTTTTTTTTTCATTAAACACAAATATTCTAACCAATTTAGGAACTATTATATGGACTTATTTTTTTTTTCATTTTTTAATGAAGTTTATAAATTTATTGAACAAATATTACATAGGCATTAAAATCAATAAAACTATTGATTTAGTTGGTCCATTATCTCTTAAAGGAGTTTCCATAAAGAGAGAGAGAGAGAGAGAGAGAGAGAGAGAGAGAGAGAGAGAGAGAGAGAGAGAGAGAGAGAGAGAGAGAGAAAAGAGTTTACCTTACTAGTAATCTGCTATGAAATAATATTACTCTATAAAAAAACAAAAAATATAAAAATTTCAATGGGAGCTTATTAATTATAAAAAATTTTAGCGATTAAAATAGCCTCATTTCATTTTAAAGTTATTCATTTTATTAGATAGTCCAAATATTTTTTACGCAATGTGTTCGTTCTCTCTCTCTCTCTCTCTCTCTCTCTCTCTCTCTCTCTCTCTCTCTCTCTCTCTCTCTCTCTCTGTTTGTGTGACAACAGATTAAATTGCATAAAAAGGGCCAAGAGGCCAGTATCTCTTCGTATCACTGACACAAAGTTAGATAGAGTCTTGTAATTGTACACGAAGACTACAAACAATTTCGAATATTCGAACATAACTTCAAATAAAATATTTAAATTTTACATGTATTTAATTCAACTAGGATTTTCCGTTACTTTATATATATATATATATAAATATATATATATGAATCTAAATATATATGTATGTATATATAAATAATTTATTAATATATACACACACACACACACACATATATATATATATATATATATATATATATATATATATATATATATATATATATATATATATGTATATATATATATATATATATATATATATATATATTTATATATTAATCCAAATAATTTTAAATTATACATTCAGGGATGTATACACACACACACACACACACACACATATATATATATATATATATATATATATATATATATATATATATATATATATATAGTGTGTGTGTGTGTGTGTATACATCCCTGAATGTATAATTTAAAATTATTTGGATTAATATATAAATATATATATATATATATATATATATATATATATATATATATATATATATATATATATATATACATATATATATATATATATATATATATATATATATATATATATATATATATATATATATATGTGTGTGTGTATATATTAATAAATTATTTATATATACATACATATATATTTAGATTCATATATATATATTTATATATATATATATATATATATATATATATATATATATATATATATATATATATGCATATATATACATACATATATATGTATATATATATATATATATATATATATATACATATATATATATATATATATATATATATATATATATATATATATATATTTATATTCATAAATGTATATATATGTATGTATACATACATATATATATATATATATATATATATATATATATATATATATATATATATATATATATATATATATATATATATATATATATTCTATGCTGTAAGTTGACGAATCAATGCAGTCCAGCATATTGGTAAATATGAAGCTCTTACTGCGGCTGTCTTTCATCATTGCCTTGTTCATGGAATTTGGTCATTGAATAGACTGTACGGCAGATACTCGGTGACTCAATGCCTGCCAATCTACAAGTACTTTAATAGTTTTTGCTCTTATGGCACCAGTAATTAAGCAACCTGCTTGATTGAGTTCGGTGTCAAATTTATTGGAATGACATATACTTCACCATATTGGTGAGCAGTATTTGGTAGTGTAGTACTTGGGTGACAGACATTTTTGTCTTTGGTGTGAGGATTTGTTCGTTATTGGAATTAGCTAGTTTGCTCAAGACGTTATTTCTGGTAGCTCCCTTTTTTACTTTCACAATGTATATCATTTTTTTCTTTATCTTCACGCTATTCTGATGAACATAGTGTTAAACATACCAAGAAATATTCCTTTTCAAGTTATTATGAATTATTCCGTTTCTTTTTGATGATCATTTATTTTCTTGTTATATAGAACAAGTGTAGCATAGTCTTCGGCATTGTGTGTAGCTATTTTACATTATAACAACATGTGTCACAGTTTCTTCTATAGCTTCATTGACCATATATTTGGTATATATGCTACCATTGTCTCATTTTGTAATAGATACTATAAACTAATCATAGTTCTAATAGCATGAGTAATCATCTACTATGGGTTCCACAGACAGTGCAAGTGCGATTTTTTGCAATTATTCTGTAACGAACAGTCTTATCAATACGAGATGTTGCTATAGGGTATTACACCCAGTGAGGAAATTTATAGGGGTATAATGAATCGTTAATTATTAATTATAAAGACACTTGCCCCTATGCCAAAGGGCAAAATCTCAATCATCCAGTCACAAAACCGAACAATAATATACAGAACCTCTACCTCCACCCCCTCCCTCCCTCTCCTTTCATCCCTCACCTGCTCTCCCCCTGCTTCAAGCTATCTCTCTCCACCTCCACGCCATCCATCCCTCTCCGTTCTTTCCCTTCCCTTCATGCTCTCTTTTTGAGAAGGTAGCTTAAGTTGCAACTTATTTTGTATGATTTTTTTTATATCAAGCACTCTATCTATCTATCTATCTTATCTCATTATAATATTTATTGTTGTAGTTATGGAACAATTCAATCGGTTGTTACCTATCAGATGACTGACTGCCTTATTCACTGGTTTGCTCATCTCTCTCTCTCTCTCTCTCTCTCTCTCTCTCTCTCTCTCTCTCTCTCTCTCTCTCTCTCTCTCTCTCTCTATGGTATTGGTTATGTAAATAATTATTAGATTGATAGAAAAAAAATAGTAAAAAAATATGTTTAAATCAAAGCAACATTCAGAGAGAGAGAGAGAAGGAAAGACGTAGGGCAGGTGAGGGAAGAAAGGAGAGGGGGGTTGGAGGTGAAGGGGGTTGTAGGCAGGCGGAGCTCTTCCAACCTGGTGTTCGTTTTCTTGCTTGGCTAATGAGTTTTGCCTCTTGGTATAGGTACAAAAGTCTTTATCATTTACAATAAATGATTCATGATACTCCTATAAATTTCCTCACTACGTGTAATACCCTATAGCAACATCTCGTATTGATACGACTGTTCGTTACAGAATAATTGCAAAAAATCGCACTTGCACTGTCTGTGAAACCCATAGTAGTGGGTTTCTTTGATATATTCCCTTAAACTCAGAATTCCCTTCATCCACAACGAGGCCTTAAGGTTATTTAATCTGCATTTTTCAACTTTGAGTTCAACTTTTATTCATCTTCTTTATAAAGTAAAGTACATATTATTGTGGCCTATTATTTCTGCGATCCAAATTTGCTTGAACTGTGTATAAATATCACAATGGATATTGTAGCTCCTCTTGCTACGACTGTTTGCGTGACTATATACTTGGAAAAGAGTCATACTTTGAAAAAAGATGAACAGTTGAACCTCAGATAATATTCCTGGTTGTGGTGGCCTATGGGGTAACGTCCCTGACTGGTGAACTCCAGACTGGGGTTTGACTCCCGCTCAAATCGTTAGTTTCTTTGGTCGCTGTAATTTTACCATCTTTGTGAGCTAAGGCTTGGAGGTTTAGGGGAGCCTATAGTTCTATCTGCTTAGTCATTAGCAGCCATTACATGTTCCTCCCTGTTCCTACCTTGGGTGAGGAGAGGGCTTGGGAGCTGATTAATGTATAGGGCTTTATCCCTCTTGATAGAACAATGTCACTGTCCCTTGCCTCTGCCATTCATGAGGGTCTTGAAACCTCTAAACAAATGCAATTTTCTCTGTCCTCGACCTTAATAATCAACATGTAAGCCTTCCTTGGCATTTTCACTTACAATATTGCTATATATAGTGAAGCAAAAAAAAAAAAAAAAAAAAAAACAATTGATATTTATGGGTGATACTTCAATAGCTATTGTATTTTGAAGGTTTACATCTACTTTCCTGGCGGTTTTCCTTATACTGTCACAATGAATTACAGTTTAGTTACAGATTGAAAAAAAAATATATCTTTCAACATGTTTTATGTTTCAGCTGGAAAACCTTGGCGTAATAATGGATTATGGATGTTAATAAAATTCAAACACATTTTTAATACTAATATATTTATCTTTATAGCCGTATGTTCTATTAATCAATTGGAAAATAATCTACACTTTTGTATTAATTAATAATGATGTTCTATTTTAAGTTACTTTGCGAATGATAGCGTACACGATAAAGAGTATGCAATTAATGATATGGATATTCGAAATGATATTTTTGGTTTATGCAGTATCAGTGTAAATACTTTTGTAATAATTTAAAAATAATAATGATAAAATATAGTAATTGTTGTCGACTAACTTATTAGCTTAGGCATATATAGATTCATTCACAAAAACAAACAGAATCTATAAAGGATTCAAATCTCTTCTGCTGCAGGGCTTATTTTTTCGAAAAAACGAGTAACATATCCTAAAACAGAGTTGTATAGAAATTACCATTGAAAAACATATGGCTTTTGATAACAGAACAATGGAGGGCTCTGAAATGTTTAATATGGTAAACAATGGTGGTTTACACTATTTAATTATATCATTAAGTTAATTTTTTTTTTTTTTTTTTTTTTTTTTTTTTTTTTTTAGTATTCCTTATGATATTTTCATAGAATTTTGTGGAACTAAATAATATTCACATCTGTAATAGAATTTTTGGTCTATTTCAAAGCATATCAATAGATTTTTTTCTAATCCCTAAATACATTATAGAAATATATTTTAAGATTTGCTAATTATTCAAGATGAATACAAATAGGATACGTCATAGATTTTTTTCTTCAAAGTAATTACTTAAATGATAAATCCCTTGTGATATATTCTGTCAATTTGAATATTTTTTTTCACATTTCTATGATTAAATGGGAAGGTGAAGTGATGTTTGGTGAAATGTCTGGTAGAGTGTCTGGGATTTAAATCGGAAGAGCAAGAGAAGGTGTGGCTTTATTGCTGAGTCAATGGATGACAGGTAAAGTAGTGGAATGGAAAGAGATATCATCTAGGTTAATGTGGGTAAGGGTTAGGTTGGGTAGGGAATGTTGGGCTTTTGTCAGTGCGTATGGGCCAGATAGTGAGAAAAGTGAAGAAGAGCGGAATGAGTTTTGGAATGGATTAACTAGGTGTGTAGAAGGACTTAGTAGAAGAAATTATGTAGTTGTCATGGGTAACCTAAATGCTAGAGTGGGCGCTGGAGAAGTAGAAGGTGTCATTTGGGAAGTATGGCGTACCAGGTGAAAATGAGAGTGGCGAGAGACTGGTATATATGTGTGTTGAGGAAGAAATGGTGATAAGTTCTAGATTTTTCAAAAAGAAAGATAAAAACAAGTATACATGAGTAAGAGTGCCAAATGGAAGAGTGGTAGAAAGGTCGTTAATGGATTATGCGTTGATTACTAAAAGAATGTTTGGAAGATTGAAAGACGTGGCTAACGGTATGTCTGAAAATTTTTTGGTGGAAGGATAATTAGTTGTAGAAAAAGAGTGGGGGAATAAAGTAGGTGGATGTAAAAGGGAGCTATTGAGGGTTGAAGAGCTAATAAAATCGGGGGTAAAAGGTAAATATCAAGAAAAGTTGAAAATGGCATATGACGAAGTGAAAGTAAGAGAAACTGGTAATTTAGAGTAGGAGTGGAAGTTAGTAAAAAATAATTTTGTTGGGATTGCAAGTGATGTGTTTGGCAAGATGTTTGTGAGGCAGCATGAGGAGGGGCTGTGAATGGTGGAATAAAGGAGTGAAGGTAAAAGAGGAAGAGAAAAAGAGGACTTTTGAAGAATGGCTGCTGAGTAATAGTGTAGAGAAGTCAGAAAGATATAGAGAGAAGAATGTGGAAGTAAAGCGCAAGGTAAGTGAGGTAAAGAGGGCAGCTGACCTGAGGTACGGTCAGGGATAGGGTCATTCATATGAAGAGAATAAGAAGAAGTTTTGGAAAGAAGTGAAGAGAGTAAGGAAGGCTGCTTCAAGAAATGAAGACAGTGAAAGATGGAAATGGAAGGTTGTTAAAAGGAGAGGAGGCAAGGAAAAGGTGGGCGGAGTATTTTGAATGTTTATTGAATGTTGAGGATGATAGGAAGGCAAATATAATTGCTGTTGTAGGTGTTGAGGTGCCGGTGATGGGAGATGAGAATGAGAGAGAGATTACAAGAGAGGAAGTGAGGAGAGCACTAGATGAAACGAAAGTAGGAAAAGCATCTGGTATGGATGGTGTGAGAGCTGAGATGTTGAAGGAGGGGGTGTGACTGTACTTGAATGATTGGGTAGATTGTTTAATATTTGTTTTGTGTTGTCAATGGTACCAGTAGAAAGAGTTTGTGCGTGTATTACACCACTATACAAGTGTAAGGGAGATGTGCATGAGTGTTGTAATTCAAGGGGTATTAGGTTGTTGAGTGTAGATGGAAAAGTGTATGGTAGAGTACTGATTAATAGGATTAAGAATAAAACTGAGAATGCAATCTTAGAAGTACAGTGTGGCTTTTGAAGAGGTAGCGGTTGTAAGAATCATATTTTTACAGTTAGGCAGATATGCAAGAAATATTTAGCAAAAGGTAAGGAGGTGTATGTTGCGTTCATGGATCTGGAGAAAGCTTATGATAGGGAAGCAATATAGAATATGATGAGGCTATATGGAGTTGGTGGAAGGTTGTTGCAAGCAGTGAAAAGTTTCTATAAAGGTAGTGAAGCATGTGTTAGGATAGGAAATGAAGTGAGCCATTGGTTTCCGGTGAGAGTGGGGCTGAGACAGGCATGTGTGATGTCACCTTGGTTGTTTAACTTGTATGTTGATGGAGTGGTGAGAAAGGTGAATGCTCGAGTGCTTGGACGAAAATTGAAACTTGTAGACGAGAATAACCATGAATGGGAGGTAAATCAGTTGTTATTTGCGGATGATACTGTACTGGTTGCAGACGCGGAAGAGAAGCATGGCCGATTAGTAACAGAATTTGGAAGAGTGCGTGAGAGAAGGAAGTTGAGAGTTAATGTGGGTGAAAGTAAGGTTATGAGATGTACGAGAAGGGAAGATGGTGCGAGGTTGAATGTCACGTTGAATGGAGAGTTACTTGAGGAGGTGGATCAGTTTAAGTACTTGTGGTCTGTTGTTGCAGCAAATTGTGGAGTGGAAGCAGATGTACGTTAGAGAGTGAATGAAGTATGCAAAGTGTTAGGGGCAGTTAAGGGAGCAGTAAAAAATAAAAGTTTGGGCATGAATGTAAAGAGAGTTCTGTGAGGGAAAGTGATTGTACCAACTGTGATTTATGGATCGGAGTTGTGGGAAATGAGAGTGACGGAGAGACAGAAATTGAATGTGTTTGAGATGAAGTGTCTAAGGAGTATAGCTGGTGTATCTCGATTAGAAAGGGTTAGGAACGAAGTGGTGAGAGTGAGAACGGGTGTAAGAAAGGAGTTAGCAGCTAGAGTGGATATGAATGTGTTGAGGTGGTTTGTCCATGTTGAGAGAATGGAAAATGGCTGTCTGCTAAAAAAGGTGATGAATGCAAGAGTTGATGGGAGAAGTACAAGAGGAGGGCCAAGGTTTGGGTGGATGGATGGAGTGAAGGAGGGTCTGAGTGATAGGAGGATAGATGTGAAAGAGGCAAGAGAGCATGCTAGAAATAGGAATGAATGGTGAGCGATTGGGGCGCAGTTCCGGTAGGCCCTGCTGCTTCCTCCGGTGACTTGGATGACCGTGAAGGTAGCAGCAGTAGGGGATTTAGCGTTATGAAGCTTCATCTGCGGTGGACAACGGGGGAGGGTCGGCTGTGCCACAATAGGAGTACCAGCCGAACTCGGTTGAGTCCCTTGTCAGGCTGGGAGGAACATAGGGAGGAGATGTCCCCTTTTTTGTTTCATTTGTTTGATCTCGGCTACCCCCCCAAAATTGAGGGAAGTGCCTTGGTATATGTATGTATGTATGATTATCAGACAGAAAATATTTCTTTTTTGTGTGGAGGCAGGCCAGTATTTGCATTTAATATAATAAGAAAAAATTATTTCTATTCATTAAGAAGCCCTGTTAAAATAATTTTTATAAGAAAATGACAGAGGCTTTGGGTAGCAAAACTAAAGAGAATTCGCAAAATTTGTGTTTTCCATGGTAATTCTAAAACATTAAACATATTTAGAAGAAATTTAAATTCTTTATATGATATTTTATCTTACTGTTGCTATTTTTCTACTTCAAATGATAATTTATTTTTCTTTATATATTTCTGTCTTCTGATATTCAATATCCCATACCCACATTACTAAACATGTTAATCGTTGCATCATAGAGGTTATCCCGGATTGAAGGTGTGCAAACGTTACTTTCAAGGTAACCAAATAATATTTCTTTATTTTCTCTATAAATCTTCTTTATCATCCCAATGCATTAACTCTAAAAGAAATTCCCTCACTTTTGTTTGAATTTACTGCTAGTCTTTTTTTCTCTCCGCTAAGCCCTCCTTAATTTGACCTCCTCAGGTAAAGCAAGGGTCTTGCGAGGGAGAAACATGCAGACTTTTCCGTTTTATTTACTTTCTCTAATGACCCAAACGTTGCCTCAGGGAGAAGAGTTTAAAAGGAGGGGGGTTAGGAGGAGGTAGAGAGAAGAAAGAGTGAGAGAAACCAGAGGGGAATAGTTTCAAGGAAGATGGAGTGAGAAGAAGTAAAAATATATTATGAATGAATGTGTATATTTTATATGGATGTCCTTCAATATTTCTTTAAGATTAATGCTTTAATGTTTATAATTACAATAAGAAAAGGTAATATGACAAATTAAATGTATATCAAAGTCTCTTGCATATGATCTTCAAACATGTCATTTTATTTTGCGCTTTTGAATAATGGTTTTAACGTTCCAATTTCTCAAAAACTCTGAATCGCTTTTCATATATGTGACTAAATCTATCCCTTTCCCTAACATTTTTATTATATATGATCATCAAACCCGTCATTTTATTCTGGGCTTTCAAATAATGATTTTAACGTTCCAATTTCTCAAAAACTATGAGTCACTCTTCATATAAATAGGATTGAATATATCCCTCTCCTTAGAAGTTTTCTAAAAATTTAGCTCTTCCATCCCACAACGTAAACAATGTTGCAGTCATCTGCATTTTCTTTCTTTTTATAACTTACACAAATATTACCTTCATAAATCTGCTTGAAAATTCCTGAATGCATAATGATAACTGGAATATTCGTCGAGAGAGATCCCGTAAATTTCAAGTCGAGATTAAAGTTTTTCAAAGTTCCAAAAGTCTTTTAAAAGTTAGACAATTCACATACACGAGGAGGGGCATATTTAAATGTCCTGAGAGATATGTTCGCGACTTCATCATCTCTGTTGGGAGATTGGATTTTCTTCTTATCTTCTTCCACATTATCTATATTAGTTGCGAAGGGTGTAAGTGTAAGAGGACGCAAAACACTCTTTTCATGGTTTGTGTTATTTCATTTGATAAGAAAATATATTTCAACATTTATACAGTTTTCTTCGTTGTAACTTAACATTTCTCTTAGCTTGGGTAGTGTCATAGCCTCTGTACCATGTTCTTCCACTTCGGTTCTTGGGTTAGAGTTCTCTTTCTTGAGGGTACACTCGAGCACACTATTGTCTTATTTCTCTTCCTCTTGTTTTGTTAAAGTATTTATAGTTTATATGGGAAATATTTATTTTAATATTACTGTTTTTGAAATATCTATTTTTTCCTTGTTTCCTTTCCTTACTTGGCTATTTTCCCGGTTGGGATACCTGGGCTTATAGTATATTGCTTTTCCAACTAGGGTTGTAGCTTAGCAATTAATAATAATAATAATAATAATAATGATAATAATAATAATAATAATAATAATAATAATAATAATAATAATAATAATAATAATAATAATAATAATAATAATAATAATAATAATAGCAAATATGAAACCTATTAGAGCTAAATTCGCATAAATTATTCCAAATTTGTTCTTTTGATCTTTACTGAGAGTATTCTGTGAAATATCGAACTCTTATTGATAATTTTATTTAAAGATCTAATCAAACTTGTTAACTTGGTAGACTTTCTTCTACATACGTAGTTCCCTTTTCGTTTGAAGGGCATTTCTGCCATATGTAAATTAAATATGCATAATATGACATACGTTTGTTTCCATTCATATGCTTTTTTTATCAATGATTTATCCTTCGGTTTTCTTAAAATCATTCATTTAGAAAATATGGTGCGTTACTAATGAACAATTTTAAGATACTGCAAATTGATTCAGACTAATTTACCGGGAAAAGAAATCATCAGAATATTAATACAATGAATTTTACATAAACCAAAAAACTCGTGATATTTAATTGTAGTGTATACGTATTTTTTATATCCCTTGCTAATGAAATGGTGCATAAGTTATTGAATAATGATATATTATTAACATTTAACGACACAAATGTTGTGTTATATCTATTTTGGTCATACTAATACTAGGCCAGTTTGTTGTGAGTGGTCAG
>NC_090725.1:325589263-325596763 GCF_036898095.1 Palaemon carinicauda | reverse complement strand
GAATCTCCAAAGTAGAATAATAACAAAACTTAAGATTCATCAAAGCAATCCACGTTATTTTTCAAATAAATTTTGTTTTACTTTTAACAAATATTATTTCTTTATATATTTAAAACTCGAAAAAAATATTTCCAAGAATGACATTTTAGCAAAGCCTTAATAGAAAATCATTTTTCAGAATTTTCTCTTTAGAATAACACAACTTAAAATTCATTAAAACAATCCACATTATTTCATATATGATTTCAGTCTAGCTTTCAACAAATATTGTTTCTTTATCTATTTATTAATCATAAGAAAATTACGAAGAAGGATATTCTAGTAAACCCTTGAAAGGAAATTTCTTTGCAGAATTTCCACTTCAGAATAACACAGCTTAAAATTTTTTAAAACGATCCTTGTTAAGTCTTTTATAATTTTCTGTTTAACTTTTAACAAATATTATTCCTTTATCAATTTATTAACCATAAAATATATTACTAAGAATTATATTTTAGTAAACCATTGAAAGAAAATAATTTTGCAGAATTCCCACACTAAAACAGAAAGAAAACTTAAAAATCATTGAAATAATTCACGTTATTTCCTATATAAATATTGTTTAGCTTATAACAATTATTATTTCTTTATCTGATCATTAATCATAAAACATAACACCAAGAATGATATTTCAGTAAACCCTTGAAAAAAAATTAATTTTCAGAGTTTTCCCATTAGAATAATACAGCTTAAAGTTTATTAAAATAATCCACGTTATTCCTTATATAAATTATATTTAGCTTTCAACAAGTATTATTTCTTTATCTATTTATCAATCATAACAAATATTACCAAAAATTACAATTTTGTAAACCCTTCAAAAGGAATATCACTTTGAAGAATTTTCACAATAGAATAACACAGCTTAAAATTCATTAAAACAATCCTCGTTGTTCCAACAGCAACTTCTTCGTTAACTGTGTCATTAAACGAGAGGATTAGAATTAAGCTGGAACATATTTTTCCAACGCCACCTGATTCCTCGGGTGACTTTTTCTACATTTAAAGAATTATATTTTCCCTTTTTTGGTGTTATGTACCAGGCTTTTTTTTCTTCTACACTTAAAACAAATGTATATTTTCCCTTTTGGGGGTTTTATACCTGGCTTTCTGTTTCCATTGTCATTTTGTTTATTCATTCTGTTCTTCCATTATTGTTTCTTTACTTTTTGAGACTCTTTTGAGTTAAATATATCAATATATCATGTTTTAGTAATAAGTAAGTAAGGGTTTTATGTGTATAGCTATAAGAGTAATATGGCTGCATTTTTTTTCTCTCTCTCTTTCTCTCTAGGGATCAATAATTTAATTGAGAGAGAGAGAGAGAGAGAGAGAGAGAGAGAGAGAGAGAGAGAGAGAGAGAGAGAGAGAGAGAGAGAGAGAGAGAGAGAGAGAGAGAGAGAGGACAGTAATGCATATTTCTTTATATCCGGCAAAACACGTGCAATTTATAGAGCTATTAATAGATAACACACTAGTGTTTTACCTTAAAAAGAAACATTTTAATTTTTTTTTTCGGCTATTAAATTCAAGTAGCCTATCATTATTTAGAAAGTAGTAAATTCATTTATTATCTGCGATAAAAGATTAAGAAAAAAGGCATGATATTGAACGATTAGATGAACAATTTAACTCCCATCCCCTCGTAGTATAATAGTAAAACCCTCTATTACAGACATTTGACTACTGGTGGTTCAATGTGTTAAGTTAAAGTATTGAAATGTCTTTCTAGTTTACAACTAACCTCGAGGTAATTACGACCTTACTAGAGTGTAAATACTGAAAAATACACATACACACCCTTGGGTGTATATATACATATGTATATATATATATATATATATATATATATATATATATATATATATATATATATATATATATATATATATATATATAATATATATATATATATATATATATATATATATATATATATATATATATATATATATATATATATATATATATATATATATATACATATATGTGTGTGTGTGTGTGTGATTTTTTTCATAATTTTATTCTTAGAGTATCAAGATAAACTGCAAAAACAAATATCGATCTTTATTTTGCTCTGGTCGCTATAAAATTTTCTCCAAATAGCGATAACATTGTATACATTATTTCCCGGACTCACCCATTTTAAAGATTTTTTCTCCACTGGCCTCAATATCTCAGGCCCTCTCCCCAGTACCTTTTTTTCCCATCAGAAACCTTCTAATCCAGAGTTTAGCTCCTCATTTATGTCTTTCTGTTAAGGCCTTTTCTTCCCTTCCCTTCCGTTCCCAGAATGTAGGCGAGGGTCAGGTCTCTTGGGAGGAAGAAGGTAGATTTGAGAGCAGCCACTGTATCAGGAGGGAGCTTTCAAAGAAATGAACTTCTTGTGTTTTTATCCGCTCAACAGCCGCCACTGTAGAGGCGTTAGATGGCAGGGAATTGGCGAGAGGCTTTCTGAAGTCTGGCAAAGGTTGCGCTGGAGAGTAATCTGAGCTGTTTCTGGAGTAGTGGAAGTATCGTCTAAGGCCTACCTTTTGGCCAAAAGAGATACTCGTTCCTTGATGGTTATTGTCCATAGCTCGCTAACCATGTATATCGTTTTGCACGTTTCTCTCATACTTTATCCTATATATGCTGTTATCGTTTCCATTTTGTGACTTTCATTTTTATTTATATATCTTAGTATTTAGAATGATTATTTTTTTTTCTAAGATGAAAGTTGTTCTTTGTTTGATTCCTTGGACGACTGGAAGCTATAATCTAGAAGTTAATTCCTTCTTGGGTATCTGATCTAGAGGAGTGAAATTTCAATATTAAGAGGTATTTGTTATTTATCTGAATAAATGAAAATACCGAGTGTGAGTGATAAATCATATATACAGTATAATATATATATATATATATATATATATATATATATATATATATATATATATATATATATATAGATAGATAGATAGATAGATAGATAGATAGATGGATAGTTAACATCATTATCATTTAAGAACCATTACCAAAAATCTCAAGATTTTGCTCTAAAACTATCTCCATTTAAGTTTGTGTACTAAGTAACACTATTCTAGATCATATCATGTTAATACTTTTAATTATAAATATATCGTTTTTTTCTTATATTGTCTCCTATCACTGTTAAACTTCACCCTACTTTGTCATAAACCATAGAAGAATATTTACCTTCCTTTGGCTTAACTTTTCCACATATAAGCATATTTTTTTTATATTTCAATATTGATTTCGAAGTGTACACTCCTTAAAAATCTAATATTTAAAGATTGATACCTACTTATGATAAGTAAGTATTTTTTTTTAATTGCTTAAAGGTTCAACCTGTCTGAATACAATTGCAGATCCATATGGAGAGGTACGCGCCAGAACGTCAGCTGGACGAGCTCAACAGTGCCCTGTGATGCACAACCTCCCAGCAATCAGCTTGAACCCAAAGTACCAGAATTGGATTGATCTGCTGCCAGTTGAATGCAAGGCAAACGCGTTACCACTGTACTAGTCTGGAGGCTAATAATGTGAGTGTTTACATACATTTCTGTTGTATTTAGAATTTAATTTTTTTGTTTTAATAACAGTTTTTACAACGACTTTCAGCAATCTTCTATTTGATGTATAGAAAGTATTGATTAGCAAGTAAACACGAGACTGACATTACCCGTTTATTCAGTCTCTTGTATACCAAAACTGATTTCTATCCCTCCATGACTTCTTTAAGTGTCATGGTATATGTTCAGCAATATTGAATATATCTATTTTCAACATATTGAGCAGTTGAATTTTATTCGTTTATTAATATTCAAGAGATTTTTCCACAAGGTTGATGTTAGTACCATATATAGAAAGTATCCAAAAATTTAAATTTCAAAAAATTACAATCTTGAAGCGAACTAAATATGCATTTCAAACCACATTTCACACCTTAACAAACCCTTATTAATCATCCACCCTCTCCCTTCCAAAACTCCTTATTCCATCGTTAACTTTTATTCTCTTAATTACTCATTCAAACTTCACACGTGCTAATTTGTCCCTCTTGTGTTTTTCATTGGCTCTCCAGAGGGAAACGGCTTCCCTTTCTTGTCTACTGTCCTTTCTACAAACAATTTCCCCCTGGCACATTCACAGTTCTATTTGACCACTAAATTGCTTCTCTTCTTCGTCAAGATCATAGGTAATTATTCGACTTCTTTCTTCACTTGCTCCTAATTTCTCATTCGTTATGCGTTATTTTTTTTTTTTTCTGGTAACTTCGGTCGTTCTGCTTTTCCCCTACAGTTTCGGTAATTTGCTTTTCGCAAGTGATGAGCTCTGTTCACTTCCAATTTTCTCTTTGTTGGAGATGATATACCAGATGATAGGGAAATAGAGGTGTTATAGTTTCTTGAAATGAGAACTATATATATATATATATATATATATATATATATATATATATATATATATATATATATATATATATATATGTATACGTAAATTTGTTTATATATATATATATATATATATATATATATATATATATATATAGATATATAGATATATAGATATATATATATATATATATATATATATATATATATATATATATATATATATATATATTCTTTGCTTTCTTTTACTGATTTCTATATTCATGACTTATTCATGAATATCATCTAGGGTTTTATAATACGCGAAGAAGCATAGCAAATAATTCGTCCATGTATTTTACACACACACACACACACACACATACATATATATATATATATATATATATATATATATATATATATATATATATATATATATATATATTTATATATTAAGCTTCATCAAAGAATTAGTGTTTAGTACATCATCTACAATAGTATTTCGAATATATACTTGAAAATAGGATTTTACTTTCCTGAATATTTTTATATTAGTATATGAGCAACTGAACGTGCAATGGCAAAATTGTACGCTTATATATCTTCAAGATTTTATATATGGTTACTCAGATTATGTAGATTTGAGAACAAAGCCTTTAGAATAATGTTGTGAATTAAATGGCAGGAGACGATTTTAAATGAAAATATAAGGGATACTACTCGAGTGCTATTTGTGGATGAGATCATTGTAAGGGATAGATGGAGATAGTGTGGCATGCTCTTCACACTGCACAAGAGGGATTACATCACCAATATTTTCACTAGGCTCCCCAAGGCACTAAGGGAGATGGAAATCCAAACCTACATAGCTGAGGACTAGGAAGTGCGAAGTAATTGATGATTGGAGAAATACTGATTAAAAATTCAATATACAGATGAATTATGAAATCTATCCCAGGCCCTTCTCCTGAGTAGGCGTAGGAGGTGGTGATGATGATGAAATAAAAAGAAATAATAAAAATAATAAAAACATAATTAGGTTAATCAATAATCACTACTAATACATGTTCATATGTTGAATGAAAATAAATCATAATCCATAGAAATGTCTACACGAATGTAGGAAATTCCTTTCATAAGAAAACATATCCTTTAAAAAAGGAAATGTGGATTACTTTTCAACGTGTAGAAAATTTGGAATGGGTGGAATAGACGAGACTGAATGTTATCAATTCGAGACAGCTGGACAGCAGACGGTGCCAATTTTCTTTCAAAAAATCAATTGGAGAACTTACAAGAGAAACCGGGACGCTTTATTGGAATAACCAGCTGGAGCAGAGGACATATAAGAATAAGAAGAAGGGATGTCGGAAGCAAGAAAACGTCTGCCCAAAACGACTTAGAGGAAATATAGCACAAGAAACCGTACGGATACTCGACCCGGGTTTTTGCTTTCTTTTAGGAAAAAAAAATGAAATTATTCGTGAATGGAAAGATTAAAAAATTATGAAATGCTAATAATGGCAGGCATAGTTAAGATTACTGAGGTGGTAAGTGTTATTGCTCTGATAGTGTATTCTCGTGTTAAGGATGGAGGGGAGGAGGGAATAAGGGGTTAGGATAAGTTTCTTGCGGAGGCTTAGATGTGATTACTCGTAGATGGTAAGCCATAAGCGTTGGTTGCTGGCAAGGAATAATGGTGATTTCCCTGGGGGGAAGCCACGCTTTTTAGTTCTCCAAAGGCTATTGAGAAAGCTGAGAAAGTTTTGCTATGCAGGTGCCCGATGGTGGTGAGCACTCCTCCTGGAGGTATGATTTGTGGGCGTCGTTCGTCATTGGTTTGTCTCCTAGCTCATACAGCCAGTTGGATACTTCAGGGAAAGTGTCCTCTGGGATGGCCATGAGACTGTAATCTGCTTTGGTGCGTGACTGAGTCACGCCTTTGATTTGGAGCTGAACCTCAGCACGCTGAAACCAGGCGAACGTTTCACTGCTGACAAAGGACGGTAGCTTCAAGGCGTCGTGTCGATAGTAGAGTCTATGTCGGAGGGGTTATTATTAAACATTAAGGCACACCAAAGAGGGGGAAGGTGGAGGGAGCTGGCCACTCCAGGGTTACCAATCTATACGAAAGCCATTGATGTCCAAGTGAGCCGTTAATAGGTGACTAGGAGATGGTTGAATGCCCCTAACTTTATTCGGAGGGAGCTTCAGTAATTATACAAACCATCCCAGTCAAGAAGGACACAAAAATTTTGAAACAATGCCGCAGGAAAATACAGGCATGGGCAGGTTATTTATATTGGAATAATAAGAAATCAAAATTCACTAAAACAATTCTCCTTATTTATTATATAATTTTCTGTTTAACCTCCCATGAATATCATTTCTTCATCTATATATTAATCATAAAAAAATATTACCAAGAATGACATTTTAGTGAATCGTTAACAGAAAATAATCTCACAGAATTTCCACATTAGAATAATAAGAAAACTTGAAATTCATCAAAGAAATCCATGTTATTTCTCAGATAAATTTTGTTTTACTTTTAACAAATATTATTTCTTTATACATTTAAAAATCATAAAAAATATGTCCAAGAATGACATTTTAGTGAAAGCTTAATTTTTAAAAAATATTTTCTTATTAGAATAACACACCTTAAAATTCATTAAAACAATCCACATTATTTCATATATAATTATAGTCTAGCTTTCAACAAACCTTATTTCTTTATCTATTTATTAATCATAAGAAAATTACGAAGGAGGATATTCTCGTTAACCCTTGAAAGGAAATTTCTTTGCAGAATTTCCACTTCAGAATAACAGCTAAAAATTCTTTAAAACGATCCTTGTTAAGTCTCATATAATTTTCTGTTTAACTTTTAACAAATATTATTTCTTTATCAATTTATTAATCATAAAATATATTACCAAGAATGATATTTTAGTAAACCCTTGAAAGAAACTCATTTTGCCGAATTCCCACACTAAAATAAAAAGAAATCTTGAAAATTATTAAAATAATTCACATCATTTCCTATATGAATATTGTTTAGCTTTCAACAATTATTATTTCT
>NC_090725.1:325574263-325576763 GCF_036898095.1 Palaemon carinicauda | reverse complement strand
TATATATATATATATATATATATATATATATATATATATATATATATATATATATATATATATTAGGTTTCATGAAAGAAATGGTGTTTAGTACATCATCTACAATAGTATTTCTAATCTCTATTTGAAAATATGATTTTACTTTCCTGAATATTTTTACATTAGTATATGAGCAACTGAACGTGCAATGGCAAAATTGTACGCTTATATATCTTCAAGGTTTTATATATGGTTACTCAGATTTTGTAGATTTAAGAACAAAGCCTTGAGAATAATATTGTGATTTAAATGGCAGGAGACGATTTTAAAGGAATATATAAGGGAGACTACTCGAGTGCTATATGTGGATGAGATCATTGTAAGGGATAGATGGAGATGGTGTGGCATGCTCTTCATACTGCACAAGAGTGATTACATCACCGATCTTTTTACTTGGCTCCCCAAGGCACTAGGGGAGTTGGAAGTCCGAACCTACATAGCCGAGGACTATAAAGTGCGAAGTAGTTGATGATTGGAGAAGTACTGATTCAAAATATCAATATGCAGACGATTTATGAAATCTGATCCAGGCCCTTCACCTGAGTAGGCGTAGGATGTGGTGATGATGATGAAATAAAAAGAAATAATAAAAATAATAAAAGCATAATTAGGTTAAGCAATAATCACTACTAATACATGTTGATATGTTGAAGGAAAATGCATCATAATCCATAGAAATGTCTACATAAATGTTGGAAATTCGTAAAAAAAAAACATATCCTTTAAAAAAGGAAATGTGGAATACTTTTCAACGTGTAGAAAATTTAGAATGGGTGGAATGGACGAGACTGAATGTTATCAATTCGAGACAGCTGGACAGCAGACAGTGCCAATTTTCTTTCAAAAAATCAATTGGAGAACATACAAGAGAAACCGGGAGGCTTTATTGGAATAACCAGCTGGAGCAGAGGACGTTTAAGAATTTGAAGAAGGGATGTCGGAAGCAAGAAAACGTCTGCCCAAAACGACTTAGAGGAAATATAGCACAAGAAACCGTACGGATACTCAACCCGGGTTTTTGCTTTCATTTAGGAAAAAAAAAAATGAAATTATTCGTGAATGGAAAGATTAGAAAATTAGGAAATGCTATTAATGGCAGGCATAGTTAAGATTACTGAGGTGATAAGTGCTATTGCTGTGATAGTGTATTCTTGTGTTAAGGATGGAGGGGAGGAGACAAGAAGGGGTTAGGATAAGCTTCTTGCGGAGGCTGAGATGTAGAGGAACACAGAGAATTACTCGTAGATGGTAAGCCATATATGTTGGTTGCTGGCAATGAGATACTGGTGATTTCCCTGGGGGGAAGCCACGCTTTTTGGTTCTCCAAAGGCTATTGAGAAAGTTGAGAAAGTTTTGCTATGCAGGTGCCCGATGGTGGTGAGCACTCCTCCAGGAGGTATGATTTGTGGGCGTCGTTCGTCATTGGTTTGTCTCCTAGCTCGTACAGCCAGTTGGATACTTCAGGGAAAGTGTCCTCTGGGATGGCCATGAGAATGTAATCTGCTTTAGTGCTTGATGGAGTCACGCCTTTGATGTGGAACTGAATCTCAGCCCGCTGGAACCAGGCGAACGCTTCGCTGCTGACGAAGGACGGTAGTTTCAAGGCGTCGTGTCGATAGTAGAGTCTGTGTCGGAGGGGTTATCATTAAACATTAAGACACACCAGAGAGGGGGAAGGTGGAGGGAGCTGGTCACTCCGGGGTCAGCAATCTGCATGAAAGCCCTTGATGTCCAAGCGAGCCGATAAGAGGTGACTAGGAGATGGTCGAATGCCCCTAACTTTATTCGGAAGGAGCTTGAGTAATTATTCAAACCATCTCAGTCAAGAAGGGCACAAAAAATTTAAAACAATGGGGTTGAAAAATACAGGCATGGGCAGGTTATTTATATTGGAATAATAAGAAATCTAAATTTTTAAAACAATTCTCCTTATTTCTTATATAATTTTCTGTTTAACTTCCCATGAATATCATTTCTTTATATAAATATGTATATATATATATATATATATATATATATATATATATATATATATATATATATATATATATATTTATTTATATATATATATATATATATATATATATATATATATATATATATATATATTTATATATGTATATATATATATATATTTTATATATATATATATTTTATGTATATATATATATATATATATATATATATATATATATATATATATATATATATATAGATATATATATATATATATATATATATATGTATATACATATATATATATATATATATATATATATATATATATATATATATATATGTATATATATATATATATATATATATATATATATATATGTATATATATATACTATATATATATATATATATATATATATATATATATATATATATATATATATATATATATATATATATATATATATATATATAAAATATATATATATATATATATATATAT
>NC_090725.1:325544263-325549263 GCF_036898095.1 Palaemon carinicauda | reverse complement strand
CGTGGATGATATTTACATTAATTAAAATCACGTGTGCTTGTGATATATGTTCATATATATATATATATATATATATATATATATATATATATATATATATATATATATATATATATATATATATATATATATATATATAGAAAAAAAGTTGATTTTAAAAAGGTTATATACACAATTTTACATTTCCAATTAATTTGAAAAAAAAATATCAATTTTCCAAATTGGTTTCAAGTTTCCATTCCCCAATTCATCATTGAATTCTCGTCAAGTATACTTGAACAAATCATAATATTTGTGTTACAGGAGTCAAAGTTGATATCACGCTAATACAAAGAGTATAACTCTTATATATATATATTTATATATATATATATATATATATATATATATATATATATATATATATATATATATATATATATATATATATATATATATATATATATATATATAAATAAATTTCTACCTCATACTTGGGATCGAACGCTAGCCCCTTCTAATGAAAGGCCAGGTCGAAACCAACCATGCCACGAGAGCCCATAAAAGGAAATCTGAACCTGACGCTAACAGCTGTCCGAGGATTTACCTGGCGAGACATCAGTCACTTACCAGCGAGTATTACCGGATTTCCCCGGGCCACCACGTGACACAATTGGTAGTAATTCATTCAAATTACCCCTAATGAGTCAATATGGATAAATATCAACACAACATCGTGTTCAAATAGAAATAAATTTCTACCTCATACTTGGGATCGAACGCTAGCCCCTTCTAATGAAAGGCCAGGTCGAAACCAACCATGCCACGAGAGCCCATCAAAGGAAATCTGAACCTGACGCTAACAGCTGTCCGAGAATTTACCTGGCGAGACATCAATCTCTTACCAGCGAGTTTTACCCGATTTCCCCGGGCCACCACGTGACACAATTGGTAGTAATTCATTCAAATTACCCCTAATGAGTCAATATGGATAAATATCAACACAACATCGTGTTCAAATAGAAATAAATTTCTACCTCATACTTGGGATCGAACGCTAGCCCCTTCTAATGAAAGGCCAGGTCGAAACCAACCATGCCACGAGAGCCCATAAAAGGAAATCTGAACCTGACGCTAACAGCTGTCCGAGGATTTACCTGGCGAGACATCAGTCTCTTACCAGCGAGTTTTACCCGATTTCCCCGGGCCACCACGTGACACAATTGGTAGTAATTCATTCAAATTACCCCTAATGAGTCAATATGGATAAATATCAACACAACATCGTGTTCAAATAGAAATAAATTTCTACCTCATACTTGGGATCGAACGCTAGCCCCTTCTAATGAAAGGCCAGGTCAAAACCAACCATGCCACGAGAGCCAATAAAAGGAAATCTAAACCTGACGCTAACAGCTGTCCGAGGATTTACCTGGCGAGACATCAGTCTCTTACCAGCGAGTTTTACCCGATTTCCCCGGACCACCACGTGACACAATTGGTAGTAATTCATTCAAATTACCCCTAATGAGTCAATATGGATAAATATCAACACAACATCGTGTTCAAATAGAAATAAATTTCTACCTCATACTTGGGACCGAACGCTAGCCCCTTCTAATGAAAGGACAAGTCGAAACCAACCATGCCACGAGAGCCCATAAAAGGAAATCTGAACCTGACGCTAACAGCTGTCCGAGGATTTACCTGGCGAGACATCAGTCTCTTACCAGCGAGTTTTACCCGATTTCCCCGAGCCACCACGTGACACAATTGGTAGTAATTCATTCAAATTACCCCTAATGAGTCAATATGGATAAATATCAACACAACATCGTGTTCAAATAGAAATAAATTTCTTCCTCATACTTGGGATCGAACGCTAGCCCCTTCTAATGAAAGGCCAGGTCGAAACCAACCATGCCACGAGAGCCCATAAAAGGAAATCTGAACCTGACGCTAACAGCTGTCCGAGGATTTACCTGGCGAGACATCAGTCTCTTACCAGCGAGTTTTACCCGATTTCCCCGAGCCACCACGTGACACAATTGGTAGTAATTCATTCAAATTACCCCTAATGAGTCAATATGGATAAATATCAACACAACATCGTGTTCAAATAGAAATAAATTTCTACCTCATACTTGGGATCGAACGCTAGCCCCTTCTAATGAAAGGCCAGGTCGAAACCAACCATGCCACGAGAGCCCATAAAAGGAAATCTGAACCTGAAGCTAACAGCTGTCCGAGGATTTACCTGGCGAGACATCAGTCTCTTACCAGCGAGTTTTACCCGATTTCCCCGGGCCACCACGTGACACAATTGGTAGTAATTCATTCAAATTACCCCTAATGAGTAAATATGGATAAATATCAACACAACATCGTGTTCAAATAGAAATAAATTTCTACCTCATACTTGGGACCGAACGCTAGCCCCTTCTAATGAGAGGCCAGGTCGAAACCAACCATGCCACGAGAGCCATTAAAAGGAAATCTGAACCTGACGCTAACAGCTGTCCGAGGATTTACCTGGCGAGACATCAGTCTCTTACCAGCGAGTTTTACCCGATTTCCCCGGGCCACCACGTGACACAATTGGTAGTAATTCATTCAAATTACCGCTAATGAGTCAATATGGATAAATATCAACACAACATCGTGTTCAAATAGAAATAAATTTCTACATCATACTTGGGATTGAATGCTAGCCCCTTCTAATGAAAGGCCAGGTCGAAACCAACCATGCCACGAGAGCCCATAAAAGGAAATCTGAACCTGACGCTAACAGCTGTCCGAGGATTTACCTGGCGAGACATCAGTCTCTTACCAGCGAGTTTTACCCGATTTCCCCGGGCCACCACTTGACACAATTGGTAGTAATTCATTCAAATTACCCCTAATGAGTCAATATGGATAAATATTAACACAACATCGTGTTCAAATAGAAATAAATTTCTACCTCATACTTGGGATCGAACGCTAGCCCCTTCTAATGAAAGGCCAGGTCAAAACCAACCATGCCACGAGAGCCCATAAAAGGAAATCTGAACCTGACGCTAACAGCTGTCCGAGGATTTACCTGGCGAGACATCAGTCTCTTACCAGCGAGTTTTACCCGATTTCCCCGGGCCACCACGTGACACAATTGGTAGTAATTCTTTCAAATTACCCCTAATGAGTCAATATGGATAAATATCAACACAACATCGTGTTCAAATAGAAATAAATTTCTACCTCATACTTGGGATCGAACTCTAGCCCCTTCTAATGAAAGGCCAGGTCGAAACCAACCATGCCACGAGAGCTCATAAAAGGAAATCTGAACCTGACGCTAACAGCTGTCCGAGAATTTACCTGGCGAGACATCAGTCTCTTACCAGCGAGTTTTACCCGATTTCCCCGGGCCACCACATGACACAATTGGTAGTAATTCATTCAAATTACCCCTAATGAGTCAATATGGATAAATATCAACACAACATCGTGTTCAAATAGAAATAAATTTCTACCTCATACTTGGGATCAAACGCTAGCCCCTTCTAATGAAAGGCCAGGTCGAAACCAACCATGCCGCAAGAGCCTATAAAAGGAAATCTGAACCTGACGCTAACAGCTGTCCGAGGATTTACCTGGCAAGACATCAGTCTCTATTTGAACCCGATGTTGTGTTGATATTTATCCATATTGACTCATTAGGGGTAATTTGAATGAATTAATACCAATTGTGTCACGTGGTGGCCCGGGGAAATCGGGTAAAACTCGCTGGTAAGAGACTGATGTCTCGCCAGGTAAATCCTCGGACAGCTGTTAGCGTCAGGTTCAGATTTCCTTTTATGGGCTCTCGTGGCATGGTTGGTTTCGACCTGGCCTTTCATTAGAAGGGGCTAGCGTTCGATCCCAAGTATGAGGTAGATATTTATTTCTATTTGAACACGATGTTGTGTTGATATTTATCCATATTGACTCATTAGGGGTAATTTGAATGAATTACTACCAAATGTGTCACGTGGTGGCCCGGGGAAATCGGGTAAAACTCGCTGGTAAGAGACTGATGTCTCGCCAGGTGAATCCTCGGACAGCTGTTAGCGTCAGGTTCAGATTTCCCTTTATGGGCTCTCGTGGCATGGTTGGTTTCGACCTGGCCTTTCATTAGAAGGGGCTAGCGTTCGATCCCAAGTATGAGGTAGAAATTTATTTCTATTTGAACACGATGTTGTGTTGATATTTATCCATATATATATATATATATATATATATATATATATATATATATATATATATATATATATATATATTTTATATAACTATGATATTTCGGAGTAATACTTGTTTCCCTGTTTTCATATTTAAGATAACATAATACAAAACTTTAAATTTTTTAATAAGACAACTCTTCAGTTTTTTTTTTTTATAATTACAACAATAATTTAATGGGTATGAAAATTAAGAACTATGATATTATAAATTATTAAAAAACTTAATTTCAACACCAATATCAATACAGTTTTGCTCCTGGTTTTTTTTTTTTTTTTCAAACGTTATGAACGTTCATGTCAGGTATCATAAATTTATGAAATCAATATTAATAAATTAGTTATTTGACATATAGAATGTAATTATTACTCTCTAATAAAAATAATGAGATAGACAAATTTTAACAATCATATATCTAACTGAACATTAAAAAATTATTGAATAAATTACAAATGTTTATTGTTATAAATTTTCCCCACTCAAGATTTTTGAAAAAAATTGAACAGTGGAAAAAACGTAATAAGGAAATTATTCATAATTCTTCGTTTACAAAATTCCTCGAAGTTTCATAACTTTCACAAATTTATATTTCTTGTTTCTTAACTCGTACCAGCTGTTATATATTTTCTCTATAAACATGTCTATTTGAATAAATATGAAAAAAAAAATTAGGTCATTGAATTAAACAAAGTCTTTTAAATAAACTTTTAATCGTTCTACATTTTTACATTCGGAAATCAAGATCTGAAATTACTTTCCCATTC
>NC_090725.1:325536763-325539263 GCF_036898095.1 Palaemon carinicauda | reverse complement strand
AGGAACATTGGCACGTATATAATGCTAAAAATTATCAGACGTTGCAAATCTCAAGAAATTTCATATAAATCCAATTTGACTCACCCGTAGTAGTATGCTAAGATCTAAACATATATATGTCATATGACCAATATATTTATTTATTTTTTTTTTTCATTTTTTATTTATTTAATTATTTATTTCTCATTTTTATTTATTTATTTATTTTTAAATAATATCTTGTAGTTTTTACCCTCCTTTCCATTTGAATATTAACATTAAAGTCAGGAAGTCAAATTTTTCACGTAAGTTATATTTATGAATGAATGGTTTCCAGAATAAAACTGATTTAATAATAAAAAAAAAGACTTGGGAAGTTAAAAAAAAGAGCTTGCATTCAGTATTTCTCTATGTAACAATGAGAAACACTTCATATTTCATTTCCAGAAGACGAACCTTCTTTAACTCTAAGATGAGCTGCGTATTCATCAACTATTTCAATTTATTTGCTGGACGTTTTCCAATAAATCCAGTTCTATTTCCATATGGCTTTTTGAAAGCAATGTATAAATCCCATTAATATTATAAAGCTGAGGTACCTTATGGCGGCTTCTTGAGCTATGAATCCCTCTGTGATGAGTTCTGGAATATATAATGAATCCCATATGAGAATTACTACTACTACTACTACTACTACTACTACTACTACTACTACTACTACTACTACTACTACTACTACTACTACTACTATTATTATTATTATTATTATTATTATTATTATTATTATTATCATGAATAATTAGTATCATTATATTATTATGATTATTATTATTATTATTATTATTATTATTATTATTATTATTATTATTATTATTATTATTAGGGGTAACTATTGACATCCTCATATATCAAATGTCCTTACTGATCCTTGCATATAGTGATATCGAATTTTTTTATATGTATATATATATATATATATATGTGTGTGTGTATATATATATATATATACATATATATATATATACATATATATATATAAATATATATTTATATATATATATATAAATATATATATATATATATATATATATATATATATATATATATATATATATATATATATATATATATATATATATATATTTAAATATATGTATATATATACATATACATTGTATTTTTCCTTTGTTTTTTATAAAGACAGCAGATTTTTTAGCTCCAAAGTTATCTGTAATTTTACGCAAGTTAGCAAGAAGAGGAGCTTTTAGCAATTGTTGGAGAATTGGTAATGTTACTCCTCTATGTAAATGTGTTTGTGGTAGCTCAAGTCCCACTGATTACCGCCCAATTTCCATAACTCCCATATTATCTAAAGTTTTTGAACGTCTTCTGGCAAAACGTCTTAATAGGTTTGCTGAAGGTAATCATCTATTCCCTAGTTTGCAATTTGGTTTTCGGAAAGGCCTTGGAGCATGTGATGCCCTTCTTACAATCTCCAATGCAGTACAGAAATCCCTTGATTGTGGTCGGGAAGTTCGTATGATTGGCCTTGATTTTAGTGCTGCCTTTGACAGTGTTAATCATGAGGCCCTTGTATTCAAACTGAAACAGTTGGGAGTGGGTGGGTCGTTTCTTAGCATTATTATTGATTTTTTAAGTAGTAGATCTCAAAGAGTGGTTGTTGATGGGCACCATAGTGAGTATAGGAATGTGATATCCGGTGTTCCACAGGGTAGTGTTCTTGGCCCATTACTTTTCATACTATATACACATGATATGTGGTTTAGCCTAGAAAATAAGCTTGTTGCATATGCAGATGATGCTACTCTCTTTGCATCAATTCCATCCCCTGAATGTAGATCTGGGGTTGGTGAATCCCTTAATAGAGATTTAGCTAAAATTAGTGCATGGTGCAAATTATGGGGTATGGTGTTGAATCCTAACAAAACTCAAAGTATGATTGTAAGTAGGTCAAGGACGGTGGCTCCTCAACATCCGGATCTCAGTATTGATAATGTTTCTTTAAATTTGTATGACTCTTTCAAACTTTTAGGCGTGATTCTTGACAGCAAATTTACTTTTGAGAAACATATAAGGTCTGTGTCTTCTTCAATTGCAGAAAAAATTGGCTTATTGAGAAAGTCTTTTAAGATATTCGGTGATCAATCTATTCTGAAGAAGTGTTTTAATTCTTTCATTCTACCTTGTTTTGAGTATTGTTCTCCTGTCTGGTCTTCAGCTGCTGATTCTCATCTTAATTTGTTGGACAGAAACTTACGGTCTATTAAATTTCTTATTCCTGATCTAGATATTAATCTCTGGCACTGTCGATCAATTAGTTCATTATGTATGTTGCATAAGATTTTTCATAACTCTGACCATCCTTTACATTCAGATCTCCCTGGACAATTCTATCCTGTTCGTAATACTAGGCAGGCAGTTAATTCTAATAGCCAGGCCTTCTCCATCATAAGACTCAATACTACGCAGTACTCTAGAAGTTTTATTCCAGCTGTTACCA
>NC_090725.1:325509507-325514507 GCF_036898095.1 Palaemon carinicauda | reverse complement strand
AGGTAGTTTGAGGGGAAAATATGTGTGTTTAGTATATTGAGAAATTATCAAAGGAATTCTTAAAAACATTTTCATGTAAAGGATTCGCAGTTTTATATAAAAATCACCTAAATTATGTGAAACTAAATAAAAGAAAGACGTGTATGGGAATAAAAAGATCATCGACTCAATCAGGAAGAAATTGTTATTTTCATAATTTCAAAATACTCTCTTGATGTAAGATAAAGGTACTAATATATTTAAGATCAAACTTATATGTTAGAGATAAGCACAAGTACTATAAAATGGTATTCTGGCTTTAATATCAGTGTTGATGGTATAATGAAAAGATAAGAATGGGACTTGAAAGATAATTATATTCTTTCAATTTTAGTGATTAGACCATATGAAAGAGATGAGCGTATGTATTAATATAAAATTGTAATAATTATATTTCAGTGTTGAGGGCATATGTAGAGGACCAGCATCTATCTTAAAAGAAATCTTTTTTTTTTTTTTTATTCCAGTGTTCAGAAAATATGTAAACACTAAATATATGTCTTGAAAATAAAATATACCCCTTGAAATTCAGTATTAGGAGCATATGTAAAAGATTAGCATATATCATGAAATAATATTATGTTCCTTCAATTTAATCGTTGAGGCTATATATACAAAATAAACATATGTCTTGAAATAAAATCATATTTCTTCAATTCCAGTTCTGCTAGTATATGTGAAAAATTAAGCATATGTCTTTATAAATTATATTCCTTAAAATTCATTATTAATGGCATATGTGAAAATAAGCACATATCTTAAAAGAAAGTGATATTCCTTAATTTTTAGCGTTGAGGTCATACGTAAAAAAATAAAGTAGAAGTGTAAGAATTAGGTTACATTGCTCCAATTTCAGTGTTAGGAGAATAAGTAAAAAAAAAAAAAAAAAAAAAAAAAAAAAAAAAATTGAATAAGGGCTGTGTCCTGAAATGAAATCCTATTCCCTTATATTCAAGCGTTTAGGATATCCTACTTAATATATTAATCATCACTACACCATATTAACGCGTTCTCTTTACCTCCTGTTGACTCCCCCAACTCTCGAAGAGGCTCAATTAACTCGGCTATGAACGAGACCACCACATTTAACCAACTGTTTGAGCTTCCAGACAAACACCCATGGGCTCATCAGCTTTAGTCTCTGTGATATTCTTGATTATTCAACGCAGTTGAAATTCCTCGTTCAATTACGTATCCCGTTATATAGTGTTGTCCTTTCACTGTATTTGTTGATGACCCTCGCGGAGTTTTAGTGCGTATGCATGTTGCCCATTGCTAGAATGGTCTCGATGAATATTCATATGTCCATTGTAATTAATATTGTTTTTTTTTTTTTTTTTTTTTTTTTTTTTTTTTTTTCAACAGAGGGGAGGGGAATTGTTATTTAACTGTTTCAAAACGTTGCTCCACTTATATTAAACTCACATGGGCTTTTAAATTTACATTGACGATGGAGTAATAGATGCTATTTTTTTTTCTGTTTTATATATTGTATGTCCCAATGACCTTAAAATTACAGTATTCTTTTTGGTTATAGTGAAAATTTACGTTATTTATTTCGTATGAGGTAGGGGGTTTCAAATTTGCACCACATTAATGGATCAATACACAGTGAAAAAGAACGCACATGTCTATTTATGTAGGTATGAGAGTATTATGTATCCTAATATGTGTATGTGTTTGCACAGTGAGTATTATGTAACAATATATGTATGTGTTTGCTCAAATATACATGAGAGTAATATGATAATGGTGAAAAGTGTACACCTACATATTCACATCAATATACATAATATTTGTATCACCTCTAAATATCTCATTTTTTTGTGTTTTCAAATTAAGAACACATTGATTAAATTTAGTTTTATTTTACTATAAGTGTACATTCATATGTGTTTGGCTTACAATGATATATATTTTTAAGTATAGCTGAACACTTATACAAGGATATTCAAATTACCTATATTGTTTGTATATTTAAAAAAAAAAAACATCCAAAGGATTAAATTTAATTTTCTTTTACTATAAGTGTACATTCATATGTGTTTGGCTTACAATGATATGTGTTTTTAAGTATATCTGGACATTTATACTAGGATATTCAAATTACCTATATTTTTTGTATATTTCAAAAAACACCCAAACTCCTTTTCCACTAAAAGCAAAATCGTCTGAGAACATATACCCTATAAATTTGAATATCAAACGTCTCCAGGTGACTTGTTGACCATTATGGTAATACCATCATGAATTTCAAAACGTTTTACTCTCGTACGTTTTATCCTTCATCCCCTTCTTATGCAACGTTTCTTTTCCTAGAATATTTTTTGTCCTAGATGGTCTCCTTAGCAGAGCCGATCAACTGTCTCGGAAGTTGGAGCGGATTCCATGCTCAGATTTATTGCCCCTGGAATTCTACCTTCCAGGGTAATGTTTCCAGGGTCCTGTAGTTCTTTCCTTCTTGGTCAACTACCTTTCTTTTTATGTGCATATGATTTGCAGCAGGATTTTGATATCTCTATAAAAAGATTTTCAGATGTAGTTATTTGTTTTACACTGTAAAATAATTGGCGTAAAAAAAGCGATAAAACTCTTGGAATAGATTTTGATAGGTAATAACCAGTTTAAAAACGGATATATTGTCATAAAAGACTAATATTAAGATCACCAACCAGTAAATGATAATACGAAAGTAGGGTAAAATTGCGGTCCTCTGTATTTTACTGAAATACGAGAGCAGTATATTCATAGAGAGAATACCTTTTTTTTTCTTTTTAACATTTAATTTTATTACTGATATTATGGTTTTTCAGGGTACGTGTACAAATAAGTGAAGCCTAATAATGCCTTCATCGCTCAAAATATAAAAACATTACTATTTTCATTCATTCTTTTCTTGAGTGTATTTGTTTGTCATTTTATTTCGAAGATTTCCTGTGAAAATACATGCCTTGTTTCAATAATGGATCTAAAGTATTTTTGCTGACAAAATTGTGGTCGGAGGTGGGGGGGTGGGAGGGGGGGGGGAGGGTGGAATTCAACATGTTCATTCATCAAACTGAAAATCATGTGTAAACTCTTCAGATTTTTTTATTGAGTTATTACCTCCACCAACGAAATCTGAAGGTAATGTTTACCCCGCTGTTTGTTGTGTTTGTTTGTGTGTGGCTGTTTGTGAACAGCTTCCTTGCCACAATTTTAATGTCAGAGTAATGAAAGGTGCGGGGATTAAGTACTATGTAAAAAGCTGGAACACTAATGAATTTAGGAAGGTCCAGGTAAAAGGTCAAGGTTACGGTCAGGCCAAATATCCAATTCGCATATTCAGACATAAGTTTAGACATCGTTGTGACATCGACTATAAACTTGGTTCATATTTTAGTGCATAAAAATCCACGCTAATTATCATACGTTAAGGTCAGAGGTCAAGGTCAAGATTGAGAAATAAGCTGTCACGGCGGAGGTCTGCGCTCTACTGAGTACCGCTTTAGTTTTCTATCTTTTTTTTCTTAATATAAATATTGTCATTAGATATTCTTCATATTATACATTATCTGTTCAAAAATGTTAAGGATTATGGATCATCTAGGTATTTCTATAAGAGATATTGAAATTGAAGGTTTTTACATTTCAAGAACATATGATTATGAAACATTGCTTGGGTATTTATTTATGTAGGTTTGATGAAGATATTGAGAAGTATATGAGTCATTGAATTCAAGGTAATATTTTGTTATAACTTAAACACGATTTGAAAATTGTTCATATATGGCAACAAGATATCTCTTCAATTCTATGTAACTTTATATTTCACAATTGCTTATATCCTTAGAATACGATATAATCAATATTAATTAAACACGAAAGGCAGATCTTATAAATCAAGGAACTGTTTGAAAAATAATCTCGTCAAAATTACTTAACATAAAGTTAATTAAGCATTATAATCCATTATAATCATCTTATTTATTTCCATATAGTTATATGTATATACATACATACATACATATATATATATATATATATACATATACATACGTATATATATATATATATATATATAAATATATATACATACGTATATATATATATATATATATACATATATATGTATAACTATGTATAAATATATATATATATATATATATATACATATATATATATATAACTATGTATATATATATATATATATATATGTACATAACTATGTATATATATATATATATAATGTATATATGAAGACACATACAAGTATATAAATATATATATATAAATATGTTATGTATTTATATACATATATATATATATATATATATACAAATATAAATATATATATATATATATATATATACATATATATATATATATATATATATTTATATATATATATTTATATATATATATATATATATATGTATATATATATGCGTGTGTGTGTGTGTGTCTGTGTGTATGGTTGTATCTCTCTCTCTCTCTCTCTCTCTCTCTCTCTCTCTTTATATATATACATATATATATATATATATATATACACTGTATATATGAAGACACATACAAGCATATAAATAAATATATATATATATATATATATATGAAGACATATACAAGTATATAAATAAATATAAATATATATATATATATATATATATATAAATATATATATATATATATATATATAATTATATATATATATATATATATGCATCTATATATATATATATATATATACATATATATATATATATATATGAAGACATATACAAGTATATAAATAAATATAAATATATACATATATATATATATATATATATATGAAGACATATACAAGTATATAAATAAATATAAATATATACATATATATATATATATATATATACATATATATATATATATATATATTTATATATATATATATATATATATATTTATATATATTTATATATATATATATATATATATAC
>NC_090725.1:325492007-325497007 GCF_036898095.1 Palaemon carinicauda | reverse complement strand
TGCCTTTACAAAGGCCACCCACTTTCTCCAAGATGACTCATATTGCCTTCTAGTCGATTTGCACTTGTATTCCTCTAGGAAGTCTATGCTAGCTCTCGAAATCCCGAAACGCTTTCTCACCGCTAGGGCGAGAAAATCATGAGCTGCAGGGTCTGGGTTTTCTGTAATGAAGCGCAGACAGTCGACTTCTGGACTCGCTGGGTCAGAACTGGATGTGGTAGCGGCACGAACTTCATCTGTAGTTCCAACGCCAAGGGGAACCACATACTGTTCGCCCACTTGTGGGCCACTATTGCCGCTACCCCCTTGAAGGATCTCAGTTTGTTGAGGACCCTCAACAGAAGGTTGTGAGGAGGGAACAGATAAATCCTGGACCACCTGTTCCAGTCGAGGGACATTGCGTCCACTGCTTCCGCTAAGGGGTCCTCGTACGGGGACACGTACAGGGGCAACTTCTTGTTGTCTTTCGTCGCAAAGAGGTCTATTTGCAGTTCTGGGACTTGATTCAGAATGAAGGAAAATGATCCTGCGTCTAAGGACCATTCCGACTCTATCGGTGTGAACCTGGATAGAGCGTCCGCTGTCACATTGCGGACTCCTTGAAGGTGAACTGCCGACAGGTACCACTTCTTCTTTTCCGCCAATCGGAAAATGGCTAACATCACTTGGTTGAGAGGTGGTGACCTCGACCCTTGTCGATTCAAGCATCTCACAACCACCTCGCTGTCTGTCACCAATCTTATGTGGATCGAGTGACGCGGGGAGACTTTCTTTAAGGTAAGGAGCACTGCCATAGCTTCTAGAAAGTTTATATGAAAGGTCCTGAATAGCTTGGACCAAGTCCCCTGGACTTTTTTCCGATGAGAGTGACCTCCCCATCCCTCCTTTGAGGCGTCTGAGTGAATCGTCATCGACGGGGGAGGTGGCTGAAGAAGAACCGACTTCTTTAGATGTCTGGCTTGGGACCAAGGTCTGAGAAGAGTACGTAGCCGAGGCGGCACTGGTCTTCTCAGGTCTCTTCGCGCGTTTGATGCATACCTTCTCCAAACTCCGGTTGCATCCTTTAGCTGTGCTCTTAGCACTGGGTCTGTCACTGAAGCAAACTGGAGAGAGCCTAGTACCCTCTCCTGTTCGCGTCTTGATATCCATTTGGAATCTAGAAGTCTCTTGACAGAGCCCGCTATCTCCTTCCTTTTCTTCATTGGGATGGAGAAACTGTGTGACAAAAGGTCCCAGTGGATTCCCAGCCACTGGAACTTTTGGGATGGAGAAAGTCGAGACTTTTTCTTGTTGATCTTGAAGCCTAGGTACTCTAGGAACTGGATCACCTGACTGGAAGCTTGTAAGCATTCGGTCTCGGATGCTGCCCACACCAGCCAGTCGTCCAGGTAGGCTACTACCTGAATTCCCTTTAGGCGTAATTGTTTGAGAGCTGCGCTCGCAAGCTTCGTGAAAATCCTTGGGGCTATGTTTAGCCCGAATGGCATGGCTCTGAAGGCGTACAGTTTCCGTTGTAGCCTGAACCCTAGGTAGGGGGAGAGTCGACGGCTGATCGGGATGTGCCAATAGGCGTCTGACAAGTCTATAGAGACTGAGTATGCCCTCTTGGGCAGTAAGGTCCTTATGTGTTGCAGTGTTAGCATCTTGAATTTGCAATTCACTATGAACTTGTTGAGTGGTGACAAGTCCAGAATGACTCTGAGCTTTTCCGAGTCTTTCTTGGGAACACAAAACAGCCTCCTTGGAATTTGATGGACTTCACCTTTCGGATCACATTTTTCTCCAACAGTTCTTGAACGTACTCCTCCAAAATGGGGGTGGAGTGTTGGAAAAACCGAAGGCATGGGGGTGGAGTGCTGTACCAGCTCCAACCCAGTCCATTCTTGAGTAGGCTTTGGGCCCAGGGATCGAAGGTCCAGCGATCCCAAAATTTCATTAGTCTCCCTCCTACCGGTATCGTTTCACTTGGACTGCCGTCCTGAGGTCTTGCCTCCTTGACCACGACCACCTCTGAATCCCCTTCCCCTTGAGGGGCGCCTAGACGAGCCTCTGGCTGCTCCTCTAGGCTTTGCACGAAAGGAAGAAGACTGTCCTTCGAACGTTGGGGTGAATGTGGTTGACTGACCTGGCACAGCCTGGGGTACCCACTGAAAAGTAGTCGGGGTTTGTGCCACCATCTGGGGCACTGGAGGCAAAGGCAATTGCAGTTGCTGTTGCTGTCTATAAGGCTTGGCTGGCCGAGACGGTAGCCTAGTCCTCATATTCTTCCTCTTAGGTTGAGGACCCTCATCCGGGGAAGATTTTCTTTTGATAGCCAGGCCCCACTTCTGGAGAAGGTTTCTATTCTCCACGGCGGCCTTATCAACAACCTCTTTGACCACATCGGTAGGGAAAAGGTCTTTTCCCCAAATGTTGGAGGATATTAACTTCCTTGGCTCGTGTCTCACCGAAGCCCCGGTGAACACGAACTCCCTGCAAGCTCTCCTTGCCTTGACGAAGCCATAAAGGTCGTTCGTCACTGTGGCTAGGTGAGACTTAGCCACAACCATGAACATTTCATGGACCTTAGGGTCACTTGCCATCGTCTCAAAGAGTAGTCTGATGAGACATTGAGGCAGCCAGTCTTTCTTTTGTCTCGAACTCTCTTCGTAAAAGAAATTCGGACAACTTGGGGAGGTCCTCGCCGAATTGCCGTCCGGCAATATCAGCCTCCAACTTTCCCACTGAGAATGTCAGATGGACATCCTTCCAGTCCTTGTGGTCCATAGGCAGAGCCAGCGACAAGGGTTTACACTCCTCCAGGGAGGGCAAGGCTTGCCGGCCTCGATTGCCTTTAGGACAGCCGCAAACCCTTTTTTTAAAAAGGGGAAGGCTCTATCAGAAGAGGACACAAAAGAAGGGAGCTTCTTGCTCAATGCTGCTACCTTCGAATTCGAGAAGCCCCTCTCTTTCATCGAGGATGAAAGTAGGGCTTGAGCCTTAGCATGGTCCATAATAATGACCTCTTTCGGCTCTGTCTCCTCCCTTGAAGCTGGTTCTTTTCTCAGCCGGACATAGCAGTCCGGATATGATGCCTTGCTGGGCCAGAATTCTACCTCCTCTAGGAGAACTGAACCCAGCTTATCCGAAATGACGATCTTACCAGTCGTCATTGGCATGTGCTCAGCATACCTCCATGGGTTAGCGTCTGAGCATATGGGAAGGTCTTTCACATTGAGCCTTTTCCGGGGCCCATGTGATTCTGCTAGGGACTGCATACGCAGTTCCATTGCAGCCGCCTTCTCCTGATTCTCCTTCTGCATTTGTTGGATCATTCCAACAATCGAAGAGAGGGCCTGTCCCAGTTCTACTGGGAGACCAGCGGATGTTGAGGGGATGGGCTCCGGCATCTGAACCGGAGTAGCCGACACCTCGTCGACCCCATCCTCTGCGACATCCGGGGTTTGAACTTGATCTGACCTTCTGCCAGGAGGTCTTCTTCCAAACCTTCGTCCACATCAGACATCCTGTCACACAACTGGATGTCTTGCATCGCATCTGCGACTTCCTCGTCCACCTGGACTAGGTCTTGGGGGATCTCCTCTTGAGGCTGGGGAATCACTGCTTCAGCTGATGCCTGGGGAAAAAGATACGCCCTCATCTTCTCACTAGGAAGATAAGGGCCAGAGGTGTTCTTCTTGAAGCCCCTTACCCAAGTACGGAGCTTTTCCCTAGCTATATCCCTTGATTCCGTCGTTCTAGGGGAATCAAAAGCCTCAGTAATCAGGTTAGTGCATACAGTACATACCTGAGGGTCCCAATACTGGAGATCATCCTTGGAGACAGCGCATGCTGCGTGTCTCCTACAACACTCATGTCCGCAGAGGTTCCTGCTACGGACATTGCAGAAAACATTTCCGCACTTCGGAGGGTCCTCCTGTAAAGAGAAAACATTTCCATGAGTATCAAGTGAACTATGTATCACTGGATATGCATAGTATAGCATAACAATTCATAAAGGAAAGACACACACTTGTGTTTCCCTCACAACCCATTGTTGCAGCTTTCCAGATAATAAAATCAAAATTGGTTTATCTCTACTAGAGTAACCAATGCAAGGTTTCCAGAGGAAACAGGTGGAGCTCACACCTAGGCAATGATTTTAAAATCCTGGATAATAGACGGGGAAGACTCTGCTTCCTGTCTGAGGGCAACAGCAAAGGGCTGTGCAAGAAAACACAATAGTGTTAGAAGATACAGTGCTGTACCTAAACTTTTACTATAGTTTTCTTCTTACTGTATATGCTATACAGAAGAATACTAGTACAGTATAGGAGGATGTGTGCCGGCCTGCCTTTGCCGGCCGGCACACACCACAATTAGCTTTAAAGTATACTACTTAACAGCTATAGGGCGGCAGCCTTCTGGTTCAAATGCTTGTGCCGTCGGCAGTAACTGCCGGCCAGCAACAGCCAGTGTTGGCCGGCAATGACTGCCGGCCAGTAACTACACAAGGTAGTACCTAGCTGCCGGCCACACTCTTGGTGACCGGCAGACAAGGACTGACATAAGCCAGCCGGCAAAGGTACAAGACCAATGCCAGCCGGCAGCAAAAGAACCAGAAGACTACACCTGCCGGCTGTCTGCCTCATAGGCCGGCAGCCGGGACAGGTACAGCACTAGAAGAAAATAGAATGGATGCCGGGATAAGAGTGTACACGACCCCCAAAGCCCGGCAACCGAAAGAGTGCATATAAGGAAGGGGAGAAACTTAATTCAGGCTTCCTTGACCAATGCCGTCCGGCTCTGTCGGCAGGCATGGATGAGGGACCAAGAGAGGTCCGGGCAGCACTCGAAAACATAAGGCCCTTGCCGGCCAGCATCTCAGCCGGCCGGCAATGGCCTTAGTCAATTCCACATCCCAACCTATACTAGGTCCAGAAGTAGAATGACGTACAGTACAGTAATACCCCTGCCGGCCAGCTCTGCCGGCCGGCAGGGTACAGTACAGTAATGGCAAG
>NC_090725.1:325481332-325483832 GCF_036898095.1 Palaemon carinicauda | reverse complement strand
CACCTGACCAATTAATGGTGTGATTTTTATCTCTAACGTGAGCAAAGAGTGCATTATTATCTTAAGCATACCTGACACTTTTCTTATGTTCTTCAATTTTCTTTTCTAGGGCTTTATCAGTTTGACCAATATAGTATTTTTCACAAGCATTGCATGGAATACGATATACACATCCCTTGGTAATGTCAGGAAAATTCTTTATTAAGGCTGTTTTTATTGTCTTTTTACTCTCAAATGCTACATTTCCATTGAAGTTTTTCAACAGTTGGGGAATTTCTTTAAAAGAATTACAATAAGGTAGTACAAGTAAATTTTGTGTGTTGTAGTTTTTTCTGTTATCATTACCGAAAAAAGTCTTTTTTTTTTGCTGTTCTTAGGGCATCATCTAAATCAATTTCAGGATACTTTAGTTTTTTACCAATTGCTCTAATCCCATTTATTTCGTCATCAATATATTCAGGGCTGCAGACTCGAAATGCTCTCAAAAACATAGAAGCAAATACAGATTTCTTAACTTTGTTACCTTGGTTTGAGTAGTAATGGACATATGCCGAGATGTTCGTTGGCTTTCTGTATACACTAAACTTAAGGCTAATATTACATCTATGTATGCGACAGTCCAAAAAAGGTAGGGTACAATTATTCTCCAGCTCCATAGTGAAATTTATTGATGGTACCAAACTATTCAATCTAATAAAAAAGTTATCTAAATTTTCATTTCCTGGCCACACGCATATTATGTCGTCAATATATCGAAACCATTTTACATTATTAGGTATGATGTTATTTAAGATTCTGCTTTCAAAAAATTCTTTTATACATAGTTTAAATAATTCCATTAACGTGTGTTTGGAGAATGGTAGATTCAATTGTCTATTATCTAAGGTTTCAGATAAAAATTCCAACATGTCATCAATAGGTACTTTAGTGAATAGTGAGACTACGTCAAAACTGACAAGCCTACAGGTACTGTTTATCTGTACTTCATTCAGTTTGTTAATCAAGTCTACATTATTTTTTATATTTGAATATGAAATGGTGCCAACTAAAGGATTGAGGATATTCACAAGGTACTTAGATAATTTATATGCTGCTGAACCTACAGAGATAATTATTGGCCTAGCTGGATAATTTGGCTTATGAGTTTTAATAGTTCCATACATATATGGCAATGTTGGTGATATTTTACAAACCTTTTTTATCAGATCTTCATTCCCTTTTAGTAACTCTTTCACTTTTTTGTTGTAATTACTATTCACAAACTCAATTGGATTTTTTCTTAATTCCATGTATGTTTTCATCACTCAAGAGGTTTTCCATTTTTTCTATATAATCATTTTTATTCAAGATTACCAGTGCTCCAGATTTATCGGCTTTTGTCAGTTTAATATTTCTATCTTGCTTCAATTCGGCAATTGCTCTCTTGAATCTTTTTGAGCAATTTGGAACCACTGTTTTTTTCATATTGCTGTATATAATACCTTTAATCATATTTACTTCTTCTACAGAAATATCACTGAATTTATCTGAAACCTTAGATAATAGACAATTGAATCTACCATTCTCCAAACACACTTTAATAGAATTAATTAAACTATGTATAAGAGATTGTAAATTGGAATTCAATGGGAGATTTTATGCACAAACATTTGATATGGCTATGGGAAACCATTTATCCCCAGTATTGAGCAATCTATATAAGGAATTTTTTGAAAGCAGAATCTTAAATAACATCATACCTAATAATGTAAAATGGTTTCGATATATTGACGACATAATATGTGTGTGGCCAGGAAATGAAAATTTAGATAACTTTTTCCTTAGATTGAATAGTTTGGTACCATCAATAAATTTCACTATGGAGCTGGAGAATAATTGTTCCCTACCTTTTTTGGACTGTCGCATACATAGATGTAATAATAGTCTTAAGTTTAGTGTATACAGAAAGCCAAAAAACATCTTGGCATATGTCCATTACTACTCAAACGAAGGCAACAAAGTTAAGAAATCTGTATTTACTTCTATGTTTTTAAGAGCATTTCGAGTCTGCAGCCCTGAATATATTGATGACGAAATAAATGGGATTAGAGCAATTAGTAAAAAAACTAAAGTATCCTGAAATTGTTTTAGATGATGCCCTAAGAACAGCAAAAAGGACTTTTCGGTAATGATAACAGAAAAAAACTACAACACACAAAATTTACTTGTACTACCTTATTGTAATTCTTTTAAAGAAATTCCCCAACTGTTGAAAAACTTCAATGGAAATGTAGCGTTTAAGAGTAAAAATACAATAAAAACAGCCTTAATAAAGAATTTTCCTGACATTACCAAGGGATGTGTGTATCGTATTCCATGCAATGCTTGTGAAAAATACTATATTGGTCAAACTGGTGAAGCCCTAGAAAAGAGAATTGAAGAACATAAGAAAAGTGTCAGGTACGCTCAAGAAAATAATGCACTCTTTGCTCACGTTAGAGATAAAAATCACACCATTAAT
>NC_090725.1:325463832-325466332 GCF_036898095.1 Palaemon carinicauda | reverse complement strand
GACAGCCAAGTGCACCCCCAGTAATTAGTGATCGAAGGTAGAATAACCCGATTCTGCCTTGGACAGTTTTCTGCTGAAGAAGGCCAATGGGTGAGGCGAGCCGTTAACCACCTGTTCGAGTGCTGCACCAATAGAGACATCACTGGCATTGGTGGAGAGAAAGAGAGGGGCATGTGGGACGGGAAAATGAGAGCAGCAGCGGTTGATAGGGCATTCTTTGCTTTGCAGAAGCCCCCTTCTTGAAGGGGACCCCACTTCAAGTCTTTTGGCTTGCCCTTGAGGGAGGCGTAGAGGGGAGCAGGAGAAGCAGCACTGGCTGGCAGACAACGGTGATAAGAGTTGATCATGCCCAAGAATTCCTGCAGTGGTTTGATGGTCGAGAGCGTGGGGGAGTTATGAACGGCTGCTACCTTCTCAGGGTGGGGATGGACTCCTTCAGGAGTGATGTGGTGCCATAAGAACGGCACTTTACTGGCACTAAAGGTACACTTGTCGTGCCAAATTACAAGGCCGTTTTGTTGTAAGCGGTCGAGTGTGTAGAAAACCTTGGATTTTTGCAGACAAGACGTCATGTCAGCGATGTTGGGGATGGGGGGGGGGGTAGTGATCTGGTTCTGTTTGCATGTTAAAGCACCTATGTTCCCCACACGGATGGAGGGAGCCATCTTTCTTCATTACGATGTGTAAGGGTGACGACCATGGGCTGGAGGCCTTTTGGGCGAAGCCCCATTTCCTCCATTTCGGCAAACGTCTGTTTGGTGGCTGCCAATCGATCCGGTACCAGACGTCTGTATTTGACGAAGACTGGGGTCCCGTCGTCTTGATATGGTGATAAATACCATGTTTGGCAGAAGCCGTGGGCGTTTGGCGAAGTTCTGGACAGAAAACTTCCGGGTACGACGTGAGGAAATGGGCATAGGCATCCGTTGGTGACCTGATGTGGAGAGCGAGGTTGGAGAGGGCGGGTTGAACAGGTGTCAACAAGTACGATTCTGCGTTGACCAATCGTCAGTAGGCGACATCGACCAGAAGGTGGAAATGAGAGAGGAAATCTACACCAAGGATTGGCAATATAACGTCAGCACAGAGAAACTTCCAATTAAATTTGCCATTTCCAAACAATAATGTGAGGTTCTCGTAACATAGGTGGGCATTGCAGATCCGTTGGCAGCTACCAGGCGGACGTCGGTAGACTTAGACTGACTACGCAGTGTCCTGAAGAGTTCCCTTGGCAAAAGAGAATGACTAGCACCCGTGTCTACCAAAAATCTCATGCCCGTTCCTGCATCACGTAAAAAGAAAAGATTAGAAACACGAGAGGCCATCGACACGAGCGATAGCCTACTTACACGATTTTTGGCCACTGACAGTCATTGGCACATTTTTTTGCGGCAGCCCCAAATCTGGAGTGGTAGTAGCAAAACTCCGGCCGATGGGCGGCAGTAAATGGCCGAGGAAGTCATTGGTTGGGGCGCGAGAGAGTGGTGGGAGATGGGGGGCTTTGTAGCCTCTCCAGCACGTTACGGGGTAGGCGTGTGTGTCCTACGGCATCCACGTAAGCTTCGGTTGACGTTTAATAGGTGTCCTCTTCATCAGGAGTTGAGGCGTTGATGGAGGTCTTGAAGTTCATGAAGTAGCTGTCCATAAGGGCGTCGGCTTTGGTCATTAGGTCCTTTACAAGTAAACTATCGACATTGGGTATGGCAGCGCGTATAGGTTCGGGTAACCGGCATACTCAAAGGGCACCAAGTAGGTTCACCTCACAAGGAGAGCCGTCTGTGGCAGGTTACAGGCTAGCGATACTGGTCATCTCCCTGAGGGTGAGCGAAACCCTTTGGTTCCCCTGAAAAAGCTTTCCTATACGGGCAGCTAGTGATGGCAAGTACTGCTGCAGAAGGTATGTTTTGAGGGCATTATATGCTACTGGGGTATCTCCTTGTTCACAAAGACAGTCGGATATTTCCGGGAAGGTGTCCTTGGGTATCGCCGCAAGAACATAATCTGCTTTGGTGGTTGAGCGAGTCACAACCATGATGCGGAATTGGATTTCTGGGCGCTGAAACCAAGCAAACGCCTCTCCACTGGGGAACGACGAAGTTTTAATGGGGCAGCCATAGTAACAGAGGGAGAGGGGTGAGTCAACTTCTTTTGTGACTTAAAAGTGGGATGAAAGCAACTGGGTACTTTATTAAAGACACAGCGACTATATTTACAAACTAGGTCCCAGCAAAAAGGTCACAAAATACAACATGATATTTCTTGTCCAACCGGCTACCTGTTCTGTTAACAGTTAACAGTGAAAAATAGCCAGACAGGTTCATCCAAGTTTCTGTCAGTGCGAGGAGAGAGCGAAGATACAAAGGATAATATATACGAAAAAGAGAAATGTCGTTACTATATATGATTGTGTGCCAAACGGGTGGTACAATGGCATTAAAGGAGGCAAAGCAACTGGAGAAAATGGACCAAAAAATTTATTTATTAATAGATGGGAGAGATT
>NC_090725.1:325453832-325456332 GCF_036898095.1 Palaemon carinicauda | reverse complement strand
ACTAAAGTTGAAATCAAGAAACTTATAGTGTTACCATAAACAATCATAGATTCGCAGTACTTTAGATTGTCTCTAATATATAACAAAGACAAATATATGATCAATACAACATTATACACAATATCTACTTACTATTGTAACCAAAGAGAGAAGCTCCATATGCATTTGCACGAAAACCACAGGCCAGAACGTTTCTCTCAGATACAAAAATCCTTGTGGAGTTTGTTAGACATTTCTGTGTGATTCCTTTTGCAATCCATATGTTTGTTGAGTCTGCTACCTTTGCAGTTCCATACAATAGGAATAGCGGAATCCAAACTAGATGTAACTTGCATAGGTCAGCAAATTTCATTGACTTGGCCATAATGATTACTCTGAAATGATACCTTGTCAGTGTTTACAGTTTACAGTATACATATATGAAACTTCTAAAGGTGTGCACTTAAACATTTATTTTTACATGTACATTGAATTTCATATATTTTTCATATATATATATATATATATATATATATCAAATATATATATATATATATATATATATATATATATATATATATATATATATATATCTATATATATATATATATATATACCTAAACATCACAGGGAATCGTGATGCTCAGATGCAGAAGAACCACATATATTGTATATATATATATATATATATATGTATGTATGTATATATGTATGTATATATGTATATATATACATATATATATGTATATATATATATATATATATATATTTATATATATACATATATATAAATATATATATATATATATATATATATATATTTACACATGCAAGTACACAAAGTACTAAAGCATGTTACTTGACATTTATGATGAATAGTTATGGAAAAATGATAATGATCTTACGAACTAAAACCTCCTATCGATCCTAGATCAGAGTAAAAGATTAAGGTATTACTAAAGAAAAAAAACATGAAACTTTATCTTGACAATGTCACAAGAAAATATCAATTAATCAAAGTAATTATGATATTAAGTAACCTTCATAGGAAATTTTGGTCAAATTACAATTATTTGACTGCTATTTTGTATTATGTTCCGCAAATGTGTATAAGAATTTTAATACAAAAAATAGAGGAATGATTGAAAAAAAAATTAGAGAGATATAACCATATTCCAAATACCTTATTAAGAAGGTTGTAAGGACACCGTGGTCCCCCTCCCCTGGACTCTTTTCTTTATATTGTTACTATCATTTACTCCACACACTTTTTGTATAACGATTTGACGCTCTTTGAGATCTTTATTTTCATGTATTATAATGTATATTTCATTAGGCTACTGCCTTGGTATTTCTTAATTTATTTTGAATACAAACACAAATTATTTGGCGGTTGGGAATATTTCCCTCCCGGGCTACTTATCTGTCCGCACTCTGTAATATAGTGACCATTGCATGTTCAGTAAATTTTCCGTCTCTCTCTGCTCGTCTTGTTGTCCTCACAACTGGTGACCCTGGAGATGTTGGAAACACATAGCAGTTTTGCCTTGCCATTATTGGACTAAATACGGCTGCGTCTCCTTCGTATATCTCCATTTGCCATTAACGTTTTGAGGCAGCAACGATGAGTATATCTGACATAGCCAGCTCACGGCCTTGGCCAGATGCATCAACTGACCATGACGAAACCACCCAGCTCATCGTGCCAATCAACCACTCAGCTGCCACCGTTCTCACAACACAACACTATCTTCTGGTTCCTGAGGGTGGACGTACTCTTCAGGGTGGCCAAGTTAAACGACCCTGCGTCAAAGCTGACATCGTCCTGACCTCCATCCCTGAGAAAGTCCTCGTCCATGACCTGAAAACCAAACAAATCAACATAAACTTGCTTCCAGTTTCGGCAAGGGCACAGAAGGTCCTTGATCTCAGCAATAGACCTATGGGCGACACCTATTCCGTAGATGCATGGGATGAACTGGTTGGACTTCTCATGCGGGCAAAGACCGACACCAATGGACGACGACGTGAGATAAACCTATCCCGCGAAATATTCCTCCGACGCCTTCCACAGGACGTAAGAGCCCAGCACACTTATACCAACACCCTGCCGATGAACGACCTCCTGTCAAGGGCACATAAATTATACTAAGCCTCCAAGGTCTCCCACCTTGGCGCATCATCCTCCTTCAGCTGCTCATCCCTCGACTCATCTGCGGCGACCTCTGCTGACGACGACAAAATCCGGACCCTGATGAAGAAGAAACCTCTGCAGCCGTTGCAACAGAATCATAGACCGAACGCGACTTGGTGTTTCTACCACCAGCAGTTTGGGAGCAATGCAATGAAGTGCAGGCCCCCTGCATGTTCCTGAAGAAATTCTGACGCCAGCCACCGCCAACATCAACCGTGGACGCAAGTAGCAGATCAAGGAGAGATCAGATTCTACATCCTCGACGCCGTATCCAACCATAAGCTTATGGTTGATACCGGCTGTATGCAATCAACATCCCCTCCCTCA
>NC_090725.1:325433832-325446332 GCF_036898095.1 Palaemon carinicauda | reverse complement strand
AGCAGGGGGGAGTTTAATACATCGAGAGGGTCATCTTTCTAGCGGAGGGATGTGCAGGATGTCCTATATACCGTATTTTTTTGTTTGACTTCTGCCAAGGTGTTGTTATCCAATCCCATGTGAATGGCGGCCAATGTGTTTATTGACAGACATCGGCAACAGGATTCATTTTCCCTGGGACGGGCTGAAGGGTACAATTGTATTTAGCCACAGCGTAGAGATGTAGGGTGGACCAGGCATCAGACTGTCAGGTGAAGGCGTGCACCGAAGGCATGTGGTCCATGCGAATGGTGAAGTGCATAGCTTCCAAGAAGGGAGTATAGTGACAGGCAGCCAAATGTGCACAGCCAGCAATTCACGGTCAAAGGTAAAGTAGCCGCATTCCACCTTTGACAGTTATCTATTGAAGAAAGCCAATAGAAGGGCGAGCCGTTGACCACCTGCTCAAGTACTGGCCTAATAGCAAACGACACTGGCATCAGTGAAGAAAATGAGAGGTGCATGTGGCACGGGAAAAGTGAGATCAGCAGCTGTTGGTAGGGCATTCCTTGCATTGAAAAATGCGGCTTTTTGAAAGGAACCCTATTTCAGGTCTTTTGGCTTACCCTTGATGGAAACATAGAGAGTGGGTTAGAATTACGGCGATGGCTGGCAAGAAACGGTGGTAATAGTTGATCATGCCTAAAAATATTTGCAGTGCTTTCACGGTCGTGGTCACAAGAAGATCTAATCATCTACTACCTTTTCAGGGAAGGGGCGGTCTCTATCATGTGTAATGTGGTGCCCTAATAACGATATTTTCTTGATGCCAAAGTTACACATGCCCTACTGGACTACAAGGCCATTCTGGTGTAAACGGTCGAGCATGGTGTAAAGATGACGGAGGTGTTCTTCTTTTAAGGAAGAGAACACAAGTATGTCATCTGCGTAACATACACAGAAGGGGAGGTCCCTGAAGATGCCATCCATGAGATGTTGAAAAGCAGCCCAATCCTTAAATAGTCCAACGCAGGAATAGTTGAAGGTTTAGGTACTAAAGTGGGTGGTGATGGCTTTCTTCAACACGTCTTCTGGGTTCATGGGCACCTGGTAATACCTATTCAGGAGGTTGAGATTGGAGAGAACCTTAACTTTTGTGCTAGTACGAGGTTTCGTTTGGGAGGGGATAGTGATCCAATTCTGTCTGCATGCTCAGGCTCCTGTAATCCCCCCATAGATGCTGAGCTATCTCCCTTCAGTAGGATGTGGAAGGATGATGACCATGGGCTTGAGGGCTTTTGATAAGGGCCCATTTTCTACATTACCCGTTAATTTTTCTATAGCGTCTGTCAAACGACTCAGTGCCAGAAGTCAGAACCTGGTAAACACTGGTGGCCCCGTCATCTTAGTGTGGTGATAATACCGTGTTTAGTGGAAACCGTGAGCGCTTGATGAAGGTCTGAATGGAAAACTTCTAGGTACAACGTGAGGAGGTTGGCTTAGGCTTGCATGGGTCACTTGATGTGGAGAGTGAGGTGAGAGGTGCTGCGTTGGAGAGCTGTCGAGGAGTATTAATCCAAATTGACTAATTGACAAAGAGTGATATCAATGAGGAGGTGGAAATGTTAGAGGAATTCGTTCCAAGGATTTGCAATTTGACATCGGTCACGAGAAACTTTCTATAATATCTGTCACTTTTAAACCATAATATAAGGTTTCCAAAACTGTGGGTTGATATCGCATATCCAATGGCAGCTTCCTGGCGGACTTCGTGTCCTGGAGAGTGGCCTTTGCAGAAGAGAATGGCAAGCACCTGTGACCACCAAAAATCGAATGCCTGTAACTGAATTATGTAAAGAGAAAAGATTAGTGACTAGTGAGGCTGCAATCGATGACCTACTTGCATGTATTTCTGGCCACTGACAACCTTTTGCGATTCTTTTTCAAACCGATCTGAAATTGGAATGGTAGTAGGATAATTGCCACCTATGGGCTTCAGTAATTGGCGGGAGAGGTCATTGGTTAGGGCATAAGCGAGGTTTGGCAAATGAGGGCGGTAGGCGGCTCTGTCGCTGCTCCAAGACGTCACGTGTAGAGCGTCTGTCTCTTGCCGAATTCACCTCAGCTTCGGTTGTTGCTGAATAATTGTCCACTTTGTCAGGAGTGGAGGCGTAGATGGAGGTCTGTAAGTTGGTGAAATGCCTGTCATTAAGGTCTTTGAATTTGGTCATCAGGTGATTCATGGGCCAAATAACGACATCGGGGATAGCAACACGTAAAGGATCAGTAGGCGTCATAACCAAAAGGTACAAAATATATTTACATTGCGAGGAGACCCATCTGCAGCAGGTTGTAGGCGAGCGATACTGGTCATTTCACTGAGGGCGAGAGAAGTCTTTTGGTACTGCAACGGTTGATAAGAGAGCTGAGAAATTTTTGCTATGTGGTCAGCCGGTGATGGCGAGTACTGCTCTAGGAGGTATAATTTGAGGTCGTTGTTCTTTATTGGAGTCTCATGCAGAGTTAATGGGGAGCAACGAAACAACGTAATCTGGAAACAGGTCAACGCATCTCTGCTAGTGAAGGGTGGTAGTTTCAGTGAGTCAATTTTTGCGGAGGAGACAGGTTCGGTGGTTAGCATTCTCAAACAGTAGGGCACACCAATGAAGGGGTAGATGGGAGTGACCAGACACTCTGCTTGTCACCAATGTGTGTATCGCAAGGATAAATAAGATGCGGCGTAAATGCAACTAACTTTATTTCAACAGACAGCAAGAATTCTATAACACAGTTTCAGTATAAGATGGTTACAAAAACTCAAACAGATCAATATAAGTAAAATAAATGCTCAAACTGGTTCTCTTGACACAGAGGTATAGATATGATATGCAATAAAGCCCCAAAAAATACTGTTACAGTGTACGAGTGTGAAACACGTGTGGTACATTGTTTTTTTTTTTTTTTTTATTTCTTTTAGTGTTAACACAATCGGTATATGTGATCAGTTTCTAGGACATTGTCCTGCTTGATAGGGCAATGACTCTGTCCCTTACCTCTGCCATTCATGAGAGGCCTTTAAAGCTTTAGGCCTTCAATCTATTGAAGCTAGTGATGGTATAATTGCCAAGTAGTTCTGTATGAAATAAACAAATGAAGAAATAGAAGGAATGTCTTTATACGAGACAAAAATCCATTAGGTTCTATTTATCTCTCCGATTCATGTATAGGTTACTCAGATTTTACTCCCAAATGTCTATAAAGAATTTTACGAAGTGTGGTAACGGAAGCTCTAAAAGACATGTATCGAATTTGACCCCAGTAGCCGTCACAGAACCTGTGCAAACAAGTATTTTCTCTACTTATTTATTAGTTTTAAATTACACGTTAACGTATACGCTAACTATTTGAGAGGTAGCTTTTGTACCTATTCACATTCACGAACTAAATCATTGGATTTTCTTGTTCAAGTCATTTTTACTTGAGGAATCATGAAGGTTGTTCTCAAAATAACTCTCCTTATCAAACTTAGCCTACACTTAGCAAGAAAATACGAATAGACATAATTTACTTCAGTAATATAAATTAGAATTCGCTCTATACTGAAAGGGGAGTTCGTATATGTGCTTTCATCAAGCATGATATTGACATAAATTTTTATGCTCTTAATCAATATTTAGAATCCTTATAAAAGTGAAAAATGTATTGATTGAGAATGAATACTACTAGAGAAATACAATGTTTGCTAGGTCACCGTGACAACGAGTAAACATCAGATAAAACATATATATATATATATATATATATATATATATATATATATATATATATATATATATATATATATATATATATATATATATATATATATATATATATATATATATATATATATATATATATATATATATATATATATATATATATATACATATACATATACATATATATATATATATATATATATATATATATATATATATATATATATATATATATATATATATATATATACCAAGGCACATCCCCCATTTTTTGGGGTAGTCGACATCGAAAAAAATAAGCAAAAAACGGGACCTCTCCTCTCTATGTTCCTCTCAGCCTGACAAGGGAATCAACCGAGTTCGGCTGGTACTGCTAGGGGCCACAGCCCACCCTCCCCCCTTTATCCACCACAGATGAAGCTTCATAACGCTGAATCCCCTACTGCTGCTACCTCTGCGGTCATCCAAGGCATCGGAGGAAGCAGCGGTGCCTACTGGAACTGTGTCACAATCGCGCGCCATTCATTCTTATATCTAGCACGCTTTCTTGCCTCTCTCACATCTATCCTCCTATCACCCAAAGCTTCCTTCACTCCACCCATCCACCCGAACCTTGGCCTTCCTCTTGTACTTCTCCCATCAACTCTTGCATTCATCAACTTCTTTAGCAGACAGCTATTTTCCATTCTCTCAACATGGCCAAACCACCTCAACACATTCATATCCACTGTAGCTGCTAACTCATTTCTTACACCTGTTCTCACCCTCACTACCTCGTTCCTAACCCTATCTACTCGAGATACACCAGCCATACTCCTTAGATACTTCCTCTCAAACACATTCAATTTCTGTCTCTCTGTCACTTTCATTCCCACAACTCCGATCCATACATCACAGTTGGTACAGTCACTTTCTTATACAAAACTCTCTTCACATTCATGCCCAACCCTCAATTTTTAACTACTCAATTAAATGCCCCCAACACTTTGCATCCTTCATTCACTCTCTAGCGTACATCTGTTTCTACTGCACCATTTGCTGCAACAACAGACCCCAAGTACTTGAACTGATCCACCTCCTCAAGTAACTCTCCATTCAACATGACATTCAGCCTCGCACCACCCTCCCTTCTCATACATCTCATAACCTTCCTCTTACCCACATTAATTTTCAACTTCCTTCTCTCACACACCCTTCCAAATTCTCTCACTAAGCGGCCATGCTTCTCTTCTGCGTCTGCAACCAGTACAGTATCATCCGCAAACAACAACTGATTTACCTCCCATTCATGGTCATGCTCGTCTACCAGTTTCAATCTTTGTCCAATAACTTGAGCATTCACCTCTCTCACCATTCCATCAACATACAAGTTAAACAACCAAAGCAACATCACACATCCCTATCTCAGCCCCACTCTCACCGGAAACCAATCACTCACTTCATTTCCTATCCTAACACATGCTTTAGTACCTTTGTGGAAACTTTTCACTGCTTGCAACAACCTTCCACCAACTCCATATAACCTCATCACATTCCACACTGCTTCCCTATCAATTCTCTCTTACGCTTTCATCAGATTCATAAACACAGCATACATCTCCTTAACTTTTGCTAAATATTCCTCGCATATCTGCCTAACTGTAAAATTCTGATTCATACAACCCTCACCTCTTCTAAAACTACCCTGTACTTATAAGATTGAATTATCTGTTTTATCCTTAATCCTATTAATCAGTACTCTACCATACACTTTTCCCACTACACTCAACAAACTAATACCCCTGGAATTACAACACTCATGCACATCTCCCTTACCCTTATATAATAGTACAATACACGCACAAACCTATTCTACTAGTACCATTGACAACACAAAACACATATTAAACAATCTCACCAACCATTCAAGTATAGTCACCCCTCTTTCCTTCAACATCTCAGCTCTCACACCATCCATACCAGATACTTTTCGTACTCTCGTTTCATCTAGTGCTCTCTTCACTTCCTCTCTTGAATCTCTCTTTCATTCTCATCTCTCATCACCGGCACCTCAACACCTGTAACAGCAATTATATCTGCCTCCCTATTATCCTCAACATCCAGTAAACTTTCAAAATAGTCCGCCCACCTTTTCCTTGCCTCCTCTCCTTTTAACAACGTTCCATTTCCATCTTTCACTGTCTCTTCAATTTTTGAACCAGCCTTCCTTACTCCCTCCACTTCTTTCCAAAACTTCTTCTTATTCTCTTCATATGAAAGACCCAATCCCTGACCCCACCTCATGTCAGCTGCCCTCTTTGCCTCAATTACCTTGCTCTTTACTTACACAATATTCTCTATATTTTTCACACATCTCTACACTATTACTCTGCAGCCATTCTTCAAAAGCCCCCTTTTTCTCTTCCACTTTTACCTTCACTCCTTCATTCCACCATTCACTGCCCTTCCTCATGCTGCCTCCAACACATTTCTTGCCACACACATCACTTGCAATCCCAACAAAATTCTCTCTTACTAACTTCCACTCCCCCTCTAAATTACCAGTTTCGCTTTCTTTCACTTCGTCATACGCCATTTTCAACCGGTTTTATTAGCTCTTCAACCCTCACTAGCTCCCTTTTACATTCGCCTACTCTATTCCCCCACTCTTTTGCTACAACTAATTTTCCTTCCACCAAAAAATTATCAGACATACCGTTAGCCATACCCCTAATCACGTGCATGTCTTTCAATCTTCCAAACATTCTTTTAGTTATCAACACATTATCCATTAATGCCCTTTCTGCCACTCTTCCATTTGCCACTTTTACCAATGTATACTTGTTTTTATCTTTCTTTTTGAAAATGCTAAAACTTATTACCATCTCTTGCTCAACACGCATATCTACCAGTCTATCATCACTCTCATTTTCACATGGTACTCTATACTCCCTTATAACTGGTTTTAAGAATGCAATAATGTTGAAACATGATGCCATCCCTAGGGCCAGGGGAATGGCGGTGTATATTAGGACCAAGTACCCTGCTTCTCATAAGTCCTGCTATCAATGTTGATGACATGAGATTCAGGTAATTAAAGTTTGTGGCAGGCATAACTACTTGTATTTTTGTTCCATCTACCGGAATCCAGACTTGGATGATTCTATCTTCGATTGTCTTCTTAATATTATGGCTAAGATACAAGAAGATGATAGGAAGGCTTCCTTTGCCTTTGTTGTTGATTTTAATGTTCACCATAGGGAGTGGTTAAGTTCTATCTCTCCTACCGATTGCCAAGGCTTTAGAGCTTTAGACTTTGCCTCTGAATCAGGCTGTGAGCAAATCCTAAATGAAGCTATTCACAGGTCTGGTAATTGTTTGGAGCTCGTATACACTAACTCCCCTGGTGTTATAACTAGTAAGGTTGGTTCTCCAGTCTGGACATCTGGTCATGACTTGATTTCATTAGTAGTGAAGACTGAGAAGCCTGTCCCTGATATATCATTTTCTTGTAACATTTATAAAAAGTCTCAAGCAGACTGGAATGGGATTTTGCATGATCTTTTGTGCTTGAATTGGTCACAATGATATAGTAGTGTAGATCCTGTTGTCCCTTCGAGTGAGAATCTAGTCAACATAATTGATAGGCGTATCCCTTCTCGTGTGCTAAGGTACCGAGTGAAGGACAAACCGTGGTTCAATGATGATTGTAGACGTGCTTGTTTGGAGAATCAGGAGGCGTATCATCTTTGGAAGGGTAACAGATCAGATCTGACCTGGAACAACTATACTCAGCTTCGAGCTTTTGCTCAGAGAGTTTATGCCTCAACTGAAAAGAAGTACAATTTAACCTTAGATGCAACAGTTCCTCCTTTACTTGAACCAGATTGCTCAGTCACTCACTGTCCAAAGGAAAAGGCAATCCTGTTGGTTGATGTTTTTGACAGTAAACAGAGTAATGAAAAACTTGAACTTCCTCATTCCTGTTTTCCTGAGGCTAAACTAATTAGTTTAGCTTTTCGATCACGTGAGATTAAAGCTCTGTTGATGGACCTTGATGCTTATGGAGGTGTAGACCCAAATGGCAATTTTTCTTTGTTTTTTACAAAGACAGCAAATTTCTTAGCTCCAAAGTTATATGTTATTTTGTGCAAATTAGCAAGAAGAGGAGTTTTTAGCACTTGTTAGAGGATTAGTAATGTTACTCCTCTATGTAATTGTGTTTGTGGTAGCTCAAGTTCCACTGATTACCGCCCAGTTTCTAGAGCCAGCAAAGACGGAAGTAATTCCAACATGACATTAATCACCTCTTCCCGTGTGGGATTCCTGCCCTCCGTCCCAAGGGCTGTCTGGCCGAGGGGAGGTATAAATCATGCCTGGGGCACCACTATTTCCTTACTTGCTTTCTGGAATAGAAGTTTACACTTCCTATCATTAGGTAGGTATGGTCCCGGAGATATTTTCTGGAAACCTCTCACCCAGTTGCGTAGTTTGTTACGAGCTGTAACCCTAGAATCCATTGACTAGGGATTCTCGAAACCTTCGGACATTAAGGTTCGAAATACATTGTAAGCTTGAGGGTTCCAATAATGCAGGGATTCAGAAATAATAATGCAAGGGGTTTGAAACCTGCATGTATTATGACCGTAAAACACTTACTCATGATATTGCAGAAGACTGCAACACATGTCATCTGGGGTTCCTCCTGTAAAGAAAGGAAAGCAGAATGAGTATACATTTGATTATATCACTGATAAGCAATATATAAAAGTCATCTTTTAACAAAATAGCTCAGGATAGTAAGCTAGAAAGGGATAGTGGGAGACACATATTTGTGTATCCCCTGCAAGCAAATGCTGTTACCTTCCCTTCAGTATTAACTATAAGTAGATTCCTCTATCAAGGGGACTCCAACAAAGGGTTCTAGCCCCTATGGGTAAGCCCCTAGGGGTAGAGAAGTGTACAAGTCACTACCCTTTTTTATTCTCAACACTGTGGGATAAGTATGACTGATTTCTAATCAGAGTACTGAAGGAATTCTATTTTTTCAATATATGAATGGTATCAGCAGAAGCCCGCACAAGGGTACCCAAGATATGTTAAAAATAACTACTGTATAATCATACTATAGTTTTCTGTTTGCAGCATATATTATATTGCAAATTACTAGCAACTGCATGATTATATATAATGTAATTCAGCCAGTGTGCTGCCTTTGTGGCAAGCATCTGACGGCATGGTACCGTTGGCATGACACCAACTGGACTAGGAAAAATAAAAGACATATATTTGTGTATCCCACCCAACCTATTTGCTGTAACCTCTCTTACAATATTAAATCAGAGTTTCCTGATTAGGGAAACTCAAGGATAAGGGTTGTACCTGTTAAGGGTTAGAAGTGTAATACCACCAGCCCTTTAAGATATTTAATATTGTAGGGAAATATGAAAACTAATTTCTAATCAGGATATTGAAGAAATTTTATTCTTACAATATAGGATTGGTCTCAGCAAACACACTGGTAAGGATACCAAAGATATTGGAAAACAATTACTAGTTCAATATATACAGTAATTTTTCTATCTGCAGTATATCCTATACAGCAAATATACTATCTGTATATACTGTACTTCAGCCGGCATATAGCCGGCATAGCTAGTTCCTGCTGGTATATCCAGCATGCTAGCTAAAAGAGAAAGAGATAGCATGGAGTGAAGGCTACTCATTACTCTGTATGTATACAGTAATTAAGGATGTAAAAGTCTAATTCTACTGTCTTTCTCCAGAAAGAAGATTCAAATGGAAGGGAAGAATGTAACATTCAGGCGTCCATCCAGCCACAGCACTATCGCCGGCAAGGTCTCGCCGGCAGGCTAGTCTCCGGTAACACTAGTACAGTCAGCATACTGCCGGATGAGTCGGCACTTATCTGTGCCGACTAGGCCGGCTGCCGGCCTGGCCAGCTGCCGATAACAGAACTTGTGGCCAGCAGTCAAAGGGAGAACTGAAGAACCTTGGTGACAGAAGGGACTTCTAACCCACAACCATCATGGCTGCTGGCAGCTGCCAGTCACCGGCAGCCTTCATGGCTGCCGACAGATGATATGGCTACCAGCCTGCAAAGTCGCCAGCAGCCGTCGTAGCCCCCGACAGTTGTAAAACACATGGTCGCCGGTGGCCAGGCAGTTGTCATGGCTGCCTGCAGCTGGCATAGCCACAGGCAGCCGGACAACAGCTGCAGAGAGGGAGTTTGGCCAGCCCCAGCAACCCACCAGCAATGGTGAGGTTGCAGGACGCTGGCCAATCATAAAAGATCAGAGGGGTAAGGAAAAAGGGTCATGTATGAGGTGTGTGAGGAAACGGCAATGCTGCCGGACCTACACACCCTGAAGAAAACTCTGTTTCAGTATTGGCGCCATCCTAGGTGGCAGGGGAATCTTCTATTCTCCAGCCTAGGGTCTGCAAATATAGTTAAGGGGACGGCAGCAGTGCCGCCTCCTCCCAATAAAGGAGAAACAGAGTTCCAGTGCCGTGTCATCCTAGGCCTCAGAAGTGTACTACTCCTCAGCCCAGGGTCTGCGAGCATAGGACTAGTCTACCAGGCCACAGGGAGAAGGTGGCTGCATCATACCACCACTTCAGCTGTAGCCTAGGGGGGGCTAGCCTCCTACGCTGGCAGTCTGGCCGGCAGGGGAATGACTATTTACCCTGCTAGCCGGCTGCCGGTGCAAGACTATGTACTCTGAGGTTCTGATCGAATCTCAAAACATGTTATCTGCTGTTAAGGGACGAGCCAGAAAACCCTAAGCTAGTCATGCCTGAATTAAAACTCGAGGCACGACCCAAAAAGGTTGTAGCCAAAGGCTATACTCAGAGGGAAGAGAGATTACCCTTAGATCTCTATAGATACGAGTATCGGTTATTTAATAATTCTAGGAGATATCGATATCCGGTGAATGATAACCAATACACGAGGGTAACCGGGAAAATGTCAAAAGTATATTATGTTGCCAAGGTTAGGTTACCCAGGCAAGACGAGATCTCATTTACCTATATCACCGAAACTCTGACATATACAATCGACACAGAAAAGGAAAATTATGCATATAAATATCTTTATACGTATAAAACGCCTAAATAGCTTCCATAATTAAATTATTAATGCTATTTAAATCCAGGAATGTCGTTCTACTAACTAATTACCACATGCCTAACGAACAACAGCGCTCATGGCCCCTCCGGTAACAGGCCTAGCTCCTAATCACAATAATTTACTCTAAATTCACAGAGAGACAGGAGCTAAAATACACATAATGTAAAGATTCAATATTCAACTTTCCAAAGGCAAAAGACGCTGGAGATAGCATAATAATAATCCTTGAAAATCGATCAAAAATGTCAGATCAACAGGGAACACCACCGTGCAAATTCGCTACAAAATAAGGAATATTCCACCATCTGAGATATGGCGCTGTTGTGATACTCAATAGTAGTACGGGAACTAGGGTAACCTTGATACGGCTCCCCTTTCAAATTCTGCTACGCTATTCGGGGTGCAGATTGCTATGTGGCATGTCAAGAATACGTGCCCTGTTATTATGCGATATCCTTGAAAGAAAATTTAAGGATATTTGTGCCAGAAGTTAGAATTCTGGAGACCTAAAGGTAAAATTCTCTAGGAATATCACTGTAGTACATATATCCCTTAAGAAGCTACTCTTAGGAACCTTCCATCAGGACGACATGGCTTGAGCCCAAAAATATATATTTAATGTATATATATATATATATATATATATATATATATATATATATATATATATATATATATATATATATATATATATATATATATATGTATATATATATATATATATATATATATATATATATATATATATATATATATATATACATATATATATATATATATATATATATATATATATATATATATATATATATATATATATATATATATATATATATATATATATATATATATATATTGGAATAGAGGTGTTAGCTACCTGAACATTCTAATATTCGGATTCATGCTGAAATGTGCAAACAAAGTATTGAAAACAAAGATTTTACCATCATTGGTCAAGTGTCAAATAACCATGACTTACCTCTTATTGAATGCATATTGATCAAAATACTAGTTCCGTCGATAAATACCCAAGCTTCTTCTAATCAGTTATATTTGTCATAGTTTAATTTGGTTTGTTTTCTAACTCTTGTTGCCATAGAACTTCTCACCACGCTTCTGAAAGGTTGGTTCCACTACTTTGTCTGATATAAATATTTACTTTTTTTTTCATTTTATTTTCATTTAAATTCTAACTGAGTTTTAAAGTTTTGAATGAATTTGTAAAAAAAATTTAACTTTTTTAATTATTTGTATATATTTTATTTTTAGCCCTGGACAATGTGATTATGAATCACGAAAAGTTGGGAATAAAAAAAAGGACATTTTGAACATATGTGTTCATTACTGGCTGTTGCTACCTTCAACGAATATATATATATAAATATATATATATATATATATATATATATATATATATATATATATATATATATATATATATATATACATATATATATATATATATATATATATATATATATATATATATATATATATATATATATATATATATATATATTATATGTATGTATGTATGTATATATATATATATATATATATATATATATATATATATATATATATATATATATATATATATATATTACATATATATTACATATATACTT
>NC_090725.1:325411332-325413832 GCF_036898095.1 Palaemon carinicauda | reverse complement strand
CTATTGACAGAGAGGTTTAGAGGTGATATACAATAAAAAAGAAAATTACCTTATCAATGTACGATTCTGAAACACGTATGATAATTGACTCCCATCCTAAAAATGACATCCTGCTCTTGAGAAGCGTACTGTAGGAAGGTCAAGTGGTAGGAGATAAGCTGGTTTTAAGTGATAAATCTTTGTCATGCATGTTGAGGCTAAATGTTTCAGACATACAATAGATAATGGTGAAAGGGCCAATTTAAGGGGCATTAACGGTGGCTTGATATTGTCGTACGCTGCTTTATGCAGATCTGACGGTATGTGCTGCTTAGCAGGGGTCTTGTAAGTCTGTTGGCATGTATTAAATTTTTCCATAACTTGACGTAGGCACTGAAGATATTTGGGGGAGGTTACAGATGTGATAATTCGGGCAGGGACGACAAACGGGTGTCCATATACCAGTACCAAGAGGACCCAAGGAGGCTGAGTAAACCAGTTGGAGTCCTTCCAGCGGGACATCAATGCTGCTTTGAGGGTAGGGTGAGAACGTTCAACCATTCCGCTGCCATCAAAGCTGTATGCGGTTGTCTAATGTAGAATGATTCCAAAGAGATTTGCTAATGATGTTCGTAATTGATATGTGGAAGTGGTACTCTTGTTAGAAGTATTATGCTTAGAGACACCAAATCTCACTATCCTTCCTAAGTGTAAGGAAGATATACACAAGGCGGATGTTGCAGTTTCCATTTAAATGTCTTCAGGCCACCTAGTGGGGCATTTGGTGATGGTAAGTAGGTAACGATGTCCTTGAGATTTGGGTAGGAGACATACGACATCGACATGTCTGAGGAAAAGACACCGCTGAGATTGAGGGAAGGTGCCCACTCCTGAATCAGTGTATCCATGTACTTTTAATGTATGGCATGAAGTACAGGCACAGACCCAATCCTTGGCATCTTAAGTAATATCATGACGAATAAAATCATACACATTGGCCTTGTTATACTTTGTAGATTTATTCCAACCATTAATCTTCCAGTGGCTGTGCGAGCATTGGATAGAGAATACATACACACACACACACACACACACACACACACACACATATATATATATATATATATATATATATATATATATATATATATATATATATATATATATATATATTCATTATGAGTAAAAGATGATGATGACGGTTAAAAAATATGGTTATATATAATTATATATACATACACACACACATATATATATATATATATATATATATATATATATATATATATATATATACATATATATATATATATATATATATATATATATATATATATATATATATTTATATATTCATATTTATATTTATATATACATATATATATATATATATATATATATATATATATATATATATATATATATATATATGTATATAATATAATATATATATATATATATATATATATATATATATATATATATATATATATATATATATATGTATATAATATATATAATATATATATATATATATATATATATATATCTATATAATATATATATATATATATATATATATATATATATATATATATATATATATATATATATATATATATACATATATATGAAGTATATATATATATATATATATGCAAGAGTATACTTCAGAAGTATTTTGGGAAAAGTATTTTTTAGCGAAACCTTTATCTTTCCTATTCACATCTTGAAACTAGTTAAGCTTAATACAGACGTGTTTATCATCAATTCCTGGAACAGTTACACATCCAGGTGACTCTTTAACCTCCTACTTCCTAGCTACACGGGAAGTGATTTATAAGATAACATACATAGATAGATAAAAGTTGTAAATATTTCATGAAATTTCAAGAGACTTTCCATTATGAAATAGGCTTCTTCACATTAATAACATTACTAAACTAAAAATGTTAATAAAAATATGTTGGTTTGTTGCTAACGTCCTTGTCTAGTAATCGCAAGACTGGGGTTCGAGTCCCGCTCATACCAGTTAGTTACTTTGGTCACTGCAGCCTCAAAATCCTTATGAGTTAAAGTTAAAGGTTTGGGGATTCCTATAGGTCTACCTGTTAAGTCATAGCTTTGGTGGGGAGGGGGCATGGGTGCATGAGTGGTCTTCAAACCTTTAAACTATTGAAGTTAGTTATGGTATAATTGTTAAATACCTCAGTATGAAATAAAGCAATGCAGAGTTGGATGTAACTTGAGAGAATAGGAATTATCAGTTAATGTGTTTATATGAGACGAAAATTCATTAAGGTGTTTATTTATCGCTCAGATTCAGGTTTATGTTACTCAAGAATATACTCCTAATAGTCTATAAAGAATTTCATGAAGTGTGGTGATAAAGAAAACTCTAAGGAGAGATATCGAATTGGACCTCAATAGCCTTCCTGGAAAAGGTGCAAACATATATTTTCCCATTTATTAGATTGATATTAAACATTAACTTATAGCCTAATTATTTGAGAGGTGGTTC
>NC_090725.1:325398832-325403832 GCF_036898095.1 Palaemon carinicauda | reverse complement strand
CCGAGAGAGAGGTTAGGACTCAAAGGTAGGAAGCAATCAACTGAGTAGTTTATTATAGAACAGTCTCCCTTATATACAAAACCTCGAGGTAACAGGCCCTTTCATGTTCACAAGACAGACAATGTTACAGAGGAAAACCGGAGACATGATCATTCAGATTCTTCTTAGTGCGAGGGAAGAGCGCAGATACAAGCATAATATATAAAAAAAAATTTATGTACGATCGTGTGACACACGGTTGGTACATGGCTCCCCCTCTAAAAATGACATACTGTACATGTTAAATAGGGCGCCCTTATCTAGAGAGGCGAACAGTAGGCGGGTCATCTGGCAGAAGATAAGTAGGTTTTAGACGATCAATGGAGACCCAGTCTTTTTTGCCACGAATGTTTAGTAGGAATGCTTTCAGACTGCGTCGGATCACAAGGAAAGGGCCCGTGTAAGGGGGCATTAGCGGTGGCATGCTAGTGTCGTATCGCAGGAAGACGTGCATTGCAGAGTGCAAGTCTGTCGGTATACGATGCTTTGCTGAGGGCTTGTAAGTCTGGCGGCATGGAGTAAATTTTTCCATGACGTGACGTATGTGCTGGGGATCGTCGAAGGAGGTTGCAGAAGGAAAAAAAATCGGCAAGGACGACCAACGGGTTGCCATACACAGTTTCAGCTGCCGAGACGTTGAAGGCATCTTAAGGAGTGGTCCTTAGTCCCAGGAGGAGACAGGGAAGCTGAGTAAACCAGTTGGAGTCCTTGCAGCGGGACATCAAAGCTGCTTTGAAGGTGCAATGAAAACGTTCAACCATTCCATTGGCAGCGGGGTTGTAGGCAGTTGTCTGATGTAGGGTGATGCCGAAGAGATTCGCTAATGATGTCCACAACTGAAAGGTGAAAGTGGTACCCCTCCCTGTCAGAAGTAATATGCTCAGGGATAACAAATCTTGCAATCCATCCTGAGAGTAAGGCAGATGTACATGAGGCGGAAGTTGCACTTTCCATGGGAAATGGCTTCAGGCCAACAAGTGGAGCGGTCAATGACGATAAACTGGTAACAATGTCCTTGTGATGTGGGTAGGGGGCCTACAACGTCGACGTGAATGTGTGCGAAACGACGCTGAGGTTGAGGAAAGGTGCCCACTCCTGTCGATGTATTTTGCAAGTTTGGCAAAAAGTACAGGCGCGGACCCAATCCTTAGCATCCTTAGAAATGCCGTGCCAAATGAACTTTGCCTTCAGCAGCTGTTCAGTAGAACGGCACGAGGGATGTGAAAGGCCGTGAATGAAATCAAACACCTGCCGTCGCATGGGAGCAGGAATCCAAGGTCGCGGTCTATCAGTACTGATGTCACAGAGGAGGGCGGTGTTGGAGTCTTCGAGGGGAAAGTCTTCCCAATGGAGGGACGTGCAGGATGTCCTACATGCTTGATACTCTGGATCCTGTCGTTGGGCTTCAGCCAGGGCGTTGTAATCCAATCCCAATTGAACGGCAGCCAACGTGTTTCTTGACAGGGCATCGGCAACGGGATTCATTTTCCCAGGGATGTATTGAAGGGTGCAATTGTATTCAGCCACGGTAAAGAGATGTCGGCGTTGACGGGCGGACCAGGCGTCAGACTGTCGAGTGAAGGCGTGCACCAGAGGCATGTGGTCTGTGCAAATGACGAAGAGCGTACCTTCTAAGAAATGACGAAAGTAACGGACAGCCAAGTGCACCGCCAGCAATTCTCGATCGAAGGTAGAATAACCCGATTCTGCCTTGGACAGTTTTCTGCTGAAGAAGGCCAATGGGCGGGGCGAGCAGTTGACCACCTGCTCGAGTACTGCACCAATAGTAACATCGCTGGCATCGGTGGAGAGAAGGAGAGGGGCATGTGGGATAGGAAAAGTGAGAGCCGCAGCAGTTGATAGGGCCTTCTTTGCATTGCAGAAGGCTGCATCTTGAAGGGGACCCCACTTCAGGTCCTTTGGCTTGCCCTTGAGGGAGGCGTAGAGGGGAGCAAGAGTGGCGGCAATGGCTGGTAGAAAACCGTGATAATAGTTGATCATGCCCAAGAATTCCTGCAGAGCTTTGGCGGTCGAGGGCACGGGGAAGTCCTGAACGGCTGCTACCTTCTCAGGGAGAGGGTGGACTCCTTCAGGAGTGATGCGGTGCCCTAAGAACGACACTTTGCTGGCACCAAAGGTACACTTGTCGTACCGGACTACAAGGCCTTTTTGTTGCAGGCGGTCGAGCACGATGCCCAGGTGACAGAGGTGTTCCTCTTTTGAGGAGGAGAACACAAGTATGTCGTCTACATAACATACACAGAAAGGGAGGCCCCATAAGATGCCATCCATGAGACGTTGAAACGTGACCCCAGCATTACAAAGGCCAAAACAGGAGTAATTGAAGGTGTATGTACCAAACGGAGTGGTGATGGCAGCCTTGGGGATGTCTTCTGGGTTCATAGGCACTTGATAATACCCCTTCAGGAGGTCGAGTGTAGAGAAAACCTTTGCTTTGTGCAGGTAGGAGGTCATGTCGGCAATGTTTGGGAGGGGTTAGTGATCGGTTTCTGTTTGCATGTTCAGGCACCTGTAATCCCCGTACGGACGGAGGGAGCCGTCTTTCTTCAGAACGATGTGTAAGGGTAACGAATATGGGCTGGAGGACTTTTGGCAAAGGCCCATTTCCTCCATTTTGGCGAATGTCTGTTTGGCGGCTGCCAATCGTTCCGTGCCAGACGTCTGAATTTTGCGAAGACTGGGGGTCCCCGTCATCTTGATATGGTGATAAATACCGTGCTTGGCAGGAACCGTGGGCGTTTGGCAAGGTTCTGGACGGAAAACTTCCGGGTACGACGTGAGGAGGTGGGCGTAGGCATCCGTGGGTGCGCTAATGTGGAGAGCGAGGTTAGAGGGGGCGGGTTGAAGAGGTGTCGACAAGTACGAGTCTGCGTTGACCAATCGTCGGTGGGCGACATTGACCAGAGGGTGGAAATGAGAGAGGAAATCCGCACCGAGGATTGGCATTGTGATGTCAGCAGTGAAACTTCCAATTGAATTTACCGTTTCCGAATGATAATGTGAGGTTATCGTAACCGTAAGTGGGTATCGCAGATCCGTTGGCAGCTACCAAGTGGACGTCGGCAGATGTAGACGGACTACGTCTTGCCTTAAAGAGTTTCATTGGCAAAAGAGAACGACAAGCACCCGTGTCTACCAAAAATCGTACGCCCGTTCCTGCATCCTGTAAAGAGAAAAGATTAGAAACACGGGAGGCCCTCGCCACGAGCGATGGCCTACTTACACGTTTTTTGGCCACTAACAATCCTTGGCACTTTTCTTCGCGGTTGCCTGGAATCTGAAGTGGTAGTAGCAAAACTGCGGTGGATGGGAGGTAGTAAGTGGCTGTAGAAGTCGTTCGTTGGGTCGCGAGCCATTGGTGGGTGGTGGGCGGCTTTGTCGCGGCTTCGGCACGTCACGGGGTAGGCGTGTATGTCCTACGGCATTCATGTCAGCTTCAGTCGACGTTGAATAGGCATCCTCTTCGTCAGAGGGGGAGGCGTTGATGGAGGTCTTGAAGTGGCTGTCCATAAGGGGGTCAGCTTTGGTCATCAAGTCCTTTATGGGTAAACTATCGACATCGGGTATGGCAGCACGTATAGGTCCGGGTAAACGGCGTATCCAAAGGGCACGAAGTAGGTCCACCTCAGGAGGAGAGCCGTCTGCGGCAGGTTGAAGGCAAGCGATACTGGTCATTTCCCTGAAGACAAACGAAGCCCTTTGGTCCCCCAACGGTTGTTGCGAGAGCTGAAAAAGCATTGCTATACGGGCGGCTGGTGACGGCGAGTACTACTGCAGAAGGTATGTTTTGAGGGTGTCATACGCTATTGGGGTGTCTCCTTGTTCACAAAGCCAGTCGGATATTTCTGGGAAGGTGTCCTCGGGTATCGCCGCGAGAACATAATCTGCTTTGGTGGTTGAGCGAGTCACGCCCCTGATGCGAAACTGGACTTCTGCGCACTGAAACCAAGCAAACGCCTCTCTGCTGGCAAACGATGAAAGTTTGAATGGAGCGGCCCGTAGCGCCAACTGCCGTAGAGTCCGCCATAGTACCAACGATGGAGGGGCGAGGGGTGGGGGTGGAAAGCGGTGGAAGCGAGTCGACTTCCAGGGTCACCAATGTGATGAGCCGAGAGAAAGGTTAGGACTCAAAGGCAGGAAGCAATCAACTGAGTAGTTTATTATAGAACACTCTCCCTTATATACAAAACCTCGAGGCAACAGGCCCTTTCATGTTCAAAAGACAGACAATGTTACAGAGGAAAACCGGAAACATGATCATTCAGGTTCTTCTTAGTGCGAGGGAAGAGCGCAGATACAAGCATAATATATACAAAAAAATTTATGTACGATCGTGTGACACATGGTTAGTACAATGTTAATATCTGATCAGGTAACATAATAAGTAGCGATAATTTCCACCAGTTTCCTAAACTCCAAACACAATGAGAAGATAGCCTTAAGCTTTGGGTAATTAAGGTACCTACTTTTTTTAGATATTGCTCAGTAAATATTAGCTTCAAATCCTAAACTTGGGATATATAACCTTAATACCATTCTTCTGACTTAGAAATAGCTATTATACCGAAACTTGCTCATCTTATTACCTCCGCCAGGAGGTTATGTTTTCGGTTCGGTTTGTTTGTTTGTTTGTTTGTCTGTCTGTCTGTGGACAACGTAGAGGCCACATTTCTACACGGAATCACTTCAAACTTGGCCAAGTAGTTCCCCAATGTGTATGGAAGAACTGATTAAATTTTGGTCAAGGTCACCCCAAGGTCAAGGTCACAGGGGTCACTGGTGTCACTATGACATAAGTGGCCATATCAAGAGACAGAAATAAAACACTGACTTTTGCAAAAGCCAACAGGGAAGTCCTAGTCCAGGCGCAACCCATGGGTGATGTTCAAATTTATAAAGGTCAAAGGTCAAGGTCATATTGGTGCATTATATCAATGTCA
>NC_090725.1:325371786-325383332 GCF_036898095.1 Palaemon carinicauda | reverse complement strand
TGTCTCCTATTGGCCTAGTATTCTATAAGTATTCTATAAGTTTTATTCCAGCTATGACCAGATTTACGAAAGTTCAAACTTGTAATTTTTTTTTATGTTGAACAGTTTTATATAAGTTTCTCTTTAAAGATTATTTTTGAAAGATTAATTATAATCGTTTTAAAACTTGAAAAATAAAAACATTATTATATGAAAGAACCTTATTTTTCTTTTAAAATTCATTACCTATATAAAGGTTTTATATAAAAACTTGTATAATTTCAAGTTATATATAGAGAATTCATTGTTTTCCATAGTGACTTTCCATTCATATTGAAAATCATATTAGAAATTTATATATACTTTTTTGAAAGGTAATGATGCACATATTTGTTATGTAGAAAGTTATCCTAAGAATTGTATGATTAAATGGAAAAAATGAATATAATTAAATATATGTTTAAATATGAATTTATATTTAGTGAAAACATCCTTTTGTATGTCATGTTACCGATGACATGAAAATTAGTCAAGTTAGAGAGAGAGAGAGAGAGAGAGAGAGAGAGAGAGAGAGAGAGAGAGAGAGAGAGAGAGAGAGAGAGAGAGAAGCTGGTAGTATATAGGATAGGATATTATCTGAATTGAAAACTACATACAAAGTTTCTAATTATGGATATTGGTTTTGATCTATTTTCTGGAAGTTGATGCTAAACTTTGACATTTCTCCAATTCAAGATATAGAATTAATGGCTTTCTTACAATGAAACATATATTAGAGAACATCAGCTAATTCTTATTCCTTCGAAGTGTTGCATATTTGGAAATTGGAAGTTTTTATAGCATTGAGTTTTCCATGGGTCGTACTTTTAGGTATCCGGTGACCTCCCTGTCCCTTCTCTAAAGTGTTTGGAAGTATTACAAATGAAAAGCGGTAATAAATAGTGTACATTCTCATTTCAAACACAAAGAGCTTAACTTTGTTCATTTGAATATTTTATCATTTAATCTAAAACACATTATTTGCCTATTTAGTAGAATGACCATATCAGAGCATACTGAAATTACCACGTGATCAAGGATAAATTCTTAATTTTACTTAATTGTAATTTTAGGAACTTTAAGTTTGTTGAATAATGGTTTATTTTTCCTTCACTTCATCTCGTCCTTCAATACTCCTATATGTTCTCCTTCCCATTCTCGCCCCCCAAGAATGAATTAAGAAGAATAATCAACTCCAGTTTGATGTTTGAACATGTTTAATATGTTTGTTGTTGAGAAAAAAAAAATATACTTAAAGAATTTCTGGATCATTTATCGTGATGTAATTATACAATAAGTGTCTCCTTTATGTTTTCCATTCCATTTTAAACTGGACCATACTTTACCTCACTTGAATATTGAATAAATAAAAAAATACCAGTAAAAATAATATCAAAATAGAAAATAATACGAAAAGCTTAAGTTACTCTCCGCTTAAATTCATATGGTCAAATATCTATGTAAGGAATTAATTGTTCCCCCCTTTTGGTAGTTTATTACCATAATTTATGTAAGTTGATGAAAGAAATAGTCATTCAACTGATACTGATTCTCATCTAATTGCGAGAATTTATTAGCTGATTCTTCAAAAATTTTAATGAGGCTGTTGACTATAACATAATTGTGAAAATAGGGCGTATATCTTGAGTAATCAATATAAAACTAAATATATGTATATATTTATATATATATATATATATATATATATATATATATATATATATATATATATATATATATATATATATATAGATATAGATATAGATATATATATATATATATATATATATATATATATATATATATATATATATATATGTGTGTGTGTGTGTGTGTGTGTATGTATATATAAACACATATGTTTTGTCTGATGTTTATTCGTTGTCACGGTGTCCCAGCGAACACTGACCTTCCCTGGTCATATTTATTCTCCGTCAATACATTTTTCTATTCCAAATGTTTATTAAGAGCATAAAAGGTGATACACATATCATGCTTGATATATATACATGTACAAACTCCCCATTCAGTATAGAGAAAATTCTAATTTATATTACTGAAATAAATAAGGTCTATTCGTAGTTCCTTGCAGAGTGTAGGATACGTTTGATTGGGTGAGCTATTTTTGAGAACTACCTCCATGATTCAAGTAAAATTCAATGATTTAGTTTGCGAATGTGAATGGGCTCGAGAACCACATCTCAAATAATTAGGCTATAATTTAACGTTTAATTCCAATCTAATAGATAAGTTGGGAAAATACTGGTTTGCGAAGTTTCTTGGAGGGCTATTGAGGTCCATTTCGATATCTCTCCTTAGAGCTTCACTGATAATTCCTGTTCTCTCAAGTTATATCCAGTTCTGCATTGCTTTATTTCATACTGAGTTATTGAACAGTTAAACCATAACTAACTTCAATCGTTTAAAGGTTTGAAGACCACTCATGAAGGGCAGAGGCAGTAGATAGTGATATTGCCCTAGTAAGCAGGACAATGCCCTAGAGTCTGACAATACGTGCATATGATCAGCGCCCATGCCCCTTCTCCACCAATATGAATCCCCAAACCTCCAACCTTAGTTCATAAGGATTGTTAGGCTGAAGCAACCAAAATAACTCACTGGTATGAGCGGGACTTGAACCCCAGCCTTGCGAGTACTAGACAAGGACGTTAGCAACAAACCACCATATTTTTCATTAACATTCTTAGTAATGAAATTATTGTGAAGAAGCCTTTTTTATAATAGAAACTCTCTTGGAATTTCATGAAATGTTTACAACTTTTATCTATCTGTTTGTTATCTTATAAATCACTTTCCTCGAGTTTATATTATGTCTAGCTATTATCGTTTCCAGAGGCCGTATAATAGTGTTTTTTTTTTTAATAATTCCTAAAATAACTGATGGATTTCCGTGATATCAAAGCAGGGAGCGCTTCATACAATGGCCTAATTTTGGGAAATACTGTGCATTGCCAATTACGTTTCATTAACTTTTTACTTAAGAAAATGAGGTTAAAGCCAGTCTTAGCCACCCACACATTCGCAAAAGTGATGACGTCCCTCAGTGACGTTGTTATAACGTTTCTTCCCCTGTACCTCCATCCCCCGAATTGTTAAACGCCTGTTTAATTCCATAGATAATTGTCATATGACCTGCCCCAAGCAATACGAAATTCTTTGTCAGTAAAAGTTCAGCATACCTGGTAATGTGATTCGTGACTTTAGACTTTACCTAAACACAAGACCAACGTTTTATATCTTACCCACTCACTTACATTGAAGATCAAGAATAAGACTTATGACAGGAGACGAAAGAAGCCATGCTAACCCTACACTTGGCACTTCAAGCGAGTGTTGGTAAAGCAATAGAAATATAGTTTTCTTTAGGTTAAGCCGTTGGACTCATTCTTCCATACAACACAGGTTACTCGATACATCAATTGCCAGGAAGAAAATGACAGAGAGCATTGTTTGATATAATTTATCATATCAATTTCACTAGAGAGAGTAGCTTGAATTCCTTAGAAGTTAGACTCCTAAAAGATGTTTCATATAAGGGCATTGTCATCGGTCATTTGATAAATTTTGAAATTATATATATATATATATATATATATATATATATATATATATATATATATATATATATATATATATATACTGTATATATATATAAATATATATATATATATATATATATATATATATATATATATATATGTATCATATATACATAAGATATATATATATATATATCATACCAATAGTTTTATATATTTATTATACGTTATAAGTACCAGTACCTATTTTTGTTACTTAAAAGGTATGTGACAAATATCATTGCGACTTTGTCACTGGAATTATACCAGACTTCAATTAATGAACCAATCAACCTTACTTCGAGAAATCCATTGACATTGTCTACATGCCAAGCTGATATACTCCTATCAAAGTATTCATTAGCTTTGCTTTTCCAAAATAATGTTATCACAAATTGCTGGAAACCATAGATTTATGAGGGATGAAAAAAAAACAAAAAAAAACAAGAAAAGAACACTTATGCAATTTACTCACCATCACTCTCAAGGAAAAAAACTGTTTTCTATTTTTACCAATGTTTTTATTTTATTGTTTTATTTTATTTTATTTTTTTAGTCGCAAATCTAAAATTTGTAGGAGTCCGAGTAGAATATCTCTCAGTGCGATTCCACACCCCTGTTTTAAATCTCTTCTATTATGTTTGTTAATTTGTGTTAATCATCTAATCACTATCTACCACCATAAAATATTTTATTGCTCTTCCGGCTCATTTTATATGTGCAGTACACAGTCTTTCCTAACAGGGATTTACTCGGTAGCCTAATAACAATGGGAATGAAGGAAAGAAGGCAAGAAGGAAAGAAGGCATGAAGGAAAGGGGGGGGCGAGGTCTAGGCTAGCCATAGGTGTAAACACCGAAGGAAGGTTGGGGGAAACTTTTACGTCACAGTTACGTGAGTAAGTAACACTTCTTCGAAACGCTCTGAAGGAAAGGAAGAAGTTCCTCTTTTTTCTAAGAGTAAACGGGTTAATTAAGCACACCTGTCAATTCATTGTATCACCAAAAATTAGGCCAATGTTTGAAACATTCATTGCTGTAGTTTCATGGAAATTCATAAGCCGGTTTGTTAGATATTTGGGAAAAACACTATTACACGGCCTCTGGAAACGATAGTAGGGAGTTGGAGGTTAAAGAGTCACCTGGATGTATAACTGTTCCAGGAAATGATGATAAACCGGTCTGTATTAAGCTTAACTAGTTTCAAGATGTGAATAGGAAAGTTATTGGTTTCGCCAAAAAATACTATTACTAAATACTTCTGAAAAATACTCTTGTATATATATATATATATATATATATATATACGTATTTATATGTATATATATATATATATATATATATATATATATATATACATATATATATATATATATATATATATATATTATACGTATTTATATGTGTATATATATATATATATATATATATATATATATATATATATATATATACATATAGACAGATATATACCTATATATATATATATATATATATATATATATATATATACATGCAAATATGTATATATAATTATATATAACCACATATTATAACCGTCATCATCATCATGAAAGACAAAGATATACTTATATATATATAGCATATATATATATATATATATATATATATATATATATATATATATATATATATATATATATATATATATATATATATATATATATACATAAATATATATATATATATATATATATACATATATATAAATATATATATATATATATATATATATATGGGCTCAAGCCATGGCGTCCTGATGGAAGGTTCCTTTTTGGTTGCTTCCTTGGGTATATAACTACTAAGATATTCCCAGAGAATTTAACCACAGGTTATCACAGAATTCTAACTTCTGGAGCGAGTATCCTAAAAGTTTCCCTTTAAGACATCATATATCAACAGGGGACGCATGTATTAACGCGCCACATAGCTATCTGCACCCCATACAGAGTTAACACTTCGATATGGAGGGACAGAGAATAGCTGGGGAGCTGTTCCACAGCTAATCTCGTCCGTGGCTACTTTTGGTACTCGAGACGTAAACAAACGGGCGCCATTGCTAAATGACGTCACGTCCGTCCTCATCCTTCATTTAGTAGCTCGCCTTACTAGTCGGAATTTTCCCTGTGTGATCTTTATCGACTTGCATCTTAGCCATGTCTCTACCCTCGGCCTCGCCTTCTTCTGGAAAGTTGAGTACAAGGTTCCAGTATTGTTTAAATAAGCTCTGACTGTAAAGTAACTTTTACTTTTCGAGATATTTGATGTTTTGTGGCAGAGCTGTGCCTCGACCGGACCGGCCATTTTATGGCGTCGCTGTTGTTTTACATGCCTTATTTAGATAGCCTCAACAGCGTTTTCCGGCCTCATTAACTAATTGATACTATTAGTTATTTAGTCTTCATAGCTAGGAACTTTTATATCGTGTTTTGACGCTTTATTATCGGTCATCACTGACCCCATACCAGTTGGCTAGTATAGCCCTAGGCCAGAGCGCCTATATCAGTGTTCATGCATGATATTTATCAGTGATCCTAGGTTTATTTATGAAGATAGTGGCATTATTTTACAATACTATTGACTGTGATGCAAGTGTTTTCGCCTTCAGGGACCATATAAGGGACAGGTTAGATAGTGTGTCTTTCTAACCTAACCTACAAGTAGGACCCCTATATGCTTCCTTCATCCCCTGCCTTAGGGCATCCCCTCTGTGTAGCCTTGCTCCCCCTACCACGTAAGGGGATCAAGCTCATATCAGAGTATTTTATCGCTTCTCTGTCCTCCCTAAGGGAATGATCCCCCCTTAGGGTTGCGTCCGAGAATGAGGAACGGCTAGTCCTTCCTCTATTGCTGGGGCTAGGTCTCCGACCTTCCCTGCAATAGCGATACGTCTTCCATCCTTCCTAGTTCAGGGTGTAACATCCCTGCTCTAGGTTAGGTTTTGGAGGGGTTAGTTCTGTACCTTGCTGAAACGATACCCATGCACCGTTTTCAGACAGGCTGCCTTACCTTAGGCTAGGGAGTGTCCTCCCTTCCTTAGTGGCCGCTCTGGTACAGAACCTCCTCCACAGAAGACCCTTCTCTTCTCCCCTCCCCACCTATCTCTTGTATGGCCTAGCCTATACTTAGGTTAGTCTATACCCATCTGTCCCCTGCCCTACAACTCCTCCTTAGGGTGGAGTGATAGGGCTACCTTGAGCTCCTGTGTGCAGTCCGCTCTGGTACATATACCCTTCATAGTGTCCTATGGGGTTGCCACTGGATGCATTCTGTCTACAGGGGTTCTCCCCCCTTTTGGGTGTTCCCTGCCCTCCCTTGGGCTCCCTTAGCTCTCGGTCCTCTGCGGCCCCTGCTTCTGGGTGATAGGGCTAGCCTCTATCATGGGTACACCCACTCAGGTGGGATGCCTTGGGGTCCGTGGCCGGACCCCTACATCCCCCCCCCCCCTTCTGTCTCTTTCACTATCCTGGTGCCGGTCCCTTGCCGCCTCTACTGTCGGTGATGCCCACCTCCTACCTTGGTGACTTCCCCCTTGCCCTCTGGGCCGTCAGTCCTCCGTGTGCCGGGGGACTGCCTCCTGCCGCCGGCGCCTAGCCGATGGCCTTCCCTCTTTCCTCATAGCTTCAGTCGTCCGTCCACCGGCCGGCCCCCGCAGTGCCGGCATCCGCTGTCGGCAGTCCGGTTCTGCTATAACCATCCTCGTTCCTGTCACCAATCCGGCAACCTCCGGCTGCCGGAGCCGCCGCTCCCCGCCGGCGTGCCGCCGCTGTGCCGGCGGCCGCCGCCCTGGTATTACTCTTGACTTCTATATTGTCTTCCCTAATGCCAGAAACTCTGCTGGAGCGGCCTCCGTCGTGCCGGCGGTTTGCCGGAGCCTTCCGGAGGCGTCAAGGCGACTTGCACCCCCTTCTACTAGCTATCATCTGATGTTGATAGCCCTACATCGCAACCAGATGGTTTGATTACATAATGGATAGGTATTGCCTTACCGTTCCATTAGTAACCATGCTGTCTTCTTGCATATCACAGATTTCCAGCATGCTACGTGTATCTTAGCGCGGCCAGTTACCGGAAACCGTTACCCTATGGGATCTACGTTCCCAATCCTTGGGTCTGAGTGGCCTCAGTCCCAGTTCTATATCCTTGGCAATCCCCACTAGAATTCCCACTGCCTTCACGGCATGCTATGCTGAATTCTGCCCTGTGTCCTCGGTCACAACAAATTGCCTACGGATAAGGTCACGGTAACCGGCCGGGCGGGTTACACGGAGGATGTGTCTATCTCCTTCTTTTCCGCCCACTCTCAGAACGTCACAGTATTTCTACCACTGAATATTAGGTTAAACCCAAAAATAGATTTTTCGCTTCGCTCAAAATCCGTTATTTATATATATATATATATATATATATATGCTGTATTCATAGCTAGCACAGCCATGGAAAGATTAATGGTTGGAATAACTATACAAGGTATAAAAAGACCAATGTACAGCACATATCTCACAATCGTACAATGTGACGGTAATTTTCTTTTTTCATTGTATATCACATATACACCTCTCTGTCAAGAGAACCAGTTTGAGCCTGTTTTTAATTTGCATTGATCTGTTTGGAATTCTGTGAACACCTTACAGTGAAACTGTTGTATGATAGGCTCGTTTTCTGTTTTAATAAATTTAGTTGCATTTACGCTGTATGTCAATTATTGCGGTATTACGCACATTGGTAACAAGTAAAGTTTAAGTTCCATCCTAACCTTAGCCCTACTGTTTAAAAACGCTACCACCTAAACACGCATCTTCAGCACACATTACCTCATTGAAACAACCGCCCTTCACAAGCAGAGATACGTCCCCATGGTTACAGATTATGTTCTTCCCCGTAGATGCTTTCTTGGAAATCTTTGATAGCATGAGGACACCCCATTAAAGAACGATGATCTCAAATCATACCCCCTGGAGCAGTACTCACAATCACCGGCTGCACACATGGCACAACTATTCCAGCTCTACCAACAACCATTGGTGGACTCCGCTTGCCCTTAGGAAATAGTTGACAGTGACCAGAAAACGTATAAGTAGGCAATCGTTTACAGTGGTGGCCTCCGCAATAAGTAATCTTTTCTTTCTATATGATTCAGGTAAGGGCATTTGATTTATGGTAGACACAGGTGTTTGCCATTCTCCACTGTAAAGGACACTCTCCAGGACACGACGCGGTCTATCAAAGAATGCTGACGTCTGCCTGGTAGCTTCCAATAGATGTGCAATACCCACACATGGTTATGAAACCCTCATATTATGGTTTGAAAGCCAAAAATATGATTTGAAGTTTCTCGTGGACGATGTCACATTGGCAATACTTGGAGTAGAATTTCTCTCACATTTCCACCTCCTGGTTGATGTCGCTCATCGTCGGTTAGTCAACTCGGATTCATACTCCTCGATACCTCTCCAACCCGCCTCGCTACCATATCGCTCTTCAAATCAACTCACCCACGCATACCTACGACCACCTCCTCACGTCGTACCTAGAAGTTTTCCATCCAGAACTTCATCAAACACCCATGTCTCCCACTAAACACGGTGTTTATTGTTAAAAAAACTCTTTTAAGCTGCGTCTTATGGTTGCGGGTTAAAAAACTGATATTTGGAATTTTCAAACTGTTTCTTCATTTTCCCATGTCAAACTATAATGTTCAGGTGACATGTTTGCCTCTGTTTCTAGTGGGGAAACCACTTTTTTTTTTTTTTGAACAATGTACTGCTGTCTACTAATTTTTCTCTGAAAACTTTTAGAAGGCAGAATTGAAAACTGAAGTTCTGAATTAACGAACGACGGTAGAAAGGAAAGTACAGTCTGGTAAAGACGCAGAGCTTCTTGCTATCCTCGAATTATATTGGGGGTATAAATGGCACCGAGTCGTTTGGCAGACGCTAAACAGACGATCCGCAAAATAGTAGATATGGACCAATGCCCAAAGCCCTCAAGCCTATGGTCATCTTACTTCTACATTGCCCTGAAGAAAGATGGCTCGCTTCATCCATGTGGGGATTAAAGGTGCTTGAGCATGCTAACAGAACTGAATCACTATCATCTAACAAACATCGCCGACGAGACCACCTACTTCCACAAAAGTGAAGGTTTTTCTGCACGCTTGACCACCTGAAGAGGTAATTTCAGGTGCCCTTGAAGCCAGATGACATCTGGAACACCTCCATCACAACCCACTTTAGTACCTACACCTTTAATTATTCCTGCTTTGGCCTTTATAATGATCGGGCTGCTTTTCAACTTATCTTTGACAGCATCTTCAAGGACCTCTTCTTCTGTGTACTCTCCACAGACGGCATACTTATGTTCTCTTCCTCCAAAGACGAACGCATCCGTCATCTACGCACCATACTCGACCACCTATAATAGAACGTCAATGTCCAGTACGGCAACAGTAACTTTGGTACCAACGTAGTATCACCCCCTCCCGGAACAGGTTGCAGAATTTAAGAACTTCCCATGGTCATGACTGTCAAAGCACTGCAAAAATTCTTGGGCATGATCAACTATTACCCTTGTTTTCCTGCCACCCATTGCCACTATTCTAGTCCCCCTTTACACTATCCTTAAGGGCAAGCCAAAAGACCTGAAATAGGAGCCGCCTTCTTCAACTAAAAGATTGCCCTTTTAATAGCTGCTGTTCCAAGTTTTTGCGTGCCACATGCACCTCTTATTCTCTCCAATGATGCCATTTACATAGCTAAAGGGGCTGTGCTCGAGAAGAAGGCCGCAAGCTTTCTTCAGTAGAAAACTGTCTAAAGGGGAATCCGGCTACTGTACCTTTGACCGCGAATTGCTGGCGTTGTATTTGGTTTTCGTCAATTTCCCCGCTTCTTGAAAGGTATTCCTTTCGCCATTCACTTGAACCACATGCCTTTTGTGCATGTGTTCACTTGACAGTCTGAAGCATGGTCCACCCAACATATTTCAGCTCTGAATGAATAACATTGTACCTTCCAGAAGCTTCCAGGGAAAACAAATCCCATTTCCGATGTGTGTCAATAAATAGATTGGCTGCCATTCACATGGAATTGAATGATAATACCTTGAATGAAGCCTAACGATAAAATCTAACATGTAGGACATCCTGCAAATCCATCTGTTGAGAGGACGTCCCCCTCGATAACTTCAACTCCATCTTCTTCTGTGACGTTAGTAGTGGTAGATCCATACCGTGAATACCTTCTCCCATGCACCGACAAGTGTATGATTTAATTTGTCATGGTATTACTAAAGGTGCCAAGGATTGGGTCTGTGCCTGTATTTCAGGCCATACATAAAAAGTATATGAATACACTGATTCAGGAGTGGGCACCTTCCCTCAACCTCGTGGTGTCTTTTCCACATTCATGTCGATGTCGTATGTCTCCTACCCACATCTTAAGGACATCGTTTCCTGCTTACCGTCATCGAATTCCCCACTAGGTGGCCTGAAGATATTTAAATGGAAACTGCAACATCCGCCTTGTGTATATCTTCCTTACACTTAGGAAGGATAGCGAGATTTGGTATCTCTAAACATAATACTTCTAACAAGAGTACCACTTCCACATTTCAATTGCGAACATCATTAGCGAATCTCTTTTGGAATCATTCTTCATTAGACAACCGCATACAACTTTGATGGCAGCGGAATGGTTGAACGTTCTCACCCTACCCTCAAAGCAGCTTTGATGTTCCGCTGGAAGGACTCCATCTGGTCTACTCAGCTTCCCTGGGTCCTCTTGGTACTAATATATGCACACCCGTTAGTCGTCCTTGCCAGAATTATCACGTCTGCAACCTCCCCCAACTATCTTCAGTGCCTACGTCAAGTTATGGAAAAATTTACTACATGCCAACAGATCTGCATAAA
>NC_090725.1:325364286-325366786 GCF_036898095.1 Palaemon carinicauda | reverse complement strand
ATCTCGGTGTTGTCAGGTGTATGAGGAAAGAAGAGAATATGTTTAGAATAGGTCAGACTATTCGGTGTATGTGCAGGCAAAGGGAAAATTAACCGTAACCAGAGAGAATGATCAAATGTCGTACTGTCTGGCCAGTCAAAGGACCCTATACCTCTCCGATACGTTGGGAAAAAAAGTTTCTTGAAGTTGATATAAGAGATAAGTTAACTCGTGGATATACAAAGAAATGGTAAAGGTTTGTGACAATAGAATATCTGCAGGATCTTATTACTTAATAAACTAACACTAATTTCTCTTTCATTATGATAAACTTTTTTCCTTGCTTCATTCCCAAGAGGTCAAAACCTTAAAAAAAAAATCATTTTATGAATCTTTTTCATAAAGTATTTGGAATATGGATATAATCTCTATTTTTTTTCCTAAATGATTTTTGTATTTTTTGTATATAAATTTTTATACACATTTGAGGAACCTGTTACAGAATAGCAATCAAATAATTGTAATTTCTTCGACCAAAACTTCCAATGTAGGTTACTTAACTTAATAATTGTTTTAATTATTTGATATTTTCTTTTGACATTGTCAGGACGAGATTTTGCGGGTTTTTTTCTTTATTAATACCTTAATCTTTTTTTTTCTCGGATCTAGGATCAATAACCATTGCATAACTATTCATCATAAATGAAAATTAACCTACATTAGTACTATGTTTATATATATGTGTATTTTTTATTCATCTATTAGCGAGTTATTTTTTCCCCACACGTATGGGGTAACATAGTTGCCATCTCATAAAGGACTTTGCTTTGGCTCCATGGGTGCACCATAGCCCCGACCGACTGCCCTGCCTACCATCGCGTAAACCCGGGTTGTCTATACACACACACACACACACACACACACATATATATATATATATATATACATATATATATATATATATATATATATATATATATATATATATACATATATACATATATATATGCATATATATATATATATATATACATATATATGTATATAAATGTATATATATAAATATATATATTTATGTATATTTACATATATATATATATATACATATATATATATGTATATATATTATATATATATATATACATATATATATACATATATTTATATATATATATATATATATATACATACAGACATATATATATATATATATACATATATATATATATGTGTGTGTGTGTATATGTATACATAAATGTATATATATATATATATATATATACATATGCAAAATATATGAATTTAATATACATGTAAATACAGATGTGTAAGTACACACCTTTAGAAGTTTTATACGTGTAGACTTATGTGTCCACTCAAAATCACTGTAAACACTGATAAGGTATCATTTCAGAATAATCGTTATGGCCAAGTCAATAAAATTTGCTGACGTCTGCAAGTTACATTTACTCTGGATTCCCCTATTCCTACTGTATGGAACTGCAAAGGTAGCGGACTCAACAAACATATGGATTGCAAAAGGAATCACACCAAGATGTCTACCCTACAACATAAAGATTTCTGTATCTGAGAGAAATGTCCTGGCCTGTGGTTTTCGTGCAAAAGCACTTGGAGCTGCTCTCTTTAGCTACAATAGTAAGTAGATATTATGTTTAATGTTGTATTGATCATATATTTTCTCTGCTAAACATTAGAGCCAGTAATAAAATACTGAGAATCTATGATTGATTGTAGTAACACTATTATAGTGTTACTTTGATTTAATTCTGTTCAGAAAAATTGTAACTGGCTAAATTTCTACTCAACAGACAAGATTTGTGTTATATATAAGGAGGCTACACTGACTCACAATTCGACAATGGTATTCCAAAGGGTAGAGTCTGTTGGTAATTTGGAGGAAATTGCTAGGGGAAAGCGAACCGCCTACACCGCCAACCGTAATTTTGGGTAAGGAAACCACTTTAAACAATGACCAGAGAGTCAATAATATTTTGCTCTCAATAAGAATTTGTTCTCAATATGATTTTGCTCTCTCTCTCTCTCTCTCTCTCTCTCTCTCTCTCTCTCTCTCTCGACAATTACGTCTTGTGATTAGAGTGAAATATGCTTTTGCTCACATATAAATTGTATGTTGATTAATTTCATATTACAGTCTGTCTAAAACTAGAAATCCTATTTTCATAACACTCCATTAACTATGCGGATTGAGTGATTCAATAGTTAAATGTGAATATTATATATACTATATAATATCTACGAGTAAAACTAATAATTGATATATACCTTCTTATATTATAAACTCTTTCTTTTAGAGTAGTGATAGCATGCAACTATTATACTAACTTTTACCAGCTAATAGTTCTGTTACCCATTCCTCTTGTACTTGACTTTCTTGTATAAGAACAATCAACAATAAATCCTCAAATACTATCTTTTCTTCAATCCTGAAGTTGATCATTCTATTCTTATGCCACATATAATGCAAGCAGTTTGGTTAAAC
>NC_090725.1:325334286-325349286 GCF_036898095.1 Palaemon carinicauda | reverse complement strand
TGATCTTAGCCTTCTATTATTATTATTATTATTATTATTATTATTATTATTATTATTATTATTATTCATTTCCATTATTATTATCATTATTATTATTATTATTATTATTATTATTATTATTATTATTATTATCATTATTATTATTTTTATTATTATTATTATTATTATTACTATTATTAAAGGTTTTATTTTTTTCTACGATTGCAGATTATGTCAAAATATATCTGGTGGTTTCAGGCAATTTTTCTCACTTACATGAACCATTGACAAAAGTCCACCATACAATAACCTACTACAGCTAAGGAAACTAGTAGCATCTTGTTTTCCTTGAAGAACGGTTATTGTAGTTTTCCTCTTTAAGTGATCTGTTATTAAGGTATTCACGCTTTCTTTGGCCATTTTTGTGTTTCTATTTGGTATATACTGTGCAGTGGTAATATTGTTATTTACTGTTATTTACGATTTCTGGGGTCATTTTTTTTTTTATTTCTATTTGGCATAAACTGTGCAGTGGTAAAATTTAACTATAGAATCCGGCAATTTTAAACATCCAAAGGAAAGTTCTATAAAGAAGCAAGAAACGTTACGGGGAAACGTGATAAAAAAACAAATAATTTGTGATGGTATAAGTAAAGAAAGCAGTAAAGAACAGGCATAAACAAGAAAAATAAGGAAGTTTCAGGAAGAACTTTTCTATTGCTGTAGAGGGAGAGACTTACTGTCCCAGGACATTACTCCCGTGTTGCTATATTTATTTATCTAATAGTTTATTTATTTATTTATTTATTTATCTATTTATTTATTCATCTATTTATTTATTTATTTATTTATTTATTCATTTATTTATTTATTTATTTATTTATTTTGAGGAGTACCTTTGAGGAAAGCGAAAGTACCCAATGCTTGAAAAGAAAAGAAACACTCTCCAATGATTTGATGCTCTAAGGACACTTCAACAGTGAAGCAATTTGCCAGCAAAGGTGCAAATATGGAATCAAGACGAAAATTATAGTGGTTCCTAGAAATAACTGCATGGTAAGTTGGAGCCTTTATTTTAGTTTATATTTTATTTCTAAATATTTGATTAGCGAGGTGCAGTATCATTATATGATGAAGAGTTTTATGCCTGGAAATTGAAAGTTTCAAGACATAATTAGGTATGTTACAAGTTTTTCTAATTCTGAACGTTCTTAAGCCCCCCTGACACTTGCACGCATTCGTGGCACGCACTGGCACGCATTGATGCGCGAACTCGCGTGAACGAGCCGTGAAAATGTCGTGAACAGTGCGGAAACTCGCGTGCCAGAGCGTACCAATGCGTGCCATGCGGGCCCAAAACTTTGAAATGTTTAAAGTTTGTGGCACGCATTGGCACGCACTAAATGGCCGTGAACGATGCGCCAACTGGAGTGAACTGGAGTGAACAGTGAGGGAACTGGCGTGAACTGGAGTGAACTGGAGTGAACGATGCGGGAAGTGGCGTGAACTTTATAATGAAGAGAAACAAAAAGGAAACGAAAATATTAATGAAAAGGAAAGAAAAATAAACCTAGTAAATTTTTATATTTGCTGTTTTAATGTGAAAAAAAAATGATATCTTATTTCAAACTATTTCTATAACTTTATAATGAAGAGAAACAAAAAGGAAACGAAAAAATTAATGAAAAGGAAAGAAAAATAAGCCTAATAAATTTTCATATTTGCTGTTTTAATGTGAAAAAAAATTATATCTTATTTCAAACTATTTTTATAACTTTATAATGAAGAGAAACAAAAAGGAAACGAAAAAATTAATGAAAAGGAAAGAAAAATAAATCTAATAAATTTTTATATTTGCTGTTTTAATGTGAAAAAAAAATTATATCTTATTTCAAACTATTTTTATAACTATAATGAAGAGAAACAAAAGGGAAACGAAAAAATTAATGAAAAGGAAAGAAAAATAAACCTAATAAATTTTTATATTTGCTGTTTGAATGTAAAAATAAAATGATGTCTTATTTCAAACTATTTCTATAACTTTATAATGAAGAGAAACAAAAAGGAAACGAAAAAATTAATGAAAAGGAAAGAAAAATAAACCTAATAATTGTTTATATTTGCTGTTTGAATGTAAATATAAAATGATGTCTTATTTCATGCACACACTTATTTTCCTCTATTACCAATCAAGACCCAAAACTTTTGTTTTGAATAAAAATGAACTGAAAAATAAACCCAAGAAATTTTTAAGTTTGCTGTTTGAATGTAAAAATAAAATGATGTTTTATTTCATCAACATACTTATTCTTCTTTATTACCTTAAAATGAAGGGCAAAACAAATTTTTTCTGTTTGCAGTTTTAATGTAAAAATAAAATGATTTCTTATTTCAACACACTTTTTTCTCTATTACCTTAAAATCAACAGCCTAAAAACTTTTCATGTTTGCTGCTTTTAATGTTAAAATAAAATGCTTTCTTAATACTTGTACATATTTCATGTCTGCTATTTATATGTAAATCAAATGCTTTTTTATTGAAACTAAAATAAAGGGCAACAAAAAATACAAACGAAAAAGATACGTTTCTTCTCCTCAATGCAATGGTGTCTCTGACAGAAAGCATTGTTGTCTCTTCCGAACCCAATCCAAGAATGTCCTCGGGTTGGAGAAGCCCCGTTTTTATATGGAGTGGCCAATTCGTGAACTGGCGTGACCAATGCGGAAACGATGCGGAATGATGAGTGAACTCGCGTGAACGTGTCGTGAACGATGCGCGAACTACGCGTGCCAATTCGTGCCATCGCGTGAACGTCGCGTGAACGTCGCGTGAACGATGCGCGAACTGGAGTGAACTGGTCGTGAACAGTGCGCGAAAAACACCAGTGCGTGCCAAAAAGTGGCACGCACTGGCGCGCATCAATGCGTGCCAGTGCGTGGCAAAAATGCGCGCAAGTGTCAGGGGGGCTTTAGCCATAAACTAGTTTTTTGGTACTTGAATTATTCATAGAAAATTAGGCTTTTCACATAATTATTTGAAACTTCTTATTGATATTAATATTAGTTATTAATATTTTTAAAAGGTATAAATTAGCTGCCCGCAGTATCATTATATGTTGAAGAGTTTTATGCCTGGAAAATAAAAGTCTCAAGAAAGAAATAGATATGTCACAAGTTTTTCTAATTTTGAGCGTTCTTAGCGAAAAACTAGTTGTTTGGGACTTCATATATTGATAAAAAGTTTTTTTAAAATTTACTCGAAACTTACTAATGTTAATATTAGTCGTAGATATATGCAGATATATTCCTGTTTTTCGGTTTTTGGGAGGAGGCAAACTGGGAATTAACCCAGTCATTTAGGATCAAATCCTGAAAATCAAAGATTTCCATCACATTATTTTGGGCAGCCATCTTATGAGCATAATATTTTGACATATTCTGGGATATACAGAAGAATGATAATTTACTGATATCTATATTATGTTTACTTACATTCATGACAAATTTCATGTCTCTAGCAAAAATAATAAGGGCAGAAGGATATTTTTATAATTTTATTTTTATTTTTCATATATGACGTCACAGCATAGTTATTTCATATAGCGCCAACAAAATATTTGGAATCATATGTAATATAATCCATGAAAGTTGCGATTCAATATATATATATATATATATATATATATATATATATATATATATATATATATATATATATATATATATATATATATATATATATATATATATACATATATATATATATATATATATATATATATATATATATATATATATATATATATATATTATATATATATATATATACATATATATATATATACATATATATATATATATATATATATATATATATATATATATATATATATATATTTATATATATATATATACATATATATATACATATATATATATATATATATATATTACTGATTTTTTTCGTATTTTATATTTATATTTCATTTTTTTTCATAAACGACCTATAACAAAATAAGTAACTCGACATATTTCCAGTTTAACTACCTTAGGAAAGGAATAACGATTAAAACTTGGTATTTCAATATACTATGTTAAATTCTGATACCAATGAATATCAAATATATGATTTTGGTGATTTGACAATACTATTCAACTAAAAATGCTATATAAATGATACCAGATGATTTACAATCCAATCTTGTTTGATACCTATAGGATTCAGCTACAGTTGACAGAGTTAAAATTGAATATTCCTGCTTGAATTAAGTGAAATTTGCTATATTTCAAATTGCCTAATGCAAACCAGCCGCTTCCAAAACAAAAATATGGAAAAAAAAAAAATGGAAGTACCGGACGATGATATGGGCTAATTTAGAGCAGGTAGTTTTTATTTTCCTTTTAAGGTAATCTAATTATTAGAAAATTTCTATGATCATTGGCGAATACAATTAAGTCTTATTTGCAAATGTCAAATTGGTATAGTTTGATGTTCACTGTTTTGTCAGTAGCAACTGTTGGTAATGTGAATTGTTTAACTATTCAATAATGCAAATATATACCAGTTTTCTTTAACGGCTAGAAAGGTAAACTATAATATAAGTGAGGAGAAATGATATAAAGTAAAGAGGGTAAACTTGAGTATGTAAAAGGGAGTATAATCTTACTATTACAACAAACGAATCTGGGTTAGGGGGTTAAGGGAAGTGGGTTAACATATAAATCAATAACCTTAAGAAATATAAGAATAGTTCACACGGATCAGGTAACAGATTTTTCAAGAAAAAAAAAATAATGTAGTTTCCTGTTCATTATATTCTATTTATTGCGAACTATATGCTTACAGAATCATATTATAGATGATAGTTACCTTTCTGATATGTAAAAACTACTTGATGTTTCATTTTAAAAGAGGGAAATTAATGATAATTCGTGTTTGCCTTTTTTCTACACAACTTTTTCTATAACTATCTATCTATCTATCTATCTATCTATCTATCTAAATATCTATCTAAATATCTATCTATCTATATATATATATATATATATATATATATATATATATATATATATATATATATATATATATTCTTTTGCTTGAGGGTACACTCGGGCACACTATTCTATCTTATTATTTATTTTTTTTACTTCCTCTTGTCTTTTTGAAATGGTGTGTTGGGCAGGCTTAATAGAAGGGCCATGGATGCCTGGTGGTTTATCAAGAGGTTGTCTTTTCCTTTTTCTGACTTTCTCTTCTCAAAACCATCCTTACTGTCTTCCCTTCAGTTGAAGTGGCTATCCTGGAGGGTATTTAGCCTTGCATGGTGTATCGGCTCCTCCATGTTGACCAGTTTTTCCGACTTTTTACTATAGTCTATGGGTATCATCAATCACTTTATTTATAATTCTGTACATATTGTTTTTGTTATGATTCTTGTTAATCTAGTTCTTAAGTATGATGTCTCTTTTTTATTTCTATTGATTCTTATGCTGTCTGGAGACATTGAGCAAAATCCGGGCCCAGTACGTCCTAGATCTCGTCAATGTCGTCTTCTGTATTGCAATATTCGTGGTCTTCATGCAAATATCCAAGACCTTACAGTTGCGTCCAGACATTATGATATTCTTTTGTACTCAGAAACTTTGGTTTCTAATATGAGGCACTCATCTGAGCTCCTTATAACTGGTTTTAAGAAGCCAATAATGTTAAAACGTGATGCCATCCCTGGGGCCAGGGGAAGGGCAGTGTATATTAGGACCGAGTACCCTGCTTCTCATAAGTCCTACTATCAATGTGGATGTCATGAGATTAAGGTAATACAAGTTTGTGGCAGGCATAACTACTTTTATTTGTGTTCGATCTACCCGAATCCAGACATGGATGATTCTATCTTCGATTGTCTTCTTATCATTATGGCTAAGATAAGAGAAGATGATAGAAAGGCTTCTTTAGTCTTTGTTGGTGATTTTAATGCTCACCATAGGGAGTGATTAAGTTCTATCTATCCTACCATGGCTTAAGAGCTTTAGACTTTGCCTCTGAATCAGGCTGTGAGCAAATCATAAATGAAGCTACTCACAGGCCTGGTAATTGCTTGGACCTCGTATACACTAACTCCCCTGGCGTTATAACTAGTAAGGTTGGTTTTCCTGTCAGGACATCTGATCATGCCTTGATTTCATTAGTAGTGAAGACTGAGCAGCCTGTCCCTGATATATCATATTCTTGTAAAATTTATATGAAATCCCAAGCAGATTGGAATGGGAATTTGCATGATCTTTTGTGCTTGAATTGGTCACAATTATATAGTAGTGTAGATCCTGTTGTCCCTCTGAATGAGAATCTAGTCAACATAATTGATAGGCGTATCCCTTCTCGTGTAGTATTTTACCGAGTGAAGGACAAACCATGGTTCAATGATGATTGTAGACGTGCTTATTTGGAGAAGCAGGAGGCCTATCATCTTTGGAAGGGTAAGAGATCAGATTTGACCTGGAACAACTATACTCAGCTTCGAGCTTTTGCTCAGAGAGTTTATGCATCAACTGAAAAGGATTACAATTTAACCATAAAAGAAACCCTTTCTGTTACAACGCAGGAACATAAATGGTGGTCTACCCTTAAATCTACACTCTTTGGTGTATATGCAACAGTTCCTCCTTTACTTAAACCAGATAGCTCAGTCACTCACTGTCCAAAGGAAAAAGCAACCATTTTGGCTGATGTTTTTGACAGTAAACAGAGTAATGAAAAACTTGAACTTCCTCATTCATGTTTTCCTGAGGCTAAACTAACTAGTTTAGCTTTTCGATCTCGTGAGATTAAAGCTCTGTTGATGGACTTTGATGCTTAATGAGGTGTAGACCCAAATGGTATTTTTCCTTTGTTTTTTGTAAATACAACAGATTTCCTAGCTCCAAAGTTATCTGTTATTTTGCGCAAGTTAGCAAGAAGAGGAGCTTTTAACACTTGTTGGAGAATTGGTAATGTTACTCCTCTATGTAAATGTGTTTGTGGTAGCTCAAGTCCCATTGATTACCGCCCAATTTCCATAACTCCCATATTATCTAAAGTTTTTGAACGTCTTCTGGCAAAACGTCTTAATAGGTTTGCTGAAGGTAATCATCTACTCCTTAGTTTGTAATTTGGTTTTCGTAAAGGCCTTGGAGCTTGTGATGCCCTTCTTACAATCTCCAATGCTGTACAGAAATCCCTTGATTGTGGTCAGGAAGTTCGTATGATTGGCCTTGATTTTAGTGCTGCCTTTGACCGTATTAATCATGAGGCCCTTGTTTTCAAACAGAAAGAGTTGGGAGTGGGTGAGTCGTTTCTTAGCATTATTATTGATTTTTTAAGTAATAGATCTCAAAGAGTTGTTGTTGACGGGCACCATAGTGAGTATAGGAATGTGATATCCGGTGTTCCACAGGGTAGTGTTCTTGGCCCATTACTTTTCATACTATATACACATGACATGTGGTTTGGCCTAGAAAACAAGCCTGTTGCATATGCCATATTTGTTTTTGACGTTGTTGATAGTTTATATATGACATATCTGTTTTGACGTTGTTACTTTTTTTAGAATGATTTATTGTTAATTTGTTCTCTTCATTTATTTATTTCCTTTTTCCTTTCCTCAGTGGGCTATTTTTTCCTTATTGGAGCCCCTGGGCTTATAGCATCTTGCTTTTCCAACTAGGGTTGTAGCTTGGATAGTAATAATATATATATATATATATGTGTGTGTGTGTGTGTGTGTGTGTATATATCAATGTTTTCTGTATATTTGTAGTTGGCATGTATTTTTTTAACTACTATTTATAGATAGCATTGCACTTTCTGACATTGACTAGTTTCTTTTTAGGGAAAGACTATAGCTGCTAATACATTTTGGCTTGTCTTTTGTTCTATCCAACGTTATAAAAACAAAATCCACTTGACTGAAAATCAGGAAGTCATGCCAGTTATCAGTTTTAATGGACAAACTTATTATTAATGCTATAAATCAGGATGATCCCTAATTCGCCTTCTCTAAATTATCCCGTGAAAAAAGATCATTTTGGCTTGTCTTTTGTTCTATCCAACGTTATAAAAACAAAATCCACTTGACTGAAAATCAGGAAGTCATGCCAGTTATCAGTTTTAATGGACAAACTTATTATTAATGCTATAAATCAGGATGATCCCTAATTCGCCTTCTCTAAATTATCCCGTGAAAAAAGATACATTTAATAAATGTTCCTTTTAGACTTGAAATATTTTTCAAAATGTTCTTAGTTTTTTTTTTTTTCATTTCATTTATTAAGACAGTAATATCAAGTAGTAGTATTTTAGTAGCAGATTAAGAGAGCAATTAACATTAATGTTTAATGCTCTAGGATTATATGATTCACTATTATATCTCAATCTTTAGTATTTCTCTTTTCAAAGAAAACGGATATTTTTATTTATGAAAAAAGATATATATATATATATATATATATATATATATATATGTATATATATATTTATTGTTAATATATATATATATATATATATATATATATATATATATATATATATATTCATTTACATACATATATATACACACACACACACACATATATATATATATATACATATATATATATATATATATATATATATATATATATATATATGTGTGTGTGTGTGTGTGTATATATATAAAAACATATATGTATATATATATGTATATATATATATATATATATATATATATATATATATATATATATATATACGCATATGTTTTGTCTGATGTTTATTCGTTGTCACGGTGTCCCAGCGAACTATGACCTTCCCTGGTCATATTTATTCTCCATCAATACATTTTTCTATTCCAAATGTTTATTAAGAGCATAAAAGATGATACACATACCATGCTTGATATATGTACATGTACAAACTCCCCATTCATTATAGAGAAAATTCTAATTTATATTACTGAAATTAGTAAGGTCTATTCGCAGCTCCTTGCTGAGTGTAGGATAAGTTTGAATAGGAGAACTATTTTTGAGAGCTACCTCCATGATTCCAGTAAAACTTATTTCAACAAGAAAATTCAATGATTTAGTTTGCGAATTTCAATGGGCAAGAGAACCACCTCTCAAATAATTAGGCTATAAGCTATCGTTTAATTTCAATCTAATAAATGGGAAAATATTTGCTTGCGCAGTTTCTAGGAGGGCGATTGAGGTCCAATTCGATATCTCTCCTTAGAGCTTTCTTTATCACCACACTTCATGAAATTCTTTATAGACGTTTGGGAGTATATTCTTGAGTAACATAAACCTGAATCTGAGCGATAAATAAACACCTTAATGAATTCTCGTTTCATATAAACACATTAACTGATAATTCCTATTTTCTCAAGTTACATCCAACTCTACATTGGTTTATTTCATACTGAGTTATTTAACAATTATACCATAAATAACTTCAATAGTTTAAAGGTTTGAAGACCACTCATGCGCCCATGCGCCCATGCCCCCTCTCCACCAAAGCTATGACCAAGAGGATCAGTCAGTGGCTGCTGATGACTTAACAGGTACACCTATAGGAATCCCCAAACCTCTAACCTTAGCTCATAAGGATTTTGAGGCTGCAGCGACCAAAGTAACTAACTGTTATGAGCGGGACGTGAACACCAGTCTGGCAATTACTAGACAAGGACGTTAGCAACAAACCAACATATTTCTATCAACATTCTTAGTAATGTAATTTTTTTGAAGAAACCTTTTATAATAGAACTCTCTTGAAATCTCATGGAATATTTACAACTTTTATCTATCTCTGTTTGTTATCTTATAAATCACTTCTCTTGAGTTTATATTATGTGTAGCTAGGGATTTGGAGGTTAAAGTCACCTGGATGTATAACTGTTCCAGGAAATAATGATAAACACGTCTGTATTAAGCTTAACTAGTTTCAAGATGTGAATAGGAAAGTTATTGGATTCGCCAAAAAATACTATTCCTAAATACTTCTGAAAAATACTCTTGCATATATATATATATATATATATATATATATATATATATATATATATATATATATATATATATATGCATGCTCTATTCATAGCTCGCAGAGCCATGGAAAGATTATTGGTTGGAATAATTTTACAAGGTATAAGAAGACCAATGTACAGCACATATTTCACAATCGTACATTGTAACGGTATTTTTCTTTTTTCATTGTATATCATATATACAGCTCTCTGTCAAGGAACCAGTTTGACCCTGTTTTTAATTTTCATTGATCTGTTTGAGACTTTGTGACCATCTTACAGTGAAACTGTTGTATGATGTGCTTGGTGCCTGTTTAAATAAATTAATTGCATTTACGCTGTATCTGAGTTTTTGCGGCATTACGCACATTGGTAACAAGTAAAGTTTCAGTTCCATCCTAACCTGGCCCTTCATTGCTTAGCCCTTCTGTTTAAAAATGCTACCACCCAAACACGCTTCTTCAGCACACATCGCCTCATAAAAACAACCACCCTTCACAAGCAGAGATGCGTCCCCATGGTTACAGATTATGTTCTTCCCCGTAGATGCTTTCTTGGAAATCTTTGATAGCATGAGGACACCCCATTAAAGAACGATGATCTCAAATCATACCCCCTGGAGCAGTACTCACAATCACCGGCTGCACACATGGCACAACTATTCCAGCTCTACCAACAACCATTGGTGGACTCCGCTTGCCCTTAGGGAATAGTTGACAGTGACCAGAAAATGTGTAAGTACGCAATCGTTTACAGTGGTGGCCTCCGCGGTCAATAATCTTTTCTTTTTATATGATTAAGGTAAGGGCGTTCGATTTTTGGTAGACACAGGTGTTTGCCCTTCTCCACTGCAAAGGACACTCTCCAGGATGCTGACGTCTGCCTTGTAGCTTCCAATAGATGTGCAATACCCACCCATGGTTATGAAACCCTCATATTATGGTTTGGAAGCCAAAAATATTATTTGAAGTTTCTCGTGGACGATGTCACATTGGCAATAATTGGAGTAGATTTTCTCTCACATTTCCACCTCCTGGTTGATGTCACTCATCGTCGGTTAGTCAACTAGGAATCTTACTCCTTGATACCTCTCCAACCCGCTTCGCTACCATCTCGCTCTTCAAATCAACTCACCCACGCATACCTAGGACCACCTCCTCACGTCGTACCTAGAAGTTTTCCATCCAGAACTTAATCAAATACCCATGGCTCCCACTAAACACGGTGTTTATTGTTAAAAAAAAAGTCTTTTGAGTTAGCGTCTTATGGTTTCGGGTTAAAAATCTGATATTTAGAATTTTCAAACTGTTTCTTCATTTTCCCATGTCAAACTATAATGTTAATTATGTAAATAACCATCTGTTCAGGTGACATTTTTGCCTCTGTTTCTAGTGGGGAAACCACTTTTTTTTTTTTTTTTTTGAACAATCGTACTGCTGTCTACTCATTTTTCTCAGAAAACTTTCGGAAGGCAGAGTTGAAAACTGAAGTTCCGAGTTAACGAAAGACAGCAGAAAGGAAATTGCAGTCTGGTAAAGACGCAGAGCTTCTTGCTCTCCTCGAATTATATTGGGGGTATAAATGTCATATTGCCTAGGTCATCATCGTGTTGGTGTGAACGGCATGAAACAATGAGGACAAAAGTGAACCATAGTCTCGGGACGGCTGCAGTCTTGAAATCATCAACTGACTTCAATGAATTGCCTAATATCATCATACAAGGGTTTCTTCACAATATTTGCTGGAATGGATGTGCTTCAGGTACATAACCTTGAATGTGATATGCGGTGTTTATCTGGTGAATTAAGACGCATTTACTTAGGTAAAAATTTTGCTTAAGGTTTCCATTTTGCTCTCGACCCACGAAAAATAAAGTCCTTAGCTAATCTGTTTCATAAACATTATAAATGGTGAATTGCCATATTTAACTTGGTTTAAAGTCCAGAATCAGCCGTTTTTTTTTTTTTTTTCTTTTTTTTTTTTTTTTTTTATTCTAAGGGTAAGAAAAATTAAACAAATGTTTGGCTTAAGAATCACGGTAACAATTTAGTTTGGCCTATATTTCTTACCTACCATAATAATATTGCCTTTCGTGTGTTAATATGTTGTCCAGAGATATTGCGGTGTCAGATAGTTTAGTTTTGTAAAGGGCTTTTTCACTTCACAACTTTGCATTTGACATCGGTTTGGCTATATATAATCAGCATAATTTTTGCAAGGCATTTTTACCCATATTTTACTGATATTTCAATAAAATTTACAAATAACTTATTTACGGTTTTCAAAATAGCTAAGGGTGGGGCTAATCGGCAGTGGATTCGGGAGGTTCTGCATCACCTCTTCAGTGATTGTGTCATTATAACTGGGAAGTTGTCTCTAGGAATCTATTTATCCTATCCAGCTCGACCAACATTTTTCATTCACTTTATAATAACTAAATATAAAAGCTATGTATTGATGTAAATTTTCATTGGTTAAGCTAATAAATTAAATATTTTGAAATTTCTATTTATCTTTACAATAAAGGTAACACAAAATTGTCCACATGGTCAAAAGTTTAGACTTATCACCATATCAAGATGACGTGGCCACCAGTGTTCGCCATATCCAGACGTCTGGCACCGAGTCGTTTGGCAGACGCTAAACAGACGATCCACAAAATGGTAGATATGGGCCCCTGCCAAAAACCCTCAAGCCCATTGTCATCCTACTTCTACATTGCCCTGAAGAAAGATGGCTCTCTTCATGCATGTGGGGATTAAAGGTGCCTGAGCATGCTAACAGAACTGAATCACTATCATCTAACAAACATCGCCGACGAGACCACCTACTTCCACAAAAGTGAAGGTTTTCTGCACGCTTGACCACCTGAAGAGGTAATTTCAGGTGCCCATGAAGCCAGATGACATCTGGAACACCGCCATCACAACCCACTTTAGTACCCACACCTTTAATTATTCCTGCTTTGGCCTTCATAATGATCGGGGTGCTTTTCAACTTATCTTTGACAGCATCTTCAAGGACCTTCTCTTCTGTGTACTCTCCACAGACGGCCTACTTGTGTTCTCTTCCTCCAAAGAGGAACACATCCGTCATCTATGTACCGTGCTCGACCACCTACAATAGAACGCCATTGTCCAATACGACAAGTGTAACTTTGGCACCAACGTAGTATCACCCCCTCCCAGAACAGATTGCAGAATTTCAGAACTTCCCATGGTTACGACTGTCAAAGCACTACAAAAATTCTTGGGCATGATCAACTCTCACACTCGTTTTCCTGTCACCCATTGCCACCATTCTAGTCCCCCTTTACACTATCCTTAGGGGCAAGCCAAAAGACCTGAAATAGGAGCAGCTTTCTTCAACTCAAAAGAATCCCCTATTAACAGCTGCTGCTCTAAGTTTTTGCGTGCCACCTGCACCTCTTATTCTCTCCAATGATGCCAGTTACATTGCTAAAGGAGCTGTACTCAAGAAGGAGGCCGCCGGCTTTCTTCAGTAGAAAACTGTCTGAGGGGAAATCCGGCTACTGTACCTTTGACCGCGAATTGCTGGCGTTGTATTTGGTTTTCGTCAATTTCCCCACTTCTTGAAAGGTAATCCATTCACCATTCACTTGAACCACATGACTTTGGAGCACGCCTTCACTTGACAGTCTGACGCATGGTCCACCCAACATATTTCAGCTTTGAATGAATAACATTGTACCTTTCAGCAGCTTCCGGGGAAAATAAATCCCATTGCCGATGTGTGTCAATAAATCGATTGGCTGCCATTCACATGGGATTGAATAACAATAACTTGAGTGAAGCCTAACGAAAAAATCTAATATGTAGGACATCCTGCAAATCCCTCTGTTGAGAGGACGTCCCCCTCGATGACTTTAACTCCATCGTCCTATGTGACGTTAGTAGTGGTAAATCCATAATGTGAATACCTTCTCCCATGCACAGAGAAGTGTATGATTTAATTTGTCATGGCATTACTAAAGATGCCAAGTATTGGGTCTGTGTCTGTGCTTCATGCCATAAATTAAAAGTACATGGATACACTGATTCAGGAGTGGGCACCTGCCCTCAACCTCAGTGGTGTCTTTTCCAAATTCATGTCGATGTTGTATGCCTCCTACCCACGTCTCAAGGACATCGTTACCTGCTTACCGTCACCAAATGCCCCACTAGGTGGCCTGAAGACATTTAAATGGAAACTGCAACATCCGCCTTGTGTATATCTTCCTTACACTTAGCAAGGATAGCGATATTTGGTATCTCTTAGCATAATACTTCTAATAAGGGTACCACTTCCACATCTCAATTACGAACATCATTAGCGAATCTCTTCGGAATCATTCTACATTGGACAACTGCATACAACTTTGATGGTAGCGGAATAGTTGAACGTTCTCAACCTACCCTCAAAGCAGCTTTGATGTCCCGCTGGAAGAACCCCATCTGATTTACTCAGCATTTCTGGGTCCTCTTGGTACTGGTATATGGACACCCATTTATCGTCCCTGCCAGAATTATCACGTCTGCATCCTTCCCCAACTATCATCAGTGCCTATGTCAAGTTATGGAAAAATTTACTACATGCCAACAGACTTACAAGACCCCAGCTAAGCAGCACATACCATCAGATCTGCATAAAGTATGACAATATCAAGCCCCCGTTAACGCCCCTTAAACTGGCCCTTTCCACATTATCTCTTGTATGTCTGAAACATTTATCCTCAACATGCATGGCAAAGATTGATCACTTAAAACCAGCATATCTCCTACCAGTTGACCTTCCTACAGTACGCTTCTCAAGAGCAGGATGCCCTATTCAACATGTATATAATTTTTAAGACGGGAGTCGAGTATCGTACGTGTTTCAAAATCGTACATTAATAAGGTATTTTTCTTTTTTGATTGTATATCGCCTCTAAATCTCTCTGTCAATAGTACCAGTTCAAACCTGTTTTTCTTGCATTCATCTTTTTCAAATT
>NC_090725.1:325316786-325319286 GCF_036898095.1 Palaemon carinicauda | reverse complement strand
ATAATTTTATGGTGTGTTCTCGACTCGGACAATTTTTGACGGTTCATGCAAATTAAGTGTACTGGAAAAACCACTTAAAAAGTGAATGATTGCATAGTTCTTACAACTATAATGTACCATATGTGAGATGAAGCCATGGAAAAGGCTGGAAATGGGTGTTTGCCACGGCTAGATATCGAGTGATTTTTCGAAGTGTTTTATTGATGGAAGTGAATTATTTTTAGCATTAATATGTGCCCCCATTAGTGTTTACTTTTCCAAATTGAAATATTTAACCTAGGCCAATTGTTTATATTTTTTACGAATTTTTAAAAAAATTATGTGCGTGGTCTCGACTCGAACAATGTGCACGTGCTGTCCGAGTCGAGAACACGGAGGTATAAGAAGCAATAAATTTTTTTTTTTTAAATGACTCTGTCAATCACTCTCATTTTAACCTAACACCAATATTAATACTATATATTAACTCTTATAAAATTATTAATGGTTTAAAGTAATTAAATATGGGTGATTGCCAAAGTCAAACAGAGAGTCAGTTTTGAGCTATTTTTTTTGTGCAAATTAATTTTTTTTAGAATTAATATGTGCCCCCAATAGTGTTTAGTCTTCCAAATTGAAATATTTAACCTAGGCCAATTTTTCAATTTTTAATATTTTTTTTAAAAAGCAAGGTCCGTGTTCTCGACTCGGACAGGTTTGTCCGGGTCGAGAACACGGAGGTATAAGAAGCAATAAATTTTTTTTTTTAAATGACTCTGTCAATCACTCTCATTTTAACCTAAAACCAATATTAATACTATATATCAACTCTTATAAAATTATTGATGGTTTAAAATAATTAAATATGGGTGATTGCCAAAGTCAAACATAGAGTCAGTTTTGAGCTATTTTTTTTGCGCAAATTAATTTTTTTTAGAATTAATATGTGCCCCCTAATAGTGTTTAGTCTTCCAAATTGAAATATTTAACCTAGGCCAGTTTTTTAATTTTTAAAAATTATTAAAAAATGCAAGGTCCGTGTTCTCGACTCGGACAGGTTTGTCAGGGTTGAGAACACGGAGAATATTTATTTTTCTAAAATTTATTAATTGGTCAGGCAATAGAATTTTAACATGGAACAAATATCGATACTGTTTATTACCTCGTATAAAGTTATTGATTGTCTAAACTAACAAATTATGGGTTTTTGAAAAGGTCAAAAGATTTTTTCATTATGAACTTATAGACAATATTCATTAGCCTAGCCTATGTCTCTAATGCCATTTATCTCTTTCAGTTCCTTCGTGACTCCCAGCCATGCCCCGCAACTACCAGCCAAGGAACATCCTAACCACGGATAGGACCAACTTAGAGAAGGCATTTTACCACCGCCTAGAGACTGGTTGTAGCATCCGCACTGCGTGCAACCTTTTTGGAGTTAAAGTTTCGACTCTTGGGGTAAGCTTGAATAAATGTAAGCCCTCTTAAATTCTATGTGTAGGCTAAGAACTTTAGGCTACTTTTCATTTAGGCTAGCCTACCCTATCGGGCCTATGCTCCCCACTTTACCTTTGTTTTATTTTTTTCAGGATGCTTTCACTCGGTCCATCAAGAAGAGCGATGGGAGGACGTTTGTGCCTAAGCATCAGAACGTCAAAAAGGTTTTCACCGATGCGCAGGAACACTTGATCGAGGAATACTCTATCAAGATCGCGCGTGGCCAAAGACACTTACATCTAATGGCTGGAGTTTGGCTGTAGTATGAGGTGGCAGCGTGACAATTACGATGCCATGCTGTATCGCATACTCAACCACATGAATGCTCATGTGACACTCGGCATTGTCCATTATCAGCAGTATCTTATTCTCCACTGAAGAATAAGACACCTTATGGAGATGCTCGAGTGTCTGCACGAAACGCTCGTGGTCCATCCAACCGTTAGCCTGCAAGAGCACTGTGGTTCCAGGAGTGGTCCCTCTCTGAAAATCAGCATTCATCTTCTTTCGTGCGATGATAAACAATGGAGGGAAACCATGCCCTGCAGCATTAACAATCCCCACGAAAGTCATATGATTGCCTCTCTCCCGAGCAACCTGCGAAGCAACAGGACGACCTCTCTCGCAAACAACCTTACATGGCTTCATCACAGTGGACAAGCCACTCTCATCCAAGTTGAAGATCCTGGCTGGCATGAAACTGTGTCGCTCGACAGCTTCCACGTAAGCCTTGAAGAAGACTTCAACGTTTACGCGGTTGAAAGCCATCGCGCGCGAAAGTGACATGCCCTCCGGAGCCTTCAATGCAAGCCTTGGATGACGGAACATATACCTGTAATACCAGTCACGGGTGGCCATACCTTCCCTCTTCCAGGCATCAGGAATAGACGGGCTGCAAACAGCCTCTGCATACTTCAGGATCATTCCACCTTTCAGTGTCATGTTCTGGATGTTTTTACTAAGAAAAAATATAAAACATTGGTTTAAGTGTGTTTTTGGTGGACCAAAACATCCGTCCGGGTTG
>NC_090725.1:325294286-325296786 GCF_036898095.1 Palaemon carinicauda | reverse complement strand
TATGAATTGGGTTATGATTATGTTATTTGTTGTGAAATCGTTGCTTATCTTTTTATTTTTAATTAATCCTTTAATTAGGAATCCGTTGTTTTGTATGAAATTCAAATATAAATAATTTATATTAAATAAACAAAAAATATTATTATTCGTTTTCCTATATATATATATAACAAAACAAGAGATACATATATATTATACGTGTATATATTGATCGGTCAATTCTCTTGAATTAAACATTTAGTTATAAAGACCATGTTTTTATTAAAGAAGAAAAGTGGGTGATGTTTACTATCGGGTTTCGGGATGAATATAAAATTACTAGCAATGATCAAATTTTTCGGTGGATATGGCATAGAACATGTAACAACAGCAGTACGCGGTAGAAAATTTTGAAGATTGTGTCTATATAACGATGGTAATTCCCTGTCCCATTCAATTTTCTTGTATTAAAGAAAAATTATTGACACTTAAAGATGATTATTATTATGAATGCCACGAAAATCATAAAGCATTTGCTAATTTTATAAATAATAATCCATATGGACGCTTGATATCTTTATATAATAAAATTGATATAAATTCTTTAAAAGATAACCAGAAATTGAATGTTGTATTTTTACAGGCCTTTATATTACTTAATAAATATAATCGATATTTTGAGACTATTCATAAAGCTTGTGTGTTAAGTAATTTTAAAAAATATAAAAGAATTTTTTCCAAATTTTAATATTGATTTATGTAGAACTACAAATTTATATACAAATTACCACAGAAAAGATATATTTGAATATATTTCAAAAAAAAAATGGATTCGATGTTTGTATTGTACGAAGGGATACAATGAAAAAATGTTTTGAACTTATTTGTGAATTTATTAAAAAAAAGGAAATAAAAGATGCACCAGACGATTTCTTGGACAAATTTAAAAAATTTTTAAGTATAGGAGTCTCATATAATTATTTGGATGCGCAGAAAAATGATAACCGAATCAATATGAAGACTAAATTATTTATAACACCAAACACGGTGCCATTATTTTCTTATGATATGCACGCAAATTTGTGCCTGGAAATATGTGATAAATTTGGCGCTCTTTGTGGAGAAGCAGTTAATACATATATTTCAAATTATGTTTCATGTATTTACTTGATGGGGCTTCCAAATGTTATTATGTTGAACGAAAAAGATCACTTAAGATTTGATAAAAGTATATCTAAGGTAGCAACCAATCATTTAAAGCGGAGACAATTAAATATCCACTAATATGCCAAACATCGACCCCCAAAGGTATCCAGTATATATATTTTCAATGCTCGATTTATATTATTGTTCACATAATACTTTCCACGACGACAACGCGGTAGAATTATCTAAAAAGTTAATAAAAAAACAAAATTGGATAGAATATATTTTAAAGGACAAAAAGATTATTAGTGAAATATATGTAGTTATATCTAAACCAGAACTTTTAACAATTGAAACATATATAAATACGTTATTTAATAAAGATGTAAAGTTGATTATATTATTTCAAATCACCACAAATCTTCTAATTATTTAAATGATAAAGCCCTTAATATGTGTGAAAATGTTATTACAAAATATTTTCCATATTCTCAAAATTTTTTCGAGATCAACAGTTACGATTATATAAGTTTGAAGATTATGGGCGCGCGGTTTAGAAAGTCTTACTTTCCTTGTTCCGTTGATGATATGTACCAATTATCACAAACACATATATAATTATGTGATGAGTTTATGAAATCTAGAATTTTTTGGGCAGTAATTATAATCACAATAATGACCATTGAATTTATACAGTTGTAACCTGTACCCCAATGATAAGGAGGGATCAACCAATATATAACCCTTTACAGAAAAGAAGATGATGATAGTGATAATGAAAATAAAAAATTAAAAGGATCCGTACCTAATCATACTCGAAACAAAGGGAATGAAATAGTCCTACTTTACTGATTGTTTTTTTTTATTTTATTTGTTGTCATCTCATTATTTAATTGATTTTTAAAAAGATTATTGGTTATTGTAAGACAATGATATATAAGTCAACCAATCTTTGTGTATCGTAGTTTTTTGTTGGTTTCAATGTTTCGCTTTCCCGTTTACGCTTCTGAAGAGCATTGGTATTATGAAATGAAGTCAAACTATTTTGATAATCTTGTAATAAAATTTGTTTAAAAATTTTCTTGGTTGATTTCCATTTCCTCGTGATAATTATTTTCTTTATAGACATCTAATTGTTTTATAATTATAGCATTATTTTTCGCCAATGTTTTTAAATCATTGGAAATATTATACATATTCACACTTAACCCATTAGTTCCATGGTCAAAAGCATTTGAATCACCCAAACATATATTTAAAATATTACTTTTTACTCTGAACAATTTATCATTTGATAATGGTTTTCAATGGTTTTGTTTTGTAATTCCTTTTTTGTTATTTTTGTACATACAAAGGCACAATAGATATATTTTCG
>NC_090725.1:325280670-325285670 GCF_036898095.1 Palaemon carinicauda | reverse complement strand
ACTCTCAAGAAAGTATTTTCTTGGTCCGTCTAGACCTAGAGACCTATGATGTTACCGTCATACATCATTTCATCTAAGAAAGAACTATGTTAGTGCTTCCTGTCCCCTACAGGGATGAGTCATACTAGACTCTGGAAAAGTCGCGAGGAGTACATAAAAATTTATGGATGACAAAATGACAAGCTTGTATAGTGGTCTCACCCTATACATTATAAAGCAAGTTTGTACAAGAGTCGCCAAAGTCAGAATGAATTTGTGACACCTTCCACAAAGTGACTACTCTTAATAACTATCGGATAAAGGTCATATCCGCATAGGAACAAATATGCATCTCTGCCACTCTCTCGTTAGGGTACCACCTCAACCCTTCCGTAGAGTGGAGTTTTGCTTGAATCAGGGAACAATCTTAAAAGATATACCATGATAAAAATATCCAAATTTTAAGCTTAATGCTCAGTACATATCTAATAAAAATGAGTGTGGCCTAATAAAACACAGGGTTCACTATGAACTAGTTTATTAAGATTTAATAAACGTGCATATCAGATCTATCTTTATAAAATTTATAAAAAGTGGATGATATCCATTAAAGCACAAAGAAAGCAGTCAACAGAAAATATTGTTTCATCTGCCATGAAACAGACTTGCCACTCCAATTGAATTAGTAATAATGCTACAGTCTGTATACTGTACACTAGCGTAAGAAACGCTTAGCACAAGTGTCAGTATTAGGCTATAGTTCACCAACGCCAATAGAACAGTTTGTAAGGACACTTTCATGGCCTATCGTTCAGTGTGTAGTACACACAGTGACTACACATCCACCCTCTTAATTAATCGTCCCAAATTAATTACACTGTTCCTCGCAGATTTAAAACAAGAAGGTTGAAGGATTCTACCTGCTGCTACCACAGATTGCTTGAGTTGCTCCACTTGCTTCGCATAGTGCATAAAGAACACTTTGGATGACCACCAGCTGGTGTACGAACAAAGATGTTCAAGGTCCATATAAATAAGGAAATTTTATGGAAGAAGCAACTCCTCTCGGATCATGACTAGCGGGTGTACTGTCAGGACCCGATTTGCGAATAACACGGGTGAGTTCACCATTAGTTATAGATAACTTTGAGCATTAGGTTTCTCCTCTGAACAGCTGTTCTCCCATAAAGTCTGAAGTTCTATGAAGATAGACCTTTAGGCACCCCACTGGACATAGAGATACATCTTCCTTCAGAGGGCAGATTCTCTAGGGACCCCACCTGATGGTGGGTAGCATGTTCTTGGTAAGAAACTAGGGAGAGAAAATGATGAGATGTAGATTTCTGGTTTTCAGCGATGAAGCGAAGACAGTCGACTTCTGTACTCGCTGAGACAGGGATGGATCCGGTAGCGGTACAAATTTTAGGCGTAGTTCCAATGCCAGAGGGAACCACATGCTATTTGGCCACTTGTGGGCCTTTATTGCTGCCTTCCCTTTGAAGGATCTCAGTTTGTCAAGGACCTTCAAAAGGAGGTTGTGCAGAGGGAACAGATAAATACCAGACCATCTGTTCCAGTCTGGGGACATAGCGCCCACGGCCTCCGATAGCGGATCCTCGTATGGGGACACATAACTATCTATTTTCTTGTTGTCTTTCGTCGCAAAGAGGTCTATCTGCAGCTCCCGGACTTGACTCGAGATGAAGGAGAACGATTCTGCGTCTAGGGACCATTCTGACTCTATTGGTGTAAACCTGGATAGAGCGTCCGCTGTCACTTTGCGGAACCCTTAAATGTGAACTGCTGACAGGTGCCATTTCTTCCTTTCTGCCAAACAAAAAATGGCCAACATCACTTGGTTGATTTGAGGTGCCCTCGACCCTTGTCAATTCAGGCATCTTACTATCACCTTGCTGTCCAGAACCAGTCTTATGTGGGTCGAGTGGCGAGGAGATACCTTCTTTAAAGTCAGAAGTACTGCCATGGCTTCTAGAAAGTTAATGTGAAAGGACTTGAAGAGATTGGACCAAGCTCCTTGGACTCTCTTCTGATGACAGTGACCTCCCCAGCCTTTCTTTGAAGCGTCTGTGTGGATAGTTACTGACGGGGGAGGAGGTTGAAGAAGTATTGATTTCTTCAGTTGCTTGGCATTGGACCACGGCTTGAGAAGCGTTCGCAGTCAAGTCGGTAGAGGTCTTATTAGATCTCTTCGCGCGTTTGATGCGTATTTCCTCCAGACTCCTGTTGCATCCTTTAGCTATGCTCTTAGCACTGGATCTTTTATTGAAGCAAACTATAGAGAGGTCAGCACTCTCTCCTGTTTGCGTCTTGATATCCGTTTGGATTTCAGCAGTCTCTTGACAGATCCTGCTATTTCCTTCCTCTTCTTCCCAGGAATGGAAAGTCGATGTGACTCCAAATTCCAATGGATTCCCAACCACTGAAATTTTTGAGTTGGAGAAAGTCGAGACTTTTTGAATCCCAGATGTTCCAGGAACTGGATCACTATCTTAGAAGCTTGCATGCATTCCGTCCTGGATGCTGCCCACATCAGCCAGTCTTCCAAGTAGGCTACTACTTGAACCCCCTTTAGGCGTAATTGACGGACGGCTGCGTTCGCAAGCTTCGTGAAAATCCTTGGGGCTATGTTTAGCCCGAAAGGCATGGCTCTGAAGGCTTAAAGTTTTCTATGTAACTTGAAGCCTAGGTAGGAGGAGAGGTGGTGATTAATTGGAACATGCCAATAAGTGTCAGGCAAGTCTATAGAGACAGTATATGCCCTCTTGGGCAGTAGGGTCCTTATGTGTTGAAGTATGAGCATTCTGAACTTATAGTTCATTATGAACTTGTTGAGTGGTGACAAGTCTAGAATGACTCTGAGCTTTTCTGAGTCCTTCTTTGGAACCCAAAACAGCCTCCCTTGGAATTTGATGGACTTAACTTTCCGTATCACTCTTTTGTCTAAGAGTTCTCGGACGTATTCTTCCAGAACGGGGTTTGAGTGTTGGGAGAATTGAGGAAATTGAGGTGGAGGGCTGCTCCAACTCCAACCTAGTCCATTCTTTAATAGGCTGTGGGCCCAGTGATTGAAGGTCCAGCGATCCCTAAATAGCTGTAGCCTCCCTCCTACTGGAAGCATCTCACTTCTGCTGTTGTGGACCTGAGGCCTTGCCTCCTTGACCGCATCCTCCCCTGGATCGCCTTCCTCTTGAAGGGCGTCTAGAAGAACCTCTGGCTGTTCCTCTAGCCCTCGAACGAAAGAAAGAAGTCTGCCTTTCGAAGGCTGGGTTAAAAACTGGCGACTGAGTCACCATTTGTTGAGGTACCAGTTGGTACGTGGTTGGAGGTTGTGCCATTATCTGAGGCACCGCAGTCACAGGAAGTTGTTGCTGTTGTTGCTGTCGGTAAGGTATAGCCGGCCGAGAAGAGGGCCTAGGTCTTTTTGTCTTCCTCTTGGGATGGGGACCCTCATCCTGAGAGGACTTCCTCTTAAGATCTAAGCCCCACTTTTTGAGAAGGATCCTATTCTCTGTGGCGGCCTTGTCTACTACCTCTTTAACCACATTGTTGGGAAAGAGGTCTTTACCCCAGATACTAGAGGAGATCAGTTTCCTTGGTTCGTGCCTCACCGCAGCCGAGGCGAACACGAACTCTATACAGGCTTTCCTAGGTTTGATAAAGCTATAGAGATCCTTCGTAACTGTGGCCAGATGAGTTTTGACCACTACCATGAACATGTCCTGCAACGACATCGATGCCGCAAGTCTTTCCTTCATCTCTTGCTCCCTGCGCAAGAGAACCTCCGACAGCTTAGGGAGTTCCTCACTGAACTGACGTTCAGCAATATCAGCTTCCAGCTTCCCGACTGAGAAGGTAAGGTGTACGTCCTTCCAGTCTCCTTGGTCCAAGGGCAAGGTCAGAGATAACAGCTTGCACTCCTCCAAGGAGGGGCATGGTTTCCCTGCCGCCACCGCCTTTCAGGCTGCCTTATATCCCTTTTCCATGAAGGGAAAGGCTCTGGTAGGAGAGGCCACAAAAGAGGGAAGCTTCTTACTCAAGGCTGGCACCTTTGAGTTCGTGAAGCCCCTCTCTTTCATCGAGCTCGATAGTAACGCCTGAGCTTTACTATGGTCCAAAACTATAGCCTCCTTCGGCTCAGTCTCCTCCTTTGAGGTTGGCTCCTTCCTAGGGCGGACATAACAGTCCGGGTAGGAATCTTTATTGGGCGAAAATTCCACCTCTTCCAGGGGAATTGCTCCCAACTTTTCAGATATGACGATCTTCCCGATTGTCATTGGAATGTGTTCAGCATACATCCAAGGATTGATATCCAAACACAAAGGGAGATCCTTCACGTTGAGTCGCTTCTGGGACCCACGTGATGCTGCAAGTTTACGTATCTCCAGTTTCATCGCAGCCTCCTTCTCCTCATTCTTCTTCTGAATTTGTTGGATCATCTCAACAATATAAGAAAGAGTCCTTCCCAGGTCTTCTGGGATAGCAGACGATGTAGAGGGAACAGGTTCTGGGTCCGGAACCGATGTAACCGACACCTCATCGATTTCTTCCTCTTCTACTTGAGGAGCCTGGCACAGCTCCTCCTCTTGACCTTCTCCTAGAAGGTCCTTCTCTGTAGAATCCGACACCTCTGACAATGTATCGTTCAATTGGATGTCTTGAAGGGCGGCCGAGACTTCGATTCTGGGCAGTTGGTATCTCCACCTGAGGCTGGGGGATGATTGCATCAGCCGATGCTTTAGGGCAAAGGTTGGGGCTTGAGGTGTTTTTCTGAAAACCTCTCACCCAGGATCGCAACTTTTCCCTGGCAGCATCCCTTGACTCCGTCCACTTGGGGTCGTCAAAAGCCTCAGTAATCAGGTTAGAACATACTGTACAAACCTGAGGGTCCCAATACCGGAGATCACCTCTGGAGGCTGCGCATGCTGCGTGCCTCCTACAATGTTGATGTCCACAGAAGTACTTATTGCGGACATTACAGAACACACTCCCACACTTCGGAT
>NC_090725.1:325240670-325248170 GCF_036898095.1 Palaemon carinicauda | reverse complement strand
TTTTTGGTCACTGAATACCATTCCCTAATGTCAAGCGAAGTCTTACGTTCCCAAACGCATGTTGAGAGTGCTGAAATAGTTGTGGTTTGTGGGCAGCCGGTGGTGGTGTGTACTGCTCCAGGAGGTATGATTATAGGTCATCATCCTTTAATGGGATTTCCTTATGCTTGCACAGCCAATTAGAGATTTCCAGGAAAGTGTCCCGGAGATCGCTGCAAAAACGTAATCTTGAACCAAGGGAACTCGTCTCTTCTAGGGAAGGCCGGAAATTTCACTGAGGCAATGTATGCTGAACAGGCGTTTTCGGTTGGTAGCATTCTTAAACAGTAGGCAAAGCAATGAAGGGCCAGGTTAGGATGAAACAGAAACTTTATTTGTTACCAATGTGCGTATCGCCGCGATAATTTAAATACAGCGTAAATGCAACTAAATTTACTCAAACAGACAAGGAGCATATCATACAACAGTTTCACTGTGGATGGTCACAAAATTTCAAACCGATCAATACAAATAAAAAACTAGCTCAAACTGGTTCTCTTGGCAGAGAGGTGTATATGTGATATACAATGAAAAAAAGGAAAATATTGTCGCAATGTATGATTGTCAAATATGTGCTGTACATTGATCTTGATATACTTTGGAGAGTTATTCCAACCATTAATCTTTCCGTGGCTGTACGAAAATTTAATAAAAAATATATATGTATATATATATATATATATATATATATATATATATATAATATATATATATATATATATATATATATATATATATATATATATATATATATATATATATATATATATATATATATATATATATATATATATATATATATATATATATATATATATATATATATATATATATACTCGTATATATATATATTTGATGGTTGGGTTCCTCTGGGGAATGGCAATTATAGTAGAAATAAAATAGTCAATGCTGCTATCATCATCTTTATTGGGTAGCTTTCGCCATAACTTATGTCATCCTCAGCCTATCTGCAATTATTATTATGTGAAATTAATGAAATTAATAAAAATCATCCTAAGTATATAATTAGGAATATATACTTCCAGGAACTGCCCAACTAGCTCTAAAAACAAACTAATCTAGGAACATAAAACCATATAAAAGTCTTATTACACTGTAACTAATATACCTAGTCACCCGCAGGAGACGATGACCACCATCCAGAGCAGCAACCCACAGACCAAACGGATCAATGGGTCACACACACATACATACATACATATATATATATATATATATATATATATATATATATATATATATATATATATATATATATATATATATATATATATATATATATATATATATATATATATATATATATATATATATATATTCATATTTATTGTGAGTGAAAGAACATATCTGATGTGTTTGACTTTCGTGATGATGATAACGGTTATAATATAGGGTTATATATAATTATACATACATATTTGCATATATATATATATATATATATATATATATATATATATATATATATATATATATATATATATATATATATATATATATATATATATATATATATGCAAGAGTTTTTTTTCAGAAGTATTTAGGAATAGTTTTTTTTTTTTTTGACGTGTTTATCATCATTTCCTGGAACAATTAAACATCCAACTGACTCTTTAACATCCAACTCCCTAGCTACATATAATATAAACTCGAGGTAAGTGATTTATAAGATAACAAACATAGATAGATAAAACTTGTAAATATTTCATGAAATTCCAAAAGAGTTTCTATTATAAAAGGCTTGTTCAAAATAATTACAATACTAAAAATATTATTAAAAATATGGTGGTTTGTTGCTAACGTCCTTGTCTAGTAATCGTCGGAATGGAGTTCGAGCACCACTCATACTCGCTAGTTCCTTATGTCAATGCAACTTCCTCATCAGTTTCAGCTAAGGATGTGGGGTGTGGGGGAGCCTACACGTCTACCTGGTGAGTCTTCACCAGCCATTGCCTTGCCATCCCTGGTCATAGCTTTGGTGGAGAGGGGTCATTGGTGCTGCTTACTAGGTCAATATCACCATCTATTGCCTGTGCCATTCAAGAGCGGCCTTTAAACCTTTAGGCCTTCAATCGATCGAAGGTAGTGATGGTAAAACCAATGAAGAAATAGAAGTGATGTGTGTTCATATGAGATCAAAATTCATAAACGTTTTCATTTTTCTCTCAGATTCAGTTTTATGTTACTCATGAATATACTCCCAAACGTCTATAAAATAAATTTCATGAAGTGTGGTGGTAAAGAAAGCTCTAAGGAGAGATATCGAACTGGACCTCAATAGCCCTCCCAGAAACTGCCCAAACCAAGATTTTCCTAACTTATTTATTAGATTGAAATTAAACGATAACTTATAGGCTAAATATTTGAAAGGTGGTTCTCGTGCCCATTCATATTCGCAAACTAAATCATTGAAATTTTCTTGTTGAAATGAGTTTTACTTGAATCATGGAGGTAGTTCTCAAAAATAGCTCTCCAAACCAAAGTCATCCTCTGCTTAGCAAGGAGCTACGATTAGACCTTATTTATTTCAGTAATATAAATTAGAGTTTTCTCTATACTGGAAGGGGAGTTTGTATATGTACATATATCAAGCATGATATCTACATCATTTTTTATGCTCTTAATAAACATTTGGCATCCTTATAGAATTGAAAAATTTATTGATTGAGAATAAATATGACCATGGAAGGCAATAGTTCGGTGGGACACCGTGACAACGAATAAACATCAGACAAAACACACACACACACACACACACACACACATATATATATATATATATATATATATATATATATATATATATATATATATATATATATATATATATATATTATATATGTATATGTGTATATACATACATATATATATATATATATATATATATATATATATATATATATATATATATATATATATATATTTATATATACATGTATAAAATATATATATATATATATATATATATATATATATATATATATATATATATATATATATATATATATATATATATATGTATATATATATGTATATATATATATATATATATATATATATATATATATATATATATACATATATATATATATATATATATATATATATATATATATATATATATATATATATATATATATATATATATTTCTTTTCTTTTTTTGTAAATGAAAAATAATATTTTTTTCTTTCAAATATATACTTATAAAAGGAGAAATACTAAAGATTGAGATATTTTCGTAATTCCTGTAATCCTAGTGCATTGAATATCAATGTCAATTGCTTTCTTAATCTGCTACTAAAATACTACTACTTAATATTACTATTTTAATAAATGAAATAAGAAAATTAACACACTTTGAAAAATATTTCAAGTCTAAAAGGAACATTTATTAAATGTATCTTTTTCACGGGATACTTTAGAGAAGGAAAATTAGGGATAATCCTGATTTGTAGCTTAAATAATATGTTTGCTCATTAAAACTGATAACTGGTATAACTTCCTAATTTTAAGTCAAGTAGATTTTGTTTGTATAACAGATGTATAAAATGTTGGAGAGAACAAAAAAAGCCAAAATGTATTAGCAGCTATAGTCTTTCCCTATAAAGAAACTAGTCATTTTTACATGTCAGAAAGTACAATGCTATATATAAATAGTAGTTAAGAAAATACATGCCAACTACAAAGATACAGAAAACATTGATATATATATATATATATATATATATATATATATATATATATATATATATATATATATATATATATATATATATATATATATATATATATATATATATTATTACTATCCAAGCTACAACCCTAGTTGGAAAAGAGAACAAATTAACAATAAATCATTCCAAAAAAAGTAACAACGCCAAAACAGATATGTCATATATAAACTATTAACAACGTCAAAACAAATATGTCATATATAAACTATAAAAAGACTCATGTCCGCCTGGTCAACAAAATAGCATTTGCTTCAACTTTGAACTTTTGAAGTTCTACTGATTCAACTACCCAATTAGGAAGATTATTCCACAGCTTGGTAACAGCTGGAATAAAACTTCTAGAGTACTGCGTAGTATTGAGCCTCATGATGGAGAAGGCCTGGCAATTAGAATTTACTGCCTGCCTAGTATTACGAACAGAATAGAATTGTCCAGGGAGATCTGAATGTAAAGGATGGTCAGAGTTATGGAAAATCTTATGCAACATGCATAATGAACTAATTGAACGACGGTGCCAGAGATTAATATCTAGATCAGGAATAAGAAATTTAATAAACTTCAAGTTTCTGTCCAACAAATTAAGATGAGAATCAGCAGCTGAAGACCAGACAAGAGAACATTACTCAAAGTAAGGTAGAATGAAAGAATTAAAACACTTCTTCAGAATAGATTAATCACCAAAAATCTTAAAAGACTTTCTCAATAAGCCTATTTTTTGTGCAATTAAAGAAGACACAGACCTTATGTTTTTCAAAAGTAAATTTGCTGTCGAGAATCACACTTAAAATTTTAAAAGAGTCATACAAATTTAAAGAAACATTATCAATACTGAGATCCGAATGTTGATGAGCCACCGTCCTTGAGCTATTTACAGTCATACTTTGAGTTTTGTTAAGATTCAACTTCATACCCCATAATTTACACCATGCACTAATTTTAACTAAATCTCTATTAAGGGATTCACCAACCCCAGATCTACATTTAGGGGATGGAATTGATGCAAAGAGAGTAGCATCATCTGCATATGCAACAGGCTTGTTTTCTAGGCCAAACCACATGTCATGTGTATATAGTATGAAAAGTAATGAGCCAAGAACACTACCCAGTGGAACACCGGATATCACATTCCTATACTCACTATGGTGCCCGTCAACAACAACTCTTTGAGATCTATTACTTAAAAATCAATAATAATGCTAAGAAACGACCCACCCATTCCCAACTGTTTCAGTTTGAAAACAAGGGCCTCATGATTAACACGGTCAAAGGCAGCACTAAAATCAAGGCCAATCATACGAACTTCCTGATCACAATCAAGGGATTTCTGTACAGCATTAGAGATTGTAAGAAGGGCATCACAAGCTCCAAGGCCTTTACGAAAACCAAATTACAAACTAAGGAGTAGATGATTACCTTCAGCAAACCTATTAAGACGTTTTGCGAGAAGACGTTCAAAAACTTTAGATGATATGGGAGTTATGGAAATTGGGCGGTAATCAATGGGACTTGAGCTACCACAAACACATTTACATAGAGGAGTAACATTACCAATTCTCCAACAAGTGCTAAAAACTCCTCTTCTTGCTAACTTGCGCAAAATAACAGATAACTTTGGAGCTAAGAAATCTGCTGTCTTTATAAAAAAACAAAGGAAAAATACCATTTGGGTTTACACCTCCATAAGCATCAAGGTCCACCAACAGAGCTTTAATCTCCCGAGATCGAAAAGCTAAACTAGTTAGTTTAGCCTCAGGAAAACAGGAATGAGGAAGTTCAAGTTTTTCATTACTCTTTTACTGTCAAAAACATCAGTCAAAAGGGTTGCCTTTTCCTTTGGACAGTGAGTGACTGAGCCATCTGGTTTAAGTAAAGGAGGAACTGTTGCATCTACACCAAAGAGTGCAGATTTAAGGGTAGACCACCATTTATGTTCCTGAGTTGTACCAGAAAGGGTTTCTTTTATGGTTAAATTGTAATCCTTTTCAGTTGAGGCATAAACTCTCTGAGCAAAAGCTCGAAGCTGAGTATAGTTGTTCCAGGTCAAATCTGATCTGTTACCCTTCCAAAGATGATAGGACTCCTGCTTCTCCAAATAAGCACGTCTACAATCATCATTGAACCATGGTTTGTCCTTCACTCGGTAAAATACCACACGAGAAGGGATACGCCTATCAATTATGTTGACTAGATTCTCATTCAGAGGGACAACAGGACCTACACTACTATATAATTGTGACCAATTCAAGCAGAAAAGATCATGCAAAATCCCATTCCAGTCTGCTTGGGATTTCATATAAATTTTACAAGAGTATGATATATCAGAGACAGGCTGCTCAGTCTTCACTACTAATGAAATCAAGGCATGATCAGATGTCCCGACAGGAAAACCAACCTTACTAGTTATAACCTCAGGGGAGTCAGTGTATACGAAGTCCAAGCAATTACCAGAGCTGTGAGTAGCTTCATTTATGATTTGCTCACAGCCTGATTCAGAGGCAAAGTTTAAAGCTCTTAAGCCATGGCGATCGGTAGGAGAGATAGAACTTAATCACTCCCTATGGTGAGCATTAAAATCACCAACAAAGACAAAGGAAGCCTTTCTATCATCTTCTTGTATCTTAGCCATAATGGTAAGAAGACAATCGAAGATAGAATCATCCATGTCTGGATTCGGGTAGATCGAACACAAATAAAAGTTGTTATGCCTGCCACAAACTTGTATTACCTGAATCTCTTGGCATCCACATTGATAGCAGGACTTATGAGAAGCAGGGTACTCGGTCCTAATATACACTGCCCTTCCCCTGGCCCTAGGGATGGCATCACGTTTCAACATTATTGTCTTCTTAAAACCAGTTATAAGGAGCTCAGATGAGTGCCTCATATTAGAAACCAAAGTTTCTGAGCACAAAAGAATATCATACTGTCTGGACGCAACTGTAAGGTCTTGGATATTTGCATGAAGACCACGAATATTGCAATACAGAAGACGACATTGACGAGATCTTGGACGTACTGGGCCCGGATTTCGCTCAATGTCTCCAGACAGCATGAGAATTAATAAAAATAAAAAAGAGACATCATACTTAAGAACTAGATTAACAAGAATCATAACAAAAACAATATGTACAGAATTATAAATAAGGTGATTGATGATACCCATAGACTATAGTAAAAAGTCGGAAAAACTGGTCAACATGGAGGAGCCGATACACCATGCAAGGCTAAATACCCTCCAGGATAGCCACTTCAACTGAAGGGAAAACAGTAAGGATGGTTTTGAGAAGAGAAAGTCAAAAAAGGAAAAGACAACCTCTTGATAAACCACCAGGCATCCATGACCCTTCTATTAAGCCTGCCCAACACACCATTTCAAAAAGACAAGATGAAGAAAAAAAAATAAGATAGAATAGTGTGCCTGAGTGTACCCTCAAGCAAAAGAATATATATATATATATATATATATATATATATATATATATATATATATATATATATATATATATATATAGATAGATAGATAGATAGATAGATAGATAGATAGATAGATAGATAGATAGATAGATAGATAGATAGATAGATAAATAGATATTTAGATAGATAGATAGATAGATAGATAGTTATAGAAAAAGTTGTGTAGAAAAAAGGCAAACACGATTTATCATTAATTTCCCTCTTTTAAAATGAAACATCAAGTAGTTTTTA
>NC_090725.1:325231904-325240170 GCF_036898095.1 Palaemon carinicauda | reverse complement strand
TATATATATATATATATATATATATATATATATATATATATATTATATAATATATATATATACATACATATATATATATATATATATATATATATATATATATATATATATATATATATATATATATATATATATATATATATATATATATATATATATATATATATTATATGTTTATATATATATATATATATATATATATATATATATATATATATATATATATATATATATATATATATATATATATATATATATATATATATATATATATATATATATATATATATATATATATATATATATATATATATGTATATATATATATATATATATATATATATATATATATATATATATATATATATATGTATATATATACATACATATATATATATATATATATATATATATATATATATATATATATATATATATATATATATATATATATATATGTGTGTGTGTGTGTGTGTGTCTGTGTGTATATATATACGTTTATGCATAAATCATCAACTAATATTTGTCAATTAAAGAGTAAGGGCCTCCGTTATCTCCTTCCAAATATCTTTTGTTTTTGGCCTTTCTTCGCCATTCCTTGCCCACAAACCTTTCTATTTGGTCAATTCATTGCCTTTTATTCGTTCTTTTGCTTATTTTCCAATCCCTAGGAACCTCTTCCTTATCCTTCAATTCCATCTATTATCATTCAATCTTATTATACATTGTGTCCATATCCACTTTTTATCTTACATATTATAATATCCTCTACTTATTTTGCCCCTATAATAATGTTGGTGTGCGTATCATCATGATAACTAAAAGATGGGGTATATGAAGGTTACTTTGTTTGTATAGACACGGAGATTTTTTACAACAGTTTCAGTGTAACGTCACAAAACTTAAACAGATGAAGGCAAGAAAGACAGGCTTGAACTTGTACTATTGATAGAGAGATGTAGAGGTGATATACAATAAAAACGAAAAATACCTTATCAATAAACGAGTGTGAAACACGGACGTTACTCGACTCCCTCCCTAAAAATGACATAAATGGGAAATGGAGCAACCTGCTCTTGAGATGCGCATTGTAGGAAGGTCAACTAGTAGGAGATATTTTGGTTTTAAGTGATCAATCTTTGCCATGCCTGTTGTGGATGAATGCTTTAGACGTACAATGGATAGTGTGGAAAGGGCCAGTGTAAGGGGGCCTTAACGGTAACTTGATAGTGTCGTTGAGAAAGAAAATGTACATTGTCTTTTGCAGATCTGACTGTTTTTGCTGCTTAGCTAGGGGCTTGTAAGTCTGATGGCATCTTGTAAATTTTTCCACAACGTCAAGTAGACACTGGAGATTGTTGGACGAGGTTGCAGATGGGGTGAATTAAGCAGGGATGACAAATGGGTGTCCATACACCAGTCCCAAAAGGACCCAGAGAAGCTGGGTAAACCACTTGGAGTCCTTCCAGCGGTACATCAAAGCTGCTTTGAGGGTAGGATGAAAACGTTCAACCATTCCGCTGACAGAAGGGTTGTATGCGGTTGTCTGATGAAAAGTGACTCTCAAGAGATTTACTAATGATGTTTGCAATTAAGATGTTAAATTGGTACCCCTGTTTGAAGTAATATGCTAAGAAAGACCAAACAATGCAATCCATCTTAAGAGTAAGGAAAGTGTACATGAGGCGGATGTTGCAGTTTACATTGAAATGTCTTTTGGTCAACTAGTGGACGGTAAGCAGGTAATAATATCCCTGTGATGTTGGTAGGAGATCTACAACATTGGCGTGAATTTTGAAAAGCACCGCTGAGGTTGATGGGGGGGGGGGGGGCCCACTCTTGAATCAGTGTATCCATATACTTTTAAGGTTTGGCATGGAGTATGAGAGGTGACCCAATCCCTAGCATCCTTAGTAATGCGATGGTGAATGAAATGTGTCCTCAGCTGCTCTGCTGTAGAACAGTGCAAGGGAGTTAAAAAGCCGTAGATGAAATCAAATACCTGTTGGCGAATGGGAGAAGGTAATCACAGTCTGGATCTACCAGGAGTAATGTTACAGAGGAGGGGGGAGTTGAATACGTCGAGAGGATCATCCTTCTAGCGGAGGGATGTGCAGGATGTCCTATACGCCGTATTTTTTTCTTTGACTTCTGCCAAGGTGTTGTTATCCAATCCCATGTGAATGGCGGCCAATGTGTTTATTGACAGACATCGGCAACAGGATTCATTTTCCCTGGGACGGGCTGAAGGGTACAATTGTATTTAGCCACGGCGTAGAGATGCAGGGTGGACCAGGCATCAGACTGTCAGGTGAAGGCATGCACCGAAGGCATGTGGTCCATGCGAATGGTGAAGTGCATAGCTTCCAAGAAGGGAGTATAGTGACAGGCAGCCAAATGTGCACAGCCAGCAATTCACGGTCAAATGTAAAGTAGCCGCATTCCACCTTTGACAGTTATCTATTGAAGAAAGCCAATAGAGGGGCGAGCCGTTGACCACCTGCTCAAGTACTGGCCTAATAGCAAACGACACTGGCATCAGTGAAGAAAATGAGAGGTGCATGCGGCACGATAAAAGTGAGATCAGCAGCTGTTGGTAGGGCATTCCTTGCGTTGAAAAATGCGGCTTCTTGAAAGGAACCCTATTTCAGGTCTTTTGGCTTACCCTTGATGGAAACATAGAGAGTGGGCTAGAATTGCGGCGATGGCTGGCAAGAAACGGTGGTAATACTTGATCAAGCCTAAAAATATTTGCAGTGCTTTCACGGTCGTGGGCACGAGAAGATCTAATCCTCTACTACCTTTTCAGGGAAGGGGCGGTCTCTTTCATGTGTAATGTGGTGCCCTAATAACGATATTTTCTTGGTGCCAAAGTTACACATGCCCTACTGGACTACAAGGTCATTCTAGTGTAAACGGTCGAGCATGGTGTATAGATGACGGAGGTGTTCTTCTTTTAAGGAAGAGAACACAAGTATGTCATCTGCGTAACATACACAGAAGGGGAGGTCCCTGAAGATGCCGTCCATGAGATGTTGAAAAGCAGCCTAATCCTTAAATAGTCCAACGCAGGAATAGTTGAAGGTTTAGGTACTAAAGGGTGTGGTGATGGCTTTCTTCAACACATCTTCTGGGTTCATGGGCACCTGATAATACCTATTCAGGAGGTTGAGATTGGAGAAAACCTTCACTTCTGTGCTAGTAGGAGGTCTCGTTTGGGAGGGGATAGTGATCCAATTCTGTCTGCATGCTCAGGCTCCTGTAATCCCCCCATAGATGCTGAGCTATCTCTCTTCAGTAGGATGTGGAAGGATGATGACCATGGGGTTGAGGGCTTTTGATAAGGGCCCAATTTCTACATTACCCGTAAATTTTTGTATAGCGTCTGTCAAACGACTCAGTGCCAGAAGTCGGAACCTGGTAAACACTGGTGGCCCCGTCATCTTAGTGTGGTGATAATACTGTGTTTAGTGGAAACCATGAGCGTTTGATGAAGGTCTGAATGGAAAACTTCTAGGTACAACGTGAGGAGGTTGGCATAGGCTTGCATGGGTCACTTGATGTGGAGGGTGAGGTGAGAGGTGCTGCGTTGGAGAGCTGTCGAGGAGTATTAATCCAAATTGACTAAATGACAGAGTGATATCAATGAGGAGGTGGAAATGTTAGAGGAATTCGCTCCAAGGATTTGCAATTTGACATCGGCCACGAGAAACTTCCTATAATATCTGTCACTTTTAAACCATAATGTAAGGTTTCCATAACTGTGGGTTGATATCGCATATCCAATGGCAGCTTCCTGGCGGACTTCGTGTCCTGGAGAGTGGCCTTTGCAGAAGAGAATGGCAAGCACCTGTGACCACCAAAAATCGAATGCCTGTAACTGAATTATGTAAAGAGAAAAGATTAGTGACTGGTGAGGCTGCAATCAATGACCTACTTGCATGTATTTCTGGCCACTGACAACCTTTTGCAATTTTTTTCAAACCGATCTGAAATTGGAATGGTAGTAGGATAATTGCGACCTATGGGCTTCAGTAATTGGCGGGAGAGGTCATTGGTTAGGCATAAGCGAGGGGTGGCAAATGAGGGCGGTAGGCGGCTCTATCGCTGCTCCAAGACGTCACGTGTAGAGCGTCTGTCTCTTACCGAATTCACCTCGGCTTCGGTTGTTGCTGAATAATTGTCCACTTTGTCAGGAGTGGAGGCGTTGATGGAGGTCTGTAAGTTGGTGAAATGCCTGTCATTAAGGTCTTTGAATTTGGTCATCAGGTGATTCATGGGCCAAATATCGACATCGGGGATAGCAACACGTAAAGGATCAGTAGGCGTCATAACCAAAGTGTACAAAATATATTTACATTGCGAGGAAACCCATCTGCAGCAGGTTGTAGGCGAGCGATACTGGTCATTTCACTGAGGGCGAGAGAAGTCTTTTGGTACTGCAACGGTTGTTAAGAGAGCTGAGAAATTTTTGCTATGTGGTCAGCCGGTGATGGCGAGTACTGCTCTAGGAGGTATAATTTGAGGTCGTTGTTCTTTATTGGAGTCTCATGCAGAGTTAATGGGGAGCAACGAAACAACGTAATCTGGAAACAGGTCAACGCATCTCTGCTAGTGAAGGGTGGTGGTTTCAGTGAGTCAATTTTTGCGGAGGAGACAGGTTCGGTGGTTAGCATTCTCAAACAGTAGGGCACACCAATGAAGGGGTAGATGGGAGTGACCAGACACTCTGCTTGTCACCAATGTGTGTATCGCAAGGATAAATAAGATGCGGCGTAAATGCAACTAACTTTATTTCCACAGACAGCAAGAATTCTATAACACAGTTTCAGTGTAAGATGGTTACAAAAACTCAAAGAGGTCAATATAAGTAAAATAAATGCTCAATGTACGAGTGTGAAACACGTGCGGTACATTGTTTTTTTTTTTTTATTTCTTTTAGTGTTAACACAATCGGTATAAGTGATCAGTTTCTAGGACATTGTCCTGCTTGATAGGACAATGACTCTGTCCCTTACCTCTGCCATTCATGAGATGCCTTTAAAGCTTTAGGCCTTCAATCTATTGAAGCTAGTGATGGTATAACTGCCAAGTAGCTCTGGATGAAATAAATAAATGAAGAAATAGAAGGAATGTCTTTATACGAGACAAAAATCCATTAGTGTCTATTTATCTCTCAGATTCATGTATAGGTTACTCAGATTTTACTCCCAAACGTCTATAAAGAATTTTACGAAGTGTGGTAACGGAAGCTCTAAAAGACATGTATCGAATTTGGCCCCAATAGCCCTCCCAGAACCTGTGCAAACCAGTATTTTCTCTACTTATTTATTAGTTTTGAATTACACGTTAACGTATACGCTAACTATGTGAGAGGTAGCTTTTGTACCTATTCACATTCACGAACTAAATCATTGGATTTTCTTGTTCAAGTCATTTTTACTTGAGGAATCATGAAGGTTGTTCTCAAAATAGCTTGCCTTCTCAAACTTAGCCTACACTTAGCAAGAAAATACAAATAGACATAATTTACTTCAGTAATATAAATTAGAATTCGCTCTAAACTGAAAGGGGAGTTCGTATATGTGCTTTCATCGAGCATGATATTGACATAAATTTTTATGCTCTTTTCAATATTTAGAATCCTTATAAAAGTGAAAAATGTATTGATTGAGAATGAATACTACTAGAGAAATACAATGTTTGCTAGGTCACCGTGACAACAAGTAAACATCAAATAAAACATATATATATATATATATATATATATATATATATATATATATATATATATATATATATATATATATATATATATATATATATATATAAATATATAGATTTTGTGTTGACTGTATAGATTTAAAATTTTTTTACATTGCTATCTCGTTAATCTTTACAATCTGCAGGATATCTTTATGTGTGAGACTATCTATAAAATATAGAAGTTGTGATGACTTTTCAATTTTAATACTTGTTTACATAACTGTCTAGTAAATTAAATAATCTGCAAGATATTTTTATATGTAAGCAAATTTATATATTATAACAGTTGTGTCGTCTGTTAAGATTTATAATTTGTTTACATCGTTGTGTAGTTAATTCTATTTGCTGCAGGATATTTTTATTGGCAAAATATGAATATTATAGAGGTTGTGTTGACTTTATAGAGTTTTAATTCATTTATATAGCTTCCTAGTTGATAATATAACCAGCATAAGGTTTTATTCTATAGAAATTGTATTGACTTTTTCTTCTTTTCATTTCGAAATTGTTCATATTGTTTTCTAGTTAGTTATACAACCTGCAGCATACTTCTATTTGTTCTTAATAAAATTTTACAGTTGAATGTGAAGGTAACGCTGTGATTCAACTCTTTGCTAGTGTGGCTTTGTGATATATTTTTTTATATGTTCTATGAAACTAGTAGGAAGGTTTCTGAAGATAATACGGTTTTGTCAATTTAAGCAGCTTAGCCTTTTTCATTTTGCTGTTAGTCTGAACTATTGTGTTTGAAAGATTTGATGACCATTTGTATCATTTTCTATTTGAATATGTGTGTATACACACACACACACACATATATATATATATATATATATATATATATATATATATATATATATATATATATATATATATATATATATATATATATATATCTATATATATATATATATATATATATATATATATATATGTACACACACACACACACACACACACACATATATATATATATATATATATATATATATATATATATATATATATATATATATATATATGTATATATATATACACATATATATATATACATATATATATATATATATATATATATATATATATATATATATATATATGTGTGTGTATATATATATATATATATATATATATATATATATATATATATATATATATATATATGTGTGTGTGTGTGTGTGTGTGTGTGTGTGTGTATTTATATATATATATATATATATATATATATATATATATATACATATATATATATATATATATATATATATATATATATATATATATATATATATATATATATATATATATATATATATATATATATATATATATAAATAACAACAACAACAGTAACAGTAATAATAATAATAATAATAATAATAATAATAATAATAATAATAATAATAATAATAATAATAATAATAATAATAATATTAATAATAATAATAATATTTTTTTCAGATATCCACATGAAATCTATTATAAAAAATATTCCATGAGGTTTTATAACCTCCAAAGTAATATTAAGATTTTGTATCACGCATGGAAAGGCTAAAGAAATTAAAAAAGAAGCAGCCACTATAAGTAATTACGTTTCAGTAATGAGGTTCAGAGCAAAAGGCACCAGGGGTCATTAGACTAAAACAATAGGTGTAGAGGGAGGGAGTAGGAGATCTGTTGGTGGCTTATTCTCGTTGCAAAGATTTGACAGTAAGTGGCAAATCTTACCCACAGCAGCTATTATGTGCTGAAGTATGGTACATTGTCACGACTCAGTATTGAGAAATTAATCGTAAATATACTTTTGTCGCTGGTAGGAAAATACTTAAGGTTGTTTGTCGTATGTTAAAATAACATTACCTTGATATATAGTCATTCAAGAGGGGATGAAAATGCTGCATGTTTTATATATGATGAGAAAATTAACATACGTAAAGACTTTGGTGTTCAGTAGTCAACCACACACACATACACACACAGACACACACACACATATATATATATATAATGTATATATATATATATATATATATATATATATATATATATATATATATATATGTGTATAAATAAATAAATATATATACATATATATACATGTATATAAATACATGTACATATATATATATATATATATATATATATATATATATATATATATATATATATATATATATATATATATTCTCCCAATAACATTGATATGCAAGTTAATTCCTGGAATAACCAAATACTATTATTTGCTCTAACTGTCAGAGATTCCACGTTAATCCTTTAACATAAACCGTAGCCTTCAAGGAAGATCACAGTTTATGATCAGTCTTTGTGAGGACAACTTTGAGAGCGTCTAACTAGTTTCGTAACAGCACCAGAAGGGTCACGTGAATCCGCATGATCTCTCAAGTCACGTGATAGGTTTCATCACGACAGCCTCTCGTGTTGGTCTGTTCTTTGACAGTTACCTAATCATACTTTGTTTGATGTTTACATATTACGTTTT
>NC_090725.1:325211904-325214404 GCF_036898095.1 Palaemon carinicauda | reverse complement strand
CTGGAGATTTTTGGGGAAGGTGTCAGATGTGATAAGTCCGGCAGAGACGATTATCGGGCGTCCATACACTAGTACCAAGAGGACCCAGGGAAGCTACATAAACCAGTTGGAGTCCTTCCAGCAGGACATCAAAGCTGCTTTGAGGGTAGGGTGAAAACGTTCAACCATTCCGCTGCCATCAAAGTTGTATGCGGTTGTCTAATGAAGAATGATTACAAAAAGACTCGCTAATGATGTTTGAAATTGAGATATGAAAGTGGTACCCTTGTTAGAATGATTATGCTCAGAAATACCAAATCTCGCTATTCATCCTAAGACTAACGAAGATGTACACAAGGCGGACGTTGCAGTTTCCATTTGAATGTCTCCAGGCCAACTAGTGGAGCAGTTGATGATGGTAGGCAGGTAACGGTGTCCTTGTGATGTGGATAGGGGACCTACGACATCGACATAAATGTGGAAAAAGTACTGCTGCGGTTGCAGGAAGGTGCCCACTCCTGGATCTGTGTATCCATGTACTTTCAAGGTTTGGCATGAAGTACATGCACGAACCCAATCCTTAGCAACCTTAGTAATGCCATGACAAATTAAATTTGTCCTCAGTAGCTCTGCTTTAGAATGGCACGAAGGATGTGAATAGCCATGAATGAAATCAAAGACTAGTCGGTGCATGGGAGAGGGTATTCACAGTATGGATCTACCACTACTAACGTCACAGAGGAGGGTGGAGTTGAAGTCGTCAAGAGGGACGTCCTCCTAATGTAGGGATGTGCATGTTATATATATTGGATTTTTTCATTTGGCTTCGGCTAGGCATTGTTTTCCAATTCCGAGTGATCGGCAGCCAATGTGTTTATTGACATGCATCGGCAATGAGATTCATTATCCCTGGACGTGAACCATGTGCAGACTGTCAAGTGAAGGCTCGCTTCAAAGACATGTGGTCCATATAAATAGCGAATTACATACCTTTCATGAAGCAGGGAATGTGATAGATAATTCTTGGTCAAAGGTAGAGTAGCCGGAGTCCCCATTGGACAGTTTTCCACTGAAGAAGGCCAATAGCTGGAGTAACAGTTGGCCTCCTGCTCGAGTACTGCCCCAATAGCGACGTCGTTTGTATCGTTGTAGAGAATGAGAGGTGCATGTGGCAAGGGAAAAGTGAGAGCAGCAGTTGTTGATAGGGCATTCTTTGCGTTGAAGAAGGCTGCTTCTTGAATGGGACCCTATTTCAGGTGTTTTGGCTTGCCCTTGAGGGAGATGTAAAGGGGGGCTAGAGTGGCGGCAATGATTGGTAGGGAACAGTGGTAATAGGTGATCATGCCCAAGAATTTGACAGTCGTGGCCATGGGAAGTTCTGAACATCTGCTACCTTTTCAGGGAGGGAGCGGACTCCTTCAGGAATGATGTGTTGCCCTAAGAACGATACTTCGTTGGTACCAAAGTTACACTTGTACTGGACGACAAGATGATTCTTTTGTAAGCGGTAGAGCAAGCTACATAGATGATGGATGTGTTCCTCTTTGGAGGAAGTGAACACGAAAGTATGTTTTCTGCGTAGAATACACAGAAGGGTAGGTCTAAGAGAAGCTGAAAAGCACCCTGATCATTACTTTGGGCAAATCAGTAATAATTAATGATGTAGGTACTAAAATGGGTGGTGATGGCGGTGTTCGAGATGCTTTTTGAGTTCATGGACACTTGAAAATACCTCTTCAGGTGGTCAAGCGCGTAGAAATCCTTCCCTTTTGTGCAAGTAGGAGGTCTCGTCGGCGATGTTTGGGAGGGGATAGTGATCCAGTTCTGCCTGCATGCTCAGAAACCTTCAATCACCACATGAATGGAGAGGGCCATCTTTCTTCAGAACAATGTGGAAGGATGATGACTATGGGCTTGAGGGCTTTCGGCAGGGGCCCGTTTCCTCCATTTCATGGAACTTCTGTTCATCATCTGCTTAACGACCTGGTACCAGAGGTCTGAATCTGGCGAGAACTGTTGGCCCCGTCATCTTGATATGGTGATAAATACCGTGTTTAGTGGAAACCGTGGGCATTTGATGAAGTTCTGGATGGAGGTGAGGAGGTGGAAAGGGGCATGCGTGGGTGAGCTCATATGGAGAGCGAGGTAGGAGGGAGACAGGTTGGAGAGGTATCGAGGAGGGCAAATCCAAGTTGACTAACCAACGATGATTGACATCAACCTGAATCATGTAAAAAAAAAAAAGATTACTGACCGGGGAGGTCACCGTTGTAAGCGAGGGCCTACTTACACGTTTTTTTGGTCACTGACAACCATTCTCTAAGGGCAAGCGAAGTCTTTCGGTCCCCAACGCATTTTGAGAGTGCTGAAATAGTTGTTCTTTGTGGGCAGCCGGTGATGGTGAGTACTGCTCCTGGAGGTGTGATTATAGGTCATCATTCTTTATTGGGGTTTCCTAATGCTTGCACAGCTAATTAGAGATTTCTAGGAAAGTGTCCCGGGGATCGCTGCAAAAACGTAA
>NC_090725.1:325201904-325204404 GCF_036898095.1 Palaemon carinicauda | reverse complement strand
TCTGGAGGGACGGCGAGACGCGTCTCTGCCTGCACCTCTGCTTGAGCCTCTACCTTTGGGACGAAAGGTAGTCGTCAGTTGCTCGAAAGCAGGGGTGAAAACCGGTGACTGTGACAAGACCGGTTGGGTGATCAGCTGAAAGGTCTGCTGTGGCTGAGCTGCCACTTGGGGAATAGCGGGTCCCAGAAACTGCCATCTCTGTTGACGTTGCTGGGGTTTCTGCTTGAAGGATTTCCTCTTAGGTTGAGGTCCGTCGTCCTGGGAAGATTTCCTCTTCTTTGACATGCCCCACTTGTGGAGAAGGTTCCTGTTCTCCGTGGCGGCCTTGTCGGTGATCTCTTTCACGAGGTCAGAGGGAAAGAGGTGCTTACCCCAGATGTTGGAGGAAATCAGCCTCCGGGGTTCGTGTTTCACAGTGGCACCTGAGAACACGAATTCTCGACAGACTCTCCGAGCCTTCATGAAGTGATACAAATCCTTCACCAGGGTTGCCATGTGGGATTTGGCGAGTACCATGTAGTGGTCTGGGACTCTGGTGTCACAAGCCATGATGTCAAGTTGGACCTGGTGGGACATGGATGCTGCAAGCCTCTCCTTCGTATCTTGTTCCCGACGAAGGAGGTGGTCGTTGAGTTTCGGGAGGTCTTCGTTAAACTGACGTCCGGCTACGTCAGGATCTAGCTTTCCCACCACGAAAGTATGCTGGATATCCTTCCAGTGTCGAGCATCGGGGGGAGTTACTATGGAGAAGGGTCTGCACTCCTCCAGTGCAGGGCAGGGTTTTCCTTCTTCCACAGCCTTGAGGCACGCAGCGAAGGCCTTTTCCATGAAGGGAAGGACCGCATTGTCGGGTGCGACGTAGGTAGGGTGCTTCTTGCTCAGGGCCGGAAGCTTAAAGTAGGTAAAACCCCTACTTTTAAATGTGGTGGCTAGCATAGCCTGGGCCTTCGAGAGATCGAACACTATCTCCTCCTTGGGTTCGGTCTCTTCTTTAGAGGCAGGTTCAGAACGGAGCCGGACGTAACAGTCCGGGTAAGCCTCAAAGTTTGGGAAGAACTCCACATCTTCCAGGGGGACCGTGCCGATCTTATCGCTGACAAAGATCCTGCCAGTCGCGATAACCATATGCTCGGCATACCTCCAGGGGTTGGCATGTGAGCATGCAGGGAGATCCTTAACCGAGATCTTCTTCGGTTCTTTGGACCCCTTCATGGACCTGATGAACTCTTGAGTTTCTTTCAGCCTGTCGTCCATAATGGCTTTGATCATCCGGAACATCTCTTGGGCGGATGGAATGGGTTCCGGGGTAGCGGAGGTAGACGGGAGAGACACTTCCGTCGGTGTAAGAGTAGGGGCGGTGATGGAAGGAGGAGCGACCTCTTGCTCCGACTCGGTGTATTCCACCTGGTCCTCTTCATCTTCCGCACCTTGGGCCATAAGGGTCTTCTCCGTGCCCTCCGAAACATCCGACATATGTTCGTCGTTTTCGGAATCCAGGTGGCACTCGTGCATGGACTGGGCCATGACTACGTCTGGTTCCACCGTAATTTGGACAGTGGGGATTAGTTCTTTGGGCACCACAGAATCGGGGGAGGCCTTTGGGAACAGAAGGGACCTCAATTCTTCAGTGGCCAGGTATGGTCCAGTGGCATTCTTCTGGAAGCCACGCACCCACTTGCGTAGCTTATCCCGAGAAGTGTCCCTGACCTCCGCTGAGGGAGGATTATGGAAGGCATCGACTAGGCGATCCTGGCAGACCACACAGCTCTGCGGGTCCCAGAACTTCAAATCCCCTTTCTTGTTGGCACAAGGGGCGTGAGTCCTACACGCCGTATGCCCGTAGAAGTGCGGGCGTTTCACAGCGCAGAAGTCGTAATCACACTTCATCTGCTCCTCCTGTAAAAGAAAGAGAAAATGAGTATGGGGGGAGTCATAAGAATGACTCTTAAACTAAGTTAACATTAATCATTAATTTTAACTTGATAAAGGGTGTGATGCACAGAGGAGTTGAGATAGGATAGGAACATACTCCGTGCATCCCGCCCGGCTGGTTACCGTAACCTCCATCCTTGGACAATCCGAGGTGACCGAAGGTACAGGATAGAATTCAAGTAGAAGTCCATAGGGCAGATAAAATTCTATGGGAATTGTCAAGGATATAAGATTGGGACTGAGGCCACTCAGTTCCAAATTAGGGGACTATAAGATCCCATAGGGTAACGGCTTCCGGCAACCAGCCGCGCTAAGATACACGCAGCATGCTGGAAATCTGTGATATGCAAGAAGACAGCATGATTATCAATAGAACAGTAATAAGATACTGATCCATTTACGTAAACAAGCCATCTGGTTGCAGTGTAGGGCTATCAATATCAGATGATAGCTAGTAGAAGGGGGTGCAAGTCGCCTTGACGCCTCCGGAGGGTTCCGGCAGACCGCCGGCACGCCGGAGGCCGCTCCAGCAGAGTTTCTGGCATTAGGACAGACAATAGAGAAGTCA
>NC_090725.1:325176904-325179404 GCF_036898095.1 Palaemon carinicauda | reverse complement strand
ATATGTTATATATTAGAATATCCTCTACTTTAGTTTGGTCCCATATCAATGGTGGTGTGCATATAGCCATGATAACCGAGGCATGAAGTAAATACAAGTAACTTTATTTCTATAAAAGTTTCAGTTTAAGGTTACAAATTTGAAAAAGATGAACGCAAGAAACACAGGTTAGAACAGGTACTATTGACAGAGAGATTTAGAGGCGATATACAATTAAAAAGAAAAATACCTTGTCAATGTACGATTTTGAAAAACGTACGATACTCGACTCCCGTCCTAAAAATTATATACATGTGAAATAGGCCATCCTGCTCTTGAGATGCGTTCTGTAGGAAGGTTAACTGGTAGGAGATATGCTGGTTTTAAGTGATGAATCTTCGCCATGCATGTTGCAAATGAATGTTTTAGACGTAAAATGGCATATGTAGAAAGGGCCAGTGTAAGGGGGCGTTAACGGTGGCTTGATAGTCTCGTTGAGCAGGTAAACATATGTTACCTTTTACAGCTCGGATGGTATATGCTACTTAGCTGGGGGCTTGTAAGTCTGTTGGCATGTAGTAAATTTTTCCAAAATGTGAGGTAGACACTGGAGATTTTTGGGGAAGGTGTCAGATGTGATAAGTCCGGCAGAGACGACTATCGGGCGTCCATACACTAGTACCAAGAGGACCCAGGGAAGCTACATAAACCAGTTGGAATCCTTCCAGCAGGACATCAAAGCTGCTTTGAGGGTAGGGTGAAAATGTTCAACCATTCCGCTGCCATCAAAGTTGTATGCGGTTGTCTAATGAAGAATGATTACAAAAAGACTCGCTAATGATGTTTGAAATTGAGATGTGAAATTGGTACCCTTGTTAGAATTATTATGCTCAGAAATACCAAATCTCGCTATTTATCCTAAGACTAACGAAGATATGCACAAGGCAGACGTTGCAGTTTCCATTTGAAAGTCTCCAGGCCAACTAGTGGAGTAGTTGACGATGGTAGGCAGGTAACGGTGTCCTTGTGATGTGGATAGGGGACCTACGACATCGACATGAATGTGGAAAAAGTACTGATGAGGTTGAAGGAAGGTGCCCACTCCTGGATCTGTGTATCCATGTACTTTCAAGGTTTGGCATGAAGTACATGCACGAGCCCAATCCTTAACAACCTTATTAATGCCATGACAAATTAAATTTGTCCTCAGTAGCTCTGCTGTAGAATGGCACGAAGGATGTCAATAGCCATGAATGAAATCAAAGACTAGTCAGTGCATGGGAGAAGGTATTCACAGTATGGATCTACTACTACTAACGTCACAGAGGAGGGTGGAGTTGAAGTCGTCAAGAGGGAAGTCCTCCTAATGAAGTTATGTGCATGATGTCCTACAAGTTGGATTTTTTCATTTGGCTTCGGCAAGGCATTGCTGTCCAATTCCATGTGAATGGCAGCCAATATGTTTATTGACATGCATCGGTAATGGAATTCCTTATCCCTGGTTTTGAACCATGTGCAGACTGTCAAGTGAAGGCTTGCTTCAAAGACATGTGGTCCATATAAATAACGAATGGCATACCTTTCAAGAAGCGGGGAAAGTGATAGATAATTCTCGGTCAAAGGTAGAGTAGCCGGATTTCCCCTTTGACAGTTTTCTACTGAAGAAGGCCAATAGCTGGAGGAGCAGTTGGCCTCCTGTTCGAGTACTGCCCCAATAGCGACGTCGTTTGCATCTTTGGAGAGAATGAGAGGTGCATAAGGCAAGGGAAAAGTAAGAGCAGCAGCTGTTGATAAGGCATTCTTTGCGTTGAAGAAGGCTGCTTCTTGAATGGGACTCTATTTCAGGTCATTTGGCTTGTTCTTGATGGAAGTATAACCGGGGGCTAGAGTGGCGGCAATGATTGGCAGGGAACATTGGTAATAGTTGATCATGCCCAAGAATTTGACAGTCGTAGCCATGGAAAGTTCTGAACGTCTGCTATCTTTTCAGGGAGGGGGCGGACTCCTTCAGGAATGATGTGGTGCCCTAAGAACGATACTTCGTTGGTGCCAAAGTTACCCTTGTCGTACTGGACGACAAGGCCATTCTGTTGTAGGCGCTAGAGCAAGCTACATAGATGATGGATGTGTTCCTCTTTGGAGGAAGTGAACACAGGTATGTTGTCTGCGTAGAATACACAAAAGGGTAGGTCTCTGAAGATGCTGTCCAAGAGAAACTGAAAAGCACCCTGAGCATTACAAAGGTCGAATCAGGAATAATTAAAGATGTAGGTACTAAAGTGGGTGCTAATGGCAGTGTTCGAGAGGTTTTCTGGGTTCATGGACACCTAAAAATACCTTTTCAGGCGGTCAAGCGCGTAGAAATTCTTGTTTGGGAGGGGATAGTGATCCAGTTCTCTCTGCATGCTCAGGAACCTTCAATCACCACATGAATGAAGAGGGCCATCTTTTTTCAGAACGATGTGGAAAGATGACGACTATGGGCTTCAGGGCTTTCGGCAGGGACCCGTTTCCTCCATTT
>NC_090725.1:325156904-325164404 GCF_036898095.1 Palaemon carinicauda | reverse complement strand
AGTCAAGGACCTTATATATACATAAATTTCTTTTTCATATGCGTTCGTCTATGTATGTACAACCTACACATAACCTTATAATAATAATATATATATATAACTAAAATATGTTTCCAACATCTTGCTGTAGAAACATTGCCTAGATTCAAGGGCCATCAAAAACTTTGAAATTTATTCAGAAAACCTTCTCTTTATGTAAATTATAAACATTAGTTTCACCTAAGAGAAAAATACCAGTTCCCTCCTCTCTCGTCTCAAACGACCATCCATTTCATAAAGTTTATATTTCTTAAATCTTGTTTCTGATGGCAGTAAAAAGCCTAATATATATATATATATATATATATATATATATATATATATATATATATATGTATATATATATATATATATATATATATATATATATATATATATATATATATATATATATATATATATATATATATATACATATAAGATTAAACTTCAAAGCTTGACTATACGATAATTGTGGTACTCTCTCTCTCTCTCTCTCTCTCTCTCTCTCTCTCTCTCTCTCTCTCTCTCTCTCTCTCTCTCTCTCTCTCTCTTAATGAATCGCAAAATATTTTTCCAGTCAGTCTCGATATTCCAAAAACCAAAGCCATTAAACACATTCCTAATTAGTTTTGATATTTATCTTTATTACATTTGATGCCGTAACCACGGAATTGATTCAGTATATAAACCGGGTGTATTAATCATAAAGTCAAAAAAGAAAAATACAAAATTTTATTACAAAATCATTAAAGTCAATTTGTAAAGGATTTGTATTTTATAATTTTCCTTCTATTATTATCTTTCTTTTATATCCTCGTGATGATATAAAATCAAATTTTCTTTCCATGTTTATAATAGAATTTATGCCTGAAATAGGTTGTTAAGTAACAGATAAATTCTTTAGTTTCCTGGGCGTCTAGGAAGAATATATTTTAAACACACCACATTCAAAATGTTCATTTTATAATAACTCAAAAGTGAGTTTTCAGATATTTCTAATATTTTGTTCTTCCTTGTTCAACTACATTGAAAGAACAAACAGCCATATCTTGATTGTTTACCTTGACAGTATGCGCCTGATAGGACTAACCCTCATAATGTAACCCCCTAAAACGTTCTCCACAACAGAAAAATAATACTCACTAAGGCCATCTATTGGTAGATCTATGAAACATGAGGAAAGGCAGTCATTTGATAAAGATGGTATAGTATATTTTCTATGTAAAGGCAAGACAACAATCATAGATCAATATAATGATAAGGACAAAGCATACAAAATCTTATATAGATTGTAAATACATAATTTCAAGAAGTGAATGTAAAAAAAATTATATATATATATATATATATATATATATATATATATATATATATATATATATATATATATATATATATATATATATATATATATATATATATATATATAGGGAAGGAAAATCATGAATACAGTTTTGGTATAACTTGAACTGATACAGCTAGAGTGATATAGTATTGATAAGTTATAATCGTTCTCCATGAATGACCAACAACTCAAAACCTATTATTTATATTCTAAATTTGGCAAAGAAAAAGATAGGACAACAAAATCAATGATATTAGATTGTTATTGAAGGCAAGAAATAGACATATTGTGATAAAATTATATTTATCAAATATTACTCTACGCTTTAACAATTAAAAAAAAAAAGTTTCTTTATCAGGTAGGCTATTGTAATGATTTTATATTCATACTCTACTATTTATGAATCATAATAATTAAGTATTTGTAATTCAATTGAAAGTTTCCAAGAAGGTTGACAATATCTTGGTTAGGGATACTGAATTTTGACGCGGCATTACCAAGGGTGTTTTAGTTTTTAACGTAAACATTGGAATAGTGATAATATTTTGACCAGTCACCACCATTAACCTGAGCCTAGATACATTTAAAGAAACACACTAGTTTATAATATATAATTTTAACTTACTAGACAAAACTAGTTATCTACATATACGTATTTATATATATATATATATATATATATATATATATATATATATATATATATATATATATATATATATATATATATATATATATATGTATATATATATATATATATATATATATATATATATATATATATATATATATATATATATATATATATATATATATATATATATATATATATATATATATATATATATATATATATATATATATATATATATATACATATCGATTGATTGAAAGTTTTCTGGCATCCTGGCATCTAAGGTCATTATATATATACATATATATATATATATATATATATATATAGAAATATATATATATATATATATATATATATATATATATATATATATATATATATATATATATATATATATATATATATATATATATTGTGAGGACAGCAAGACGAGTGTAGAGAGACTTACAATTTACTGAACATCCAGCGGTCACTATAGTACAGAGTGCGGACGGAAACGTAGCCCAGTAGGGAAACATTTCCAAACCACCAAAATCATTGTGTTTTCATTTAAATTAAATTAACAAATACCAAGGCGGTAGCCTAAGGAAATTTACAGTATTATACATTTAAATAAAGCTCTCAAAGAGGGCAACATCGTGATACAAAAATCCACAGCATGGAGCAAATAATAAAGTTACAATTATCAGAAAAGAGCCCAGGGGGAGGAAACACGTCGGGTAAGATAACGTCCTTACAAGTAACGGCCGCCCCCCCCCCCCCCAGACAGCAGCCATCGGAGATGGTTGATGCCATTAATCACTTTATCGTGGAGGGCGACGTAGTTCCCCTCTGGTGCTTGAACGGAAGGGAAGGTTACCCTGCTTCAAAGGAATCGTTTTCCCTTGTCATTGCATGGTTTTCTAGTTAGGTGTTGGCGGTGAACATCAACCCGGATGAAGACGTGGTCGCAGACGTTTAGGTTCTCGGACATGAAGTATCTGGTCCTGTCCTCATATGTTTTCAGGCATGGTCTGAATTTTCCATTGATCCCTCTCAGGTGATCCAGCTTGGTGTCGTCGGTAGTTGCACGGAAGAACTCGCCAAGGACTGTAAGCGCCTTGCTGTAGACCTTCAACGCAGGGAAAGGTTCGCCATCTGACTGGGAGCGGTGTGAAGGCTAAGGAATACCCATGGGAGTTGCGCTTTCCAATTTTCGTCCTTACATCTTGCCATCAGGGCTGCCTTAAGAGTGCGATGATTTCTCTCGACCATTCCGTTCGCTGCAAGGTTGTACGCCGTGGTGCTGAGGAGAGACGTTCCCATCAGGTTTGTCAGAGAGAGCTAGATCTCTGACAAAAAGGCAGATCCTCGGTCCACCGTGATATCGTCAGGAACACCGAAACGTCTGATCCAACTCGACAGAAGAGCTTCGGGGCAGGCATGGGTGGTTGCTTTGGACATCGGAGTTGCTTCTAACCATTTAGTAGAGCGGTCGACGATCGTCAGTAGGTATCTTGCAGAACCTAAAGGCGGCAAAGGTCCCTCAAGGTCCACGTGGATGTGTCTGAATCGTCTCTTGGGTTGGGGAAAATCGCCGACCACCAACTCGGTATGGCGGTTGACCTTACTCATCTGGCAGTTAATGCAGGTTCTCGCCCACTCACGGGCATCTTTCTTGATTTCTTGCCAGATGAATTTCACAGATAGTAGACGGGCTGTAGTGCGACCCGAAGGGTGTGACAATCTGTGGATGACGTCGAAGATCTTCCTTCTACTGGAGACAGGAATCCATGGGCATGGGCGCCCCATGCTGGTGTCACAGAGGATGGTTTCCAAGCCGGGCCGAGGGGAATGTCATTCATCTGTAGCGTTGATGCTGTCGTATGATAGTCCTGGGCCTCTGAGTCGTTATGCTGTTCTAAGGCGAGGTTGTGGTAGTCGATCCCCAGGTGGACTGCTTTGATCTCGATCCTGGAGAGGGCGTCGGTGATGGGGTTCCTCTTTTACGGTACGTAGCTGATAGTGCTGCCAAATTCCACGGTGGCTGCCAGGTGTCTCTGTTGGCAAGAGGACCATGCGTCTGTAGACTTCGTGAAAGCGTGGATCAGTGGCTGGTGGGGGGTCCCTTCGCGCATGTATCTGAAGTGGCGGACAGCGAGGCACACGGCGAGGAACTCCCTGTCGAACATGCTGTACCTGGTTTCCGCAGGTTTGAGTTTCTAGTTGAAGAAGGCCAAGGGCTGTGCATAACCATTGACAATCTGTTTGAGGACAGCACTGCAGGCGACGTTGCTGGCGTCAGTAGTCGACTTCAGGGGGGGCACCAGGGTGGTGGCTTCGCCGAGGGCGGCCTTAGTCTTGTCGAAGGCGCATTGCTGCAGGGGACCCCTAACGAGCCTGCTTTTCCCTTTTGGACGTCGTTGAAGGGAATCAGGATGTGGGCGATGTTGGGGATGAAGCGACGGTAGTAGCTTACCATCCCCAAAACCTCCTGAATGTACCGGATGGTCGTTGGGGTTGGGAAGGTTTTCACAGCGTCCACCTTGGTCATTGTGGGCTTCACGCTCGCTGAGGATATTTGATGTCCGAGGAAGTCCACCCTCTTGGCGCCGAATGTGCACTTGTCGAAGCGCATGATCAAAAGCACGAACGTGTCTCCAGTGTTCCTCTTTCGTACTGGAGAAGATTAAGATGTCTTCTACGTAGCAGACGCAGAACGGCAGGTCCCCTGGATGCTGTCCATGAATCGTTGAAACGTGGCTCCAGATTTGCGTAGGCCGAAGGTTAAATATATAAAGGTGTAGGAGCTGAACGGCATTATGATGGCGGTCTTAGACACGTCCTCTGGGAACACAGGAACCTAAAAGTGCGATTCAAGAAGGCCCTTTTATTAAAAATTTTTACCACATGAAGGGCACTGGTGAGGTCTTGCATGTTGGGTACAGTGTAATGGTTTAGCGTTGTGATGAGGTTGAGGTGCCGGTAAGACCCGCAGGGCCACCCTCTCCCATCCGGTTTCTTCACCATGTTGAGTGGAGACGTCCATGGACTGAACGCATTCGTGCATATGCCCATCCGTTCCATGTCTTCGAAGGCACGTTTAACATCTCTCAGCTTCTGCGGCGGGAGGCGGTGGAACTTGGCGTGCGTTGGAGATCCCGTTGTGTTAATGTGGTGGTAGACCACATGCTTGGAGGGGAATCCCAGCGACCGTCGAAGTTCCAGCTTGAAAACATCGGGAAACTCCTGAAGAAGGATGGCGTAGGGCTGTGCTACGACGGCGGAGATGGGTGTGATACCCAGACCAGCTCGTAGTGGGCGGGTTCAGCATGTCACAGTGTCAACGAGGCGTTTCCCGGCGATGTCAACGAGTAGGCCATGGTGAGCCGGGAAATCTGCGCCAAGGAGGATGGTGTATTACTTTGGCGAAGGGCCAAGTGTAAAATCGGCCCATGATTGAGATTTTAAGCACCCTAGTCCCATAACACCGCATGGGAGACCCGTTGGCGGCGATGAGCTGGGGAGCATCACTGCTAGGTACCCGGTTTAGGTCGGCCTGTGAGGGAGGGAATGTTTATTGCATACAGCCGGTATCAACCATAAGCCTACAGTTGGATACGGCATCGAGGATGTAGAATCTGATCTTTCTGTGATCTGCTACTGCGGCGACAGTCGATATGGGCAGTGGCTGGCATCGCAATTTCTTCGCAAACTTGCAGGGGGCCTGCACTTCATTGCGTTGCTCCCAAACTGCTGGTGGTAGGAACAACAAATCCGGTTCGGTCTATGTTTCTGCTGCATCAGTTGCGGAGGTTTCTTCTTCATCAGGGCGAGGATTTCGTTGTCGTCAAAAGAGGGCGCCGCTGAGGAGTCGAGGGATGAGCAGCTGACGGAGTCGCCTTGGAGGCATCGTATAACTTCTGTGACCTGGACAGGAGGTTGTTCATCGGCAGAGTGTCGGTTTTGGTGAGCTGGGCTCTCACGTCCTGCGGAAGGCGTTGAAGGAATAATTCGCGAGATAGGCTTATATCTCGTCGTCGTCCATTGTCGTCGATCTCGGGCAGCATGAGAATTCCAACCAGTTCCTCCCATGCTTCTACGGGAGATGTGTCGCCCATGAGTCTAGTTCTGAGATAATGGACCTTCTGTCCCCGTGAGTATATATTAATTAGTTTGGTTCCCAAGTCGTCGTAGGATACATGACCGGAGTGAGCGTCGAGCCATGGGGAGATCTTGTCAAATACCTCCTCAGGGATGGAGGTCAGGATGATGTCAGCTCTGGTGCAGGGGTCGTTTAGCTTGACCACCCTGAAGTGTACGTCCGCCCTCAGGAACCATGAGGCGTTGCTATGCTATGAGAACGGTGACAGCTTGACTTTGGGCACAGCTAAGTGGTTGCTAGCCGCGATGGTCTGGATGGTTTCGTTATTGTCAGTTGATGTATCGGGCCAAGGGGGTGAGCTGTTTATGTCAGATATACTCATCGTTGCTACCTCACGAAACTGAAGTCTGTGCTAAAGCCAAAAGACGTCTTCAACGTTAATGGCAAGCCAAAACTGCTATATATTCCCAACATCTCCGTGGTTAACAGTTGTGAGGACAGCAAGACGACTGGAGAGAGACTGACAATTTACTGAACTTCCAACAGTCACTAGATGACAGAGTGCGGACGGAAACGTAGCCTGGGAGGGAAACCTTTCCAACAGCCAAAATCATTGTGTTTTCATTCAAAATAAATCAATAAATATCGAGGCGGTAGCCTAAAGAAATTTACAGTATTATATATTAGAATAAAGCTCTCAAAGAGCTTAACATCGTGATACAGCTGCGTGGAACAAATGATAAAGTTGAAATTAAAAGAAAAAAGTACAGGGGGAAGAAACATGGCGGATAAGACGATGACCTTACAATATATATATATATATTATATATATATATATATATATATATATATATATATATATATATATATATATATATATATATATATATATATATATGCATAACAATATTCCATAGAGTTGACAAATCCCCTCTTATCTATTTCAAAACATAATACCGTTTTTAATTTAAACTAAATAGATGAAAAACTGGAATAAATATAAAACAACAAATGTATTTTTTCAGTCTTTTATTTAGTATTTTGACAGTTTGAATATGAATGTGAGTGCAGGATTATGAATGGTATTCTACTTGCTAACTCCGTGACAAACGTTATAGTATTCCTCAGGGTATTTAAATTACAAACACATCTGTAATTGTGACCAGGTGTGCAATTGGAAAAGGAATTGTGAGTTTTATTGATAAGATTGGTTATTAGTGTTAAGCAAAATTATAAAAAAAAGTTACATCATAATATTCTTCATATAATATTCCTCTCACAACACTTGATAAAAATTGAGTGAATTATTTTTACTACAAACAGTGCCTTGATTAAAACAGGAACTGAAAGTATTTTGTGACTTTATCTAATCTTTTAACATTTACTATTTCAAGAGTTAAAATCAGCCCATGT
>NC_090725.1:325149404-325151904 GCF_036898095.1 Palaemon carinicauda | reverse complement strand
CATTTGAAGATTTAGTTGTGATTGTTCTAATAGTAGAAAAGCAAGAACTGGAGGATTGGGGAAGATAACTTATAACTGGTAGAAGAAGACTAATTTGAACTTAGCATGAAAACTTAGCAGGCAAACAGAAGGATAGACTTTTTGAGGGAGATAGGTTGTAAACATAAAATTCATTTTATAAAACGGCAAAAAAGGCTAAGCGACGGGAAAACTGCTTTTATTATTTATAGATTTTGATTAAATTCTTAAATTAATACCGATTATTATACTTACATTATTTAGTATATATAATATTCATATTTGACTTTTCAATTATTTATTCCACATACTTAATAGATCGTTATAGAGATATACTTTATAGTCTTAGACAGACTCTAAAATCAAAATGAGCAACATGCAATATATATGTAATCAAAAGCTTATTTCACTCTGAACATAAGATTATTCATTTCATATTTCAAAAAACTAAATGGAGAGAGAGAGAGAGAGAGAGAGAGAGAGAGAGAGAGAGAGAGAGAGAGAGAGAGAGAGAGAGAGAGAGAGAGAGAGAGAGAGAACACTATCTTAATTAGGATGGCTCACTGGCACTCTATTGTTTAAAGTGATTTCCTTACCCGAAAGCATAGCCGGAGAAAGAGGCTGGCTTATTCGTGGCAATTTCCTCTAAATTATCAAGAGACTTTACCCTTTGGAATACCATTGTCGAATTTTGAGTCAGCGCAGCCTCTTTATATATAACACAAATCTTGTCTGTTGAGTAGAAATTTAGCCATATACAATTTTCTGAACAAGGTTAAAATCAAAGAACTTATAGTGTTACTACAATCAATCATAGATTCTCAGTATTTCATTATTGACTTTGATATATAGCAGAGACAAATACATGCTAAATACAATATGAAACATAGCAGGTACTTACTATTGTAACCAAAGAGAGTAGTTCCATATGCATTTGCACGAAAACCACAGGCCAGAACACTTATCTCAGATACAGAAATCTTTGTGGTGTATTGTAAACATTTCTGTGTGATTCCTTTTGCAATCCAAATGTTTGTTGAGTCCGCTACCTTTGCAGTTCCATACAGTAGGAATAGGGGAATCCAGAGTAAATGTAACTTGCAGAGGTCAGCAAATTTCTTTGACTTGGCCATAATGGTTCCTCTGAAATGATACCTTGTCAGTGTTTACTGGGATTTTGAGTGCAGACACAAGTATACACGTGTATATTAAATTTTATAGGTTTTACATACATATATATATATATATATATATATATATATATATATATATATATATATATATATATATATATATATATGTGTGTATATATATATATATATATATATATATATATATATATATATATATATATATATATATATATAAATATATATATATATATATATATATATAAATATATATATATATATATATATATATATATATATATATATATATATATATATATATATCTCCATCCATCCATATACCAAGGCACTTCCCCCAATTTTGGGGGGTAGCCGACATCAACAAGAAACAAAACAAAAAAGGGGACCTATACTCACTACGTTCCTCCAGCCTAACCAGGGACTCAGCCGAGTTCAGCTGGTACTGCTAGGGTGCCACAGCCCAACCTCCCACATTTTCCACCACAGATGAAGCTTCATACTGCTGAGTCCCCTACTGCTGCTACCTCCGCGGTCATCTAAGGCACCGGAGGAAGCAGCAGGGCCTACCGGAACTGCGTCACAATCGCTCGCCATTCATTCCTATTTCTAGCACGCTCTCTTGCCTCTCTCACATCTATCCTCCTATCACCCAGAGCTTTCTTCACACCATCCATCCACCCAAACCTTGGCCTTCCTCTTGTACTTCTCCCATCGACTCTTGCATTCATCACCTTCTTTAGCAGACAGCCACTTTCCATTCTCTCAACATGGCCAAACCACCTCAACACATTCATATCCACTCTAGTCACTAACTCATTTCTTACACCCGTTCTCACCCTCACCACTTTGTTCCTAACCCTATCTACTCGAGATACACCAGCCATACTCCTCAGACACTTCATCTCAAACACATTCAATTTCTGTCTCTCCATCACTTTCATTCCCCACAACTACGATCCATACATCACAGTTGGTTCAATCACTTTTTCATATAGAACTCTCTTTACATTCATGCCCAACCCTCTATTTTTTACTACTCCCCTAACTGCCCCCAACACTTTGCAACCTTCAATCACTCTCTGACGTACTTCTGCTTCCACTCCACCATTTGCTGCAACAACAGACCCCAAGTACTTAAACTGATCCACCTCCTCAAGTAACTCTCCATTCAACATGACATTCAACCTTGCACCACCTTCCCTTCTCGTACATCTCATAACCTTACTCTTACCCACATTAACTCTCAACTTCCTTCTCTCACAAACCCTTCCAAATTCTGTCACTAGTCGGTCAAGCTTCTCTTCTGTGTCTGCTACCAGTACAGTATCATC
>NC_090725.1:325084404-325106904 GCF_036898095.1 Palaemon carinicauda | reverse complement strand
ATTATTATTATTATTATTATTATTGTTGTTGTTGTTATTATGATTATTATTATTATTATTATTATTATTATTATTATTATTATTATTATTATTATTATTATTTTTATTATTATTATGGTTAAGTCACATGTTTCCATTTTGGAATTTTTGCAAGGTTTTCATCTTTGATTGAGCCATTGTTCATGCTGATGATATTTGATATTTGAAGTTAGGCTTTTGTAGAGGTTTATTCCTATGTTTTTTATCCAATAGTTTGAAACGTTTTAATGCTCCCTGTCTTTGTTTTGCCAATTCAAGTTTTTGTTTTATATGACAGATTATAACTTCTTTAGATAAAGAGTTCACAAGGATTTAAACTTCGTTGTTAAAATATTTATGTTGTTTACTGTTATTGGTAATGGTTTATTTTTTTATACTGATAAGAATTGGAATTTGTTTTTATTTTCCACATGTTTAGGTAATCATTTATTCTTTTGGTCTCTCTTGCAGTTTTCATTTTCAAAAATCTTTTTTGAATTAGTAGGATGCATTACTACTTGTTTGATGTCATCTGCATAAGCATAGTTTATGTCATATTCAGGGTTGGTTGGCATATATGTTGTGCAGATTATAAAAAGTGTTGGGTATTGTATGCCCACTGTGGTACTCCACTTTTTATATCTATTTTTTCTCCCAGTTTTCCATATCTGCTACGTATTCTGACAGTTCTGTATTTTATGTAGCTTGAGAAGAGTTTTTCACTATTATTTGTAGTTCCAATTGGATTATTTTACCTTGGAGGACATCATGCCATAGTTTATTAAATACCTTAAAGATATCTCTGCAGATGATATTGCAGAGATTTTTTTTTTAAATGGTTCATGGCTATTGTTTCGTAAATTTCCATGAGGGAAGTGGTCCTGAAACCGTGTTTGTGTTTGTAAAATTTATTTGTATTTTCTAGGAATCTCCTAAGTCTTTTTTTATGATTTTTTCAAACACTTTTCCAGGCACTTCCAGCCGAGTGATTGGCCTCCTGTTTACAGGCAATTTTAGGTCTTTCCCTGGTTTGGTGGGGGGGGGGGGAGTATTGGTATTATTTCCTTAGGCAGGTTTACAAGATTGAACAGTTCGTCGAACGCGGATCGACAGGCAAGTGTTTGAAGTGATGTTCGAACGTGTGAACGGGGTATTCCGTTGTTGAACACGGTCGGCGAACGGTTCGAATAAAAGTCTGTTCTCGCCTGACTTTTGTTTGCGGGGCTTCATTGTCCACAAACCTTATGCATTTATGCCTGACTCCACCTCTTGGAACCGTTTGGCAAGCAGGTTCATCAACCGGGTTCGACGAACTGTTCGGCCATGTAAAACCTGCTTTAGTTTGGTTTTGGGTGACATCCTATTAAAAGGATTGTGTTTAATATTTGTTTGAGTCTTCTCCATGCCACCATTAGAAGTTTTGACAGCATTAGCTTGTTTATACCGTTTTTACCTGGTGGTTTATGTTTAAATGCTTTCACTGCTTCCATTATCTCATGTATTTTTGTATTTTAATGTATGCTATTAAGTAGTTGTTCTCAGAGAGTCTTTGTAGATCTGGATTTTGATAGGGGTTTATACGTTCCCTCTTCTCCTGTCAGAAATTGAAAACTTCTGTTTCTGTGTCTCTATGTCCTACTTCGTCAATCCATCTCCTTCTCTTCCTCCTCTTGCTTATTTTTCAATCCCTAGAGACCAGTCCTTCATTCTTAACATCCATAATTATCTCTCATTCTAATTATATATCGTTCCCATGTCCATTTTATTTTTGTTACATGTTACAATATCCTCTACTTTACTTCGCTCTCGTATCTATGTTGGTGTGCGTATTGCCAGGATATCTGAGACGCGGAGTAAATGCAACCAGCTTTATATCTACAGATATTGATATTTTTATTCAACAGTTTCAGTGTAAGAAGGTCACACAAATTCAAACAGGTAAATGCAATAATAAAGGGCTCAAACTGTTAGTATTGATAGAGAGATGTAGAGGCAATATATACTGAAAAAATAAAGAAAGATACTGAATCAATGTACGAGTGTGAAGCATAAAGTAGGACACGAGGAAGGTAAAAGTATTGAATTAAAAGCTCAAGGTAGAGACGACTGGCGAAATATAACCGAAGTCCTTTGCGTTAATACGTGTCGGAACAGATGGATATTTCAATACATATACATGTTAACATGAATACCTGTTTACACTACATGAGAGGTAATTTTTCAGATGTATTTAGAAATAATATTTTGGCCAAAACCAATAAGTTTCCTATTCACATAGACGTGTTTATCATCGTTTCCTGGAACCTCACTCAACAATTATACACACAACTAACCATTTCACCTTAAATTCCTTGGCTACACACACAATCTACCCAAACGAAGTGATTTATAAGACAGCAAACATAGATAGATAAATCTTGTAAATATTCCATGAAATTTCAGAAGAGTATATCTTATAGTAGGCTTGTTAAAAATATTTACATTACTAAGAATGTTAATATAAATGTCGTTTGTTGGTAACGTCCTTGTCTAGTAATCGCCAGATTGGGGTTCGAGTCCTGCTCATATTTGTTAGTTCCTTTGGTCGCTGCAACCTCATAATCCTTGTTAGATAAGGATGTGGGGTGTCGGGGAGCCTATAGGTCTACCTGCTGAGTCAACAGCAGTCATTGCCTTGCTCTCCCTTATCATAGCTTTGGTGGAGAGAGGCATGGGTGCTGATCATATATATATATATATATATATATATATATATATATATATATATATATATATATATATATATATATATATATATATATGTATGTATATATATATATATATATATATATATATATATATATATATATATATATATATATATATATATATATATATATATATATATATATATGTGTATATATATATATATATATATATATATATATATATAAATATATATATATATATATATTTATATATATAAATATATATATTTATATATATATATATATATATATTTATATATATAAATATATATATTTATATATATAAATATATATATATATATATATATATATATATATATATATATATATATATTTATATATATATATAAAGATATATATTTATATATATGAATATATATATATATATATATATATATATATATATGTTTATATATATATATATATATATATATATATATATATATATATATATATATGGTCAGTTTTTAGGGTATTGACCTACTGCTAGGGTGATGACACCATCCCATGACTCTATCATTCACGTATGGCCTTGTACCAACCGTGTGTCACACGATCGTACATAGTAACGACATTTTTTTTTGTATATATTAGCCTCTGTATCTTCGTTCTCCCCTCGTACTAACAGCGACCTGTATCAACCTGTCTGTTTTTCTCATCGTAACTGTTAACAGAACCGGTTGCCGGTTGGACATGAAATAGCCTGTTGTATATTTTGTGGCTTTCTTGCCCAGAGTTGGTGTATATTATTATTGTGATTGTGATTGTGATTGTTGTTGTTGTGGTTGTTGTTGTTATTATTATTATTATTATTATTATTATTATTATTATTATTATTATTATTATTATTATCATTATTATTATGGTTAAGTCACATGTTTCCATTTTGGAGTTTTTGCAAGGTTTTCATCTTTGATTGAGCCATTGTTCATGCTGATGATATTTGATATTTGAAGATAGGCTTTTGTAGAGGTTTTTTCTTATGTTTTTTATCCAATAGTTTGAAACGTTTTAATGCTCCCTGTCTGTGTTTTGCCAATTCAAGTTTTTGTTTTATATGACAGATTATAACTTCTTTAGATAAAGAGTTAACAAGGATTTAAACTTCGTTGTTAAAATATTTATGTTGTTTACTGTTATTGGTAATGCTTTATTTTTTTATACTGATAAGAATTGGAATTTGTTTTTATTTTCCACATGTTTAGGTAATCATTTAGTCTTTTGGTCTCTCTTGCAGTTTTCATTTTCAAAAATCTTTTTTGAATTAGTAGGATGCATTACTACTTGTTTGATGTCATCTGCATAAGCATAGTTTATGTCATATTCAGGGTTGGTTGGCATATATGTTGTGCAGATTATAAAAAGTGTTGGGTATAGTATGCCCACTGTGGTACTCCACTTTTTATATCTTTTTTTTCTCCCAGTTTTCCATATCTGCTACGTATTCTGACAGTTCTGTATTTTATGTAGCTTGAGAAGAATTTTTCACTATTATTGGTAGTTCCAATTGGATTATTTTATATTGGAGGACATCATGCCATAGTTTATTAAATGCCTTAAAGATATCTCTGCAGATGACATTGCATAGATGTTTTTTATTTAGTTGGTTAATGGCTATTGTTTCGTAAATTTCCATGAGGGAAGTGGTCCTGAAACCGTGTTTGTGTTTGTAAAATTTATTTGTATTTTCTAGGAATCTCCAAAGTCTTTTTTTATGATTTTTTCAAACACTTTTCCAGGCACTTCCAGCCGAGTGATTGGCCTCCTGTTTACAGGCAATTTTAGGTCTTTTCCTGGTTTGGTGGGGGGGGGGGGTAGTATTGGTATTATTTCTTTAGGCAGGTTTACAAGATTGAACAGTTCGTCGAACGCGGATCGACAGGCAAATGTTTGAAGTGATGTTCGAACGTGTGAGCGGGGTATTCGGTTGTTGAACACGGTCGGCGAACGGTTCGAATAAAAGTCTGTTCTCGCCTGACTTTTGTTTGCGGGGCTTCATTGTCCACAAACCTTATGCATTTATGCCTGACGCCACCTCTTGGAACCGTTTGGCAAGCAGGTTCATCAACCGGGTTCGACGAAATGTTCGACCATGTAAAACCCGCTTTAGTTTGGTTTTGGGTGATATCCTATAAAAAGTGTTGTGTTTAATGTTTGTTTGAGTCTTCTCCATGCCACCATTGGAAGTTTTGACAGCATTAGCTTGTTTATACCGTTTTTACCTGGTGCTTTATGTTTAAATGCTTTCACTGCTTCCATTATCTCATGTATTTTAATGTCTGCTATTAAGTAGTTGTTCTCAGAGAGTCTTTTTAGATCTGGATTTTGATAGGGGTTTATTCGTTCCCTATTCTCTTGTAAGAAATTGAGGACTTCTGTTTCTGTGTCTCTATGTCCTACTTCGTCAATCCATCTCCTTCTCTTCCTTCTCTTGCTTATTTTTCAATCCCTAGGGACCAGTCCTTCATCCTTAACATCCATCTATTATCTCTCATTCTAATTATATATCGTTCCCATGTCCCTTTTATCTTTGTTACATGTTACAATATCCTCTACTTTACTTCGCTCTCGTATCTATGTTGGTGTGCGTATTACCAGGATATCTGAGACGCGGAGTAAATGCAACCAGCTTTATATCTACAGATATTGATATTTTTATTCAACAGTTTCAGTGTAAGAAGGTCACACAAATTCAAACAGGTAAATGCAATAATAAAGGGCTCAAACTGTTAGTATTGATAGAGAGATGTAGAGGCAATATATACTGAAAAAATAAAGATACTGAATCAATGTACGAGTGTGAAGCATAAAGTAGGACACGAGGAAGGTAAAAGTATTGAATTAAAAGCTCAAGGTAGAGACGACTGGCGAAATATAACCGAAGCCCTTTGCGTTAATAAGCGTCGGAACAGATGGATATTTCAATACATATACATGTTAACATGAATACCTGTTTACACTACATGAGAGGTAATTTTTCAGATGTATTTAGAAATAATATTTTGGCCAAAACCAATAAGTTTCCTATTCACATAGACGTGTTTATCATCGTTTCCTGGAACCTCACTCAACAATTATACACACAACTAACCATTTCACCTTAAATTCCTTGGCTACACACACAATCTACCCAAACGAAGTGATTTATAAGACAGCAAACATAGATAGATAAATCTTGTAAATATTCCATGAAATTTCAGAAGAGTATATCTTATAGTAGGCTTGTTAAAAATATTTACATTACTAAGAATGTTAATATAAATGTCGTTTGTTGGTAACGTCCTTGTCTAGTAATCGCCAGATTGGGGTTCGAGTCCTGCTCATATTTGTTAGTTCCTTTGGTCGCTGCAACCTCATAATCCTTGTTAGATAAGGATGTGGGGTGTCGGGGAGCCTATAGGTCTACCTGCTGAGTCAACAGCAGTCATTGCCTTGCTCTCCCTTATCATAGCTTTGGTGGCGAGGGGCATGGGTGCTGATCATATATATATATATATATATATATATATATATATATATATATATATATATATATATATATATATATATATATATATATATATATAAATATATATATAAATTTATGTATATATATATATATATATATATATATATATATATACATATATATATATATATATATATATATATATATATATATAAATATATATATATATATATATTCATATATATATAAATATATATATTTATATATATATATAAATATATATATTTATATATATAAATATATATATTTATATATATATATATATATATATATATATATATATATATATATATATATATATATATATATATATATATTTATATATATATATATATATATATATATATATATATATATATATATTTACACACACACACACACACATATATATATATATATATATATATATATATATATATATGGTCAGTTTTTAGGGTATTGACCTACTGCTAGGGTGATGACACCATCCCATGACTCTATCATTCACGTATGGCCTTGTACCAACCGTGTGTCACACGATCGTACATAGTAACGACATTTTTTTTTGTATATATTAGCCTCTGTATCTTCGTTCTCCCCTCGTACTAACAGCGACCTGTATCAACCTGTCTGTTTTTCTCATCGTAACTGTTAACAGAACCGGTTGCCGGTTGGACATGAAATAGCCTGTTGTATATTTTGTGGCTTTCTTGCCCAGAGTTGGTGTATATTATTATTGTGATTGTGATTGTGATTGTTGTTGTTGTGGTTGTTGTTGTTGTTGTTGTTGTTGTTGTTATTATTATTATTATTATTATTATTATTATTATCATTATTATTATTATTATTATGGTTAAGTCACATGTTTCCATTTTGTAATTTTTTTAAGGTTTTCATCTTTGATTGAGCCATTGTTCATGCTGATGATATTTGATATTTGAAGATAGGCTTTTGTAGAGGTTTTTTCTTATGGTTTTTATCCAATAGTTTGAAACGTTTTAATGCTCCCTGTCTGTGTTTTGCCAATTCAAGTTTTTGTTTTATATGACAGATTATAACTTCTTTAGATAAAGAGTTAACAAGGATTTAAACTTCGTTGTTAAAATATTTATGTTGTTTACTGTTATTGGTAATGCTTTTTTTTTTATACTGATAAGAATTGGAATTTGTTTTTATTTTCCACATGTTTAGGTAATCATCTATTCTTTTGGTCTCTCTTGCAGTTTTCATTTTCAAAAATCTTTTTTGAATTAGTAGGATGCTTTACTACTTGTTTGATGTCATCTGCATAAGCATAGTTTATGGCATATTCAGGGTTGGTTGGCATATATGTTGTGTAGATTATAGAAAGTGTTGGATATAGTATGCCCACTGTGTTACTCCACCTTTTATATCTATTGTTTCTCCCAGTTTTCCATATCTGCTACGTATTCTGACAGTTCTGTATTTTATGTAGCTTGAGAAGAGTTTTCACTATTATTGGTAGTTCCAATTGGATTATTTTATATTGGAGGACATCATGCCATAGTTTATTAAATGCCTTAAAGATTTCTCTGCAGATGACATTGCATAGATGTTTTTTATTTAGTTGGTTAATGGCTATTGTTTCGTAAATTTCCATGAGGGAAGTGGTCCTGAAACCGTGTTTGTGTTTGTAAAATTTATTTGTATTTTCTAGGAATCTCCTAAGTCTTTTTTTATGATTTTTTCAAACACTTTTCCAGGCACTTCCAGCAGAGTGATTGGCCTCCTGTTTACAGGCAATTTTAGGTCTTTCCCTGGTTTGGTGGGGGGGGGGAGTATTGGTATTATTTCTTTAGGCAGGTTTACAAGATTGAACAGTTCGTCGAACGCGGATCGACAGGCAAATGTTTGAAGTGATGTTCGAACGTGTGAGCGGGGTATTCGGTTGTTGAACACAGTCGTCGAATGGTTCGAATAAAAGTCTGTTGTCGCCTGACTTTTGTTTGCGGGGCTTCATTGTCCACAAACCTTATGCATTTATGCCTGACTCCACCTCTTGGAACCATTTGGCAAGCAGGTTCATCAACCGGGTTCGACGAACCGTTCGACCATGTAAAACCCGCTTTAGTTTGGTTTTGGGTGATATCCTATTAAAAGTGTTGTGTTTAATATTTGTTTGAGTCTTCTCCATGTCACCATTGCAAGTTTTGACAGCATTAGCTTGTTTATACCGTTTTTACCTGGTGCTTTATGTTTAAATGCTTTCCCTGCTTCCATTATCTCATGTATTTTAATGTCTGCTATTAAGTAGTTGTTCTCAGAGAGTCTTTGTAGATCTGGATTTTGATAGGGGTTTATACGTTCCCTCTTCTCCTGTAAGAAATTGAAAACTTCTGTTTCTGTGTCTCTATGTCCTACTTCGTCAATCCATCTCCTTCTCTTCCTTCTCTTGCTTATTTTTCAATCCCTAGGGACCAGTCCTTCATCCTTAACATCCATCTATTATCTCTCATTCTAATTATATATCGTTCCCATGTCCATTTTATTTTTGTTACATGTTACAATATCCTCTACTTTACTTCGCTCTCGTATCTATGTTGGTGTGCGTATTGCCAGGATATCTGAGACGCGGAGTAAATGCAACCAGCTTTATATCTACAGATATTGATATTTTTATTCAACAGTTTCAGTGTAAGAAGGTCACACAAATTCAAACAGGTAAATGCAATAATAAAGGGCTCAAACTGTTAGTATTGATAGAGAGATGTAGAGGCCATATATACTGAAAAAATAAAGAAAGATACTGAATCAATGTACGAGTGTGAAGCATAGAGTAGGACACGAGGAAGGTAAAAGTATTGAATTAAAAGCTCAAGGTAGAGACGACTGGCGAAATATAACCGAAGCCCTTTGCGTTAATAAGCGTCGGAACAGATGGATATTTCAATACATATACATGGTAACATGAATACCTGTTTACACTACATGAGAGGTAATTTTTCAGATGTATTTAGAAATAATATTTTGGCCAAAACCAATAAGTTTCCTATTCACATAGACGTGTTTATCATCGTTTCCTGGAACCTCACTCAACAATTTTACACACAACTAACCATTTCACCTTAAATTCCTTGGCTACACACACAATCTACCCAAACGAAGTGATTTATAAGACAGCAAACATAGTTAGATAAATCTTGTAAATATTCCATGAAATTTCAGAAGAGTATATCTTATAGTAGGCTTGTTAAAAATATTTACATTACTAAGAATGTTAATATAAATGTCGTTTGTTGGTAACGTCATTGTCTAGTAATCGCCAGAAAGGGGTTCGAGTCCTGCTCATATTTGTTAGTTCCTTTGGTCGCTGCAACCTCATAATCCTTGTTAGATAAGGATGTGGGGTGTCGGGGAGCCTATAGGTCTACCTGCTGAGTCAACAGCAGTCATTGCCTTGCTCTCCCTTATCATACCTTTGGTGGAGAGAGGCATGGGTGCTGATCATATATATATATATATATATATATATATATATATATATATATATATATATATATATATATATATATATATATATATATATATATGTATGTATATATATATATATATATATATATATATATATATATATATATATATATATATATATATATATATATATATATAAATATATATATATATATATATTTATATATATAAATATATATATTTATATATATATATATATATATATATATATATATATATATATTTATATATATAAATATATATATTTATATATATAAATATATATATATATATATATATATATATATATATATATATATATATATATATATATATATATATATATATATATATTTATATATATATAAAGATATATATTTATATATATGAATATATATATATATATATATATGTTTATATATATATATATATATATATATATATATATATATATATATATATATATATATATATGTATATATATATATATATATATATATGGTCAGTTTTTAGGGTATTGACCTACTGCTAGGGTGATGACACCATCCCATGACTCTATCATTCACGTATGGCCTTTTACCAACCGTGTGTCACACGATCGTACATAGTAACGACATTTTTTTTTTGTATATATTAGCCTCTGTATCTTCGTTCTCCCCTCGTACTAACAGCGACCTGTATCAACCTGTCTGTTTTTCTCATCGTAACTGTTAACAGAACCGGTTGCCGGTTGGACATGAAATAGCCTGTTGTATATTTTGTGGCTTTCTTGCCCAGAGTTGGTGTATATTATTATTGTGATTGTGATTGTGATTGTTGTTGTTGTGGTTGTTGTTGTTATTATTATTATTATTATTATTATTATTATTATTATTATTATCATTATTATTATGGTTAAGTCACATGTTTCCATTTTGGAGTTTTTGCAAGGTTTTCATCTTTGATTGAGCCATTGTTCATGCTGATGATATTTGATATTTGAAGATAGGCTTTTTTAGAGGTTTTTTCTTATGTTTTTTATCCAATAGTTTGAAACGTTTTAATGCTCCCTGTCTGTGTTTTGCCAATTCAAGTTTTTGTTTTATATGACAGATTATAACTTCTTTAGATAAAGAGTTAACAAGGATTTAAACTTCGTTGTTAAAATATTTATGTTGTTTACTGTTATTGGTAATGCTTTATTTTTTTATACTGATAAGAATTGGAATTTGTTTTTATTTTCCACATGTTTAGGTAATCATTTAGTCTTTTGGTCTCTCTTGCAGTTTTCATTTTCAAAAATCTTTTTTGAATTAGTAGGATGCATTACTACTTGTTTGATGTCATCTGCATAAGCATAGTTTATGTCATATTCAGGGTTGGTTGGCATATATGTTGTGCAGATTATAAAAAGTGTTGGGTATAGTATGCCCACTGTGGTACTCCACTTTTTATATCTTTTTTTTCTCCCAGTTTTCCATATCTGCTACGTATTCTGACAGTTCGGTATTTTATGTAGCTTGAGAAGAGTTTTTCACTATTATTGGTAGTTCCAATTGGATTATTTTATATTGGAGGACATCATGCCATAGTTTATTAAATGCCTTAAAGATATCTCTGCAGATGACATTGCATAGATGTTTTTTATTTAGTTGGTTAATGGCTATTGTTTCGTAAATTTCCATGAGGGAAGTGGTCCTGAAACCGTGTTTGTGTTTATGATTTTTTCAAACACTTTTCCAGGCACTTCCAGCCGAGTGATTGGCCTCCTGTTTACAGGCAATTTTAGGTCTTTCCCTGGTTAGGGGGGGGGGGGGAGTATTAGTATTATTTTTATCGACAGGCAAGTGTTTGAAGTGACGTTCGAACGTGTGAGCGGGGTATTCGGTTGTTGAACACAGTCGTCGAACGATTCAAAGAAAGTCTGTTCTCGCCTGACTTTTGTTTGCGGGGCTTCATTGTCCACAAACCTTATGCATTTATGCCTGACTCCACCTCTTGGAACCGTTTGGCAAGCAGGTTCATCAACCGGGTTCGACGAACTGTTCGGCCATGTAAAACCGCTTTAGTTTGGTTTTGGGTGATATCCTATTGAAAGTGTTGTGTTTAATATTTGTTTGAGTCTTCTCCATGCCACCATTAGAAGTTTTGACAGCATTAGCTTGTTTATACCGTTTTTACCTGGTGTTTTATGTTTAAATGCTTTCACTGCTTCCATTATCTCATGTATTTTTGTATTTTAATGTCTGCTATTAAGTAGTTGTTCTCAGAGAGTCTTTTTAGATCTGGATTTTGATAGGGGTTTATACGTTCCCTATTCTCTTGTAAGAAATTGAGGACTTCTGTTTCTGTGTCTCTATGTCCTACTTCGTCAATCCATCTCCTTCTCTTCCTTCTCTTGCTTATTTTTCAATCCCTAGGGACCAGTCCTTCATCCTTAACATCCATCTATTATCTCTCATTCTAATTATATATCGTTCCCATGTCCATTTTATTTTTGTTACATGTTACAATATCCTCTACTTTACTTCGCTCTCGTATCTATGTTGGTGTGCGTATTGCCAGGATATCTGAGACGCGGAGTAAATGCAACCAGCTTTATATCTACAGATATTGATATTTTTATTCAACAGTTTCAGTGTAAGAAGGTCACACAAATTCAAACTGGTAAATGCAATAATAAAGGGCTCAAACTGTTAGTATTGATAGAGAGATGTAGAGGCATTATATACTGAAAAAATAAAGAAAGATACTGAATCAATGTACGAGTGTGAAGCATAAAGTAGGACACGAGGAAGATAAAAGTATTGAATTAAAAGCTCAAGGTAGAGACGACTGGCGAAATATAACCGAAGCCCTTTGCGTTAATAAGCGTCGGAACAGATGGATATTTCAATACATATACATGTTAACATGAATACCTGTTTACACTACATGAGAGGTAATTTTTCAGATGTATTTAGAAATAATATTTTGGCCAAAACCAATAAGTTTCCTATTCACATAGACGTGTTTATCATCGTTTCCTGGAACCTCACTCAACAATTATACACACAACTAACCATTTCACCTTAAATTCCTTGGCTACACACACAATCTACCCAAAACGAAGTGATTTATAAGACAGCAAACATAGATAGATAAATCTTGTAAATATTCCATGAAATTTCAGAAGAGTATATCTTATAGTAGGCTTGTTAAAAATATTTACATTACTAAGAATGTTAATATAAATGTCGTTTGTTGGTAACGTCCTTGTCTAGTAATCGCCAGATTGGGGTTCGAGTCCTGCTCATATTTGTTAGTTCCTTTGGTCGCTGCAACCTCATAATCCTTGTTAGATAAGGATGTGGGGTGTCGGGGAGCCTATAGGTCTACCTGATGAGTCAACAGCAGTCATTGCCTTGCTCTCCCTTATCATAGCTTTGGTGGAGAGGGGCATGGGTGCTGATCATATATATATATATATATATATAAATATATATATGTATATATATATATATATATATATATATATATATATATATATATATATATATATGTATATATATATATATATATATGTATATATATATATATATATATATATATATATATATATATATATATTTATATATATATATATATGTATATATATATATATATATATATAAATATATATATATATAATATATATATATATATATATATATATATATATATATATTTATATATATATATATATTTATATTTATATATATATAAATATATATATATATATATATATATATATATATATATATATATATATATATATATATATGTTTATATATATATATATATATATATATATATATATATATATATATATGTTTATCTATCTATCTATCTATATATATATATATATATATATATATATATATATATATATATATATATATATATGGTCAGTTTTTAGGGTATTGACCTACTGCTAGGGTGATGACACCATCCCATGACTCTGCCATTCACGCATGGCCTTGTACCAACCGTGTGTCACACGATCGTACATAGTAACGACATTTTTTTCTTTTTTGTATATATTAGCCTCTGTATCTTCGTTCTCCCCTCGTACTAACAGCGACCTGTATCAACCTGTCTGTTTTTCTCATCGTAACTGTTAACAGAACCGGTTGCCGGTTGGACATGAAATAGCCTGTTGTATATTTTGTGGCTTTCTTGCCCAGAGTTGGTGTATATATAAACTGGATGTTCTGTAATAAAAACCACTCTGGTTGCTTTCATCCCGTTTTTGAGTGACAACCTACTCTTGGCTCATCACAGTCTTCAAGCCTATAAACCTTTAAACTTTTGAAGATACTGATGGTATAATTGTTAAGTAACTCAGTAAGAAGAAAACAATGAAGAGCTGGAAGTCACTTGCTAGAAAAGGAGTTATTAGTGAATATCTCTTTATATGAGACAGAGATTTATCAATGACTCGATTCATCTCTCATATTCAGGTATCGTTTACTTATGAAGTTGTGGAATGATCTTCCTAATCGGGTGGTTGAATCAGTAGAACTTCAAAAAGTTCAAAGTTGGAGCAAATGAGTCTTTTTATAGTTTATTTATGACATATTCGTTTTTGATGTTGTTAATAGTTTATATATGACATGTCTGTTTTGACGTTGCTACTTATTTTAGAATGATTTATTGTTAATTTGTTCTCTTCATTTATTTATTTCCTTATTTCCTTTCCTCACTGGGCTATTTTTCCCTGTTGGAGCCCCTGGGCTTATAGCATCTTGCTTTTCCAACTAGGGTTGTAGCTTGGATAGTAATAATAATAATAATAATACTCCCAATCGTCTAAATAAAATATTATAAAGAAAACTTTAAGGAGATGTATCGATCGAATGGGAACCTCAATGGCCATTCTCAGAAACTGCGCTCATCAACATTTTCCTTACTCAATTATTCCATGAAATTAAAAGACGTTAACTTATAACCTAATAATTTGAGAGGTGACTTCCGTACCAATTTACATTCATAAACTAAAGCATTGGATGCTCTTGTTGAAAGCATTTTTACTTGAGGAATCATGAAGGTTGTTCTCAAAAATAGCTCTCATAATCAAACTTATGCTACACTTAGCAATTAATTACGAATAGACCTAATTTATTTCACTGATATGGATTGAAATTTTCTCTATACTTAAAGGAGAGTTCGTTTATATATATATATATATATATATATATATATATATATATATATATATATATATATATATATATATATTAAGCATGATAACTATAATTTTTATGATATTAATAGATAACTTAAATCCTTATGGAGTGGAAAAATGTATCGAATGAGAATATGTCCTGGGAAGGACACTGTTTGGTGGGTCACCTTGGCAATAAGTAAACATCAGACAAAACATTAGAATATTCTCTCTCTCTCTCTCTCTCTCTCTCTCTCTCTCTCTCTCTCTCTCTCTCTCTCTCTCTCTCTCTCTCTCTCTCTCTGGTTAATTATACATAAAAACCGACTTCAAGGCAGAAATCATATGTAGATAAACATTTATTTTAGAAGCAAAGATTGCTGTCTGAAAGTGCTTTAAGTTTTTATGTTTCTTTTTATCAAACTTCCAGTAAAAATTATCTATTTCTTCTACGCAAAGAACATTTGTCGAGTAAATGGCTCTTTTATGAGCTTGTTGCTCTTTATGTAGTGTGAAATTGCTACAAATGATACCATTTATAGTAATTAGATAAGCAGAACTAAAGGAAAGCAAATTGTATCTAGGATAAATAAAAGAATATTTCAAGAATATGTATTTTGATGATTTGTCATATATATATATATATATATATATATATATATATATATATATATATATATATATATATATATATAAACATCAATTGTAGTTGAGGTTTACTGTATTCCTTTAACAATGGAATCCACTCAGTTGAGAGAGAGAGAGAGAGAGAGAGAGAGAGAGAGAGAGAGAGAGAGAGAGAGAGAGAGAGAGAGAGAGAGAGAGAGTAGTATGGCTTTCATACGCTAACGTATTTAACAATGACGTAGAAAATATCAATGCAATTATGATTTTGAGATAGATGTATAAATTAATCAGATTTGACTTTTAATCGTTTATATTTTCTTAAAATTTAGGAAATCCTTTCATGCAATCAGCTTCCCCTCCATCGGAATTAAATGGCAATTCGTACTAAGATTATTTTCTTTTGGTGCTAATTGGAATGTTCCCCATTCATTGATTTTGCACGATAATATCAGTAATATCCTGGCACTAACCATGCATATTATGTTGGGTCCAGATTATTAAAAGAAATGTTCCGACATGTCCTTAGTTATTAATATTATTTCTATTATCATTATTACTTGTTAAGCTACAACCCTGGTTGGAAAAGCAGGATGCTATAAGCCCAGGGGACCCAACAGGGAAAATAGCCCAGTGAGGAAAGGAAACAAGGAAAAATAGAATATTTTAAGAACGGTAACATTAGAATAAATATTTTCTAAATAAATTATAAAAACTTTACCAACACATGAGAAAGAGAAATTAGATAGATAGTGTGCCCGAGTATACCATCAAACAAGAGAACTCTAACCCATGACAGTGGAAAACCATAATACAGAGGCTATGAGTTATAAAAATTGCTTCATTTATAGTCGTGCGCATATTGAAGCTTTTATCATTGTTTCACTGTTGTCAAGTTAGCTTTTAACCCTTTTCCCCCCAAAAGGACGTACTGGTACGTTTCACAAAACTCATCCCTGTACCTCCCTTGACGTACCGGTACGTCCTTGCAAAAAAATGCTATAAAACTCATATTTTTGATAATTTTTTGAGAAAATTCAGGCATTTTCCAAGAGAATGACACCAACCTGACCTCTCTATGACTAAAATTAAGGCTGTAAGAGCAATTTAAAAAAAATATACTGCAAAATGTGCTGAGGAAAAAATAACCCCTTGGGGGTTAAGGATTGGAAATTTCCAAAGAGCCTAGGGGTAAAAGGGTTAAATAAGATGAAACCTTTTTAATCAAATTGATGCATTGACATAGTCTTTTTAAGAATTTCGGTGAACAGTCTACATTGAAGAACTGTTTTAATATAGTTCCCCTGATTGGTCTTCAGCTGATGACTCTCACTTTAATATGTTGAAAAGAAACTTTCGGACCATTAAATTTCTTATTCCAGAACATGATATTAATCTCTGGCTTCGTCGTCATTTAGTACAATTTGTGAAAGAATTGTCTTTTTTGTGACCATCTTTAGCATTTAAATATACCCAGACTGTACCACCCTGGAAGTATAACTAATTAAGCAGTTAATTCTGACAATCTTGCTTCTCCATTAAATTGCTGAACACTACACAGCATTCCACATATTTTATTCCTCTGAATGTTTTTTTGTTGACCAAGTTGACTTAATTCACTCTTCAATGTTTATAGTTTAATGTTGTTACTGGCCTTAAAATATTTTACAATTTTATTATTATTTTTAATATCCTGTTGTTTATCTTTATTTCCTTTCTTCACTAAGCTATTTTTCCTGTTGGGGCTCTTAGGCTTGTACCATCGTAGTTTTCCAACTAGGATTGTAGCTTAACTTTATATATATATATATATATATATATATATATATATATATATATATATATATATATATATATGTATATATATATATGTATATATATATATATATATATATATATATATATATATATATATATATATATATATATATATATATATATATATATGTATATGTGTATACATATATATATATATATATATATATATATATATATATATATATATATATATATATGAATGTATATGTATATATATATATATATATATATATATATATATATATATATATATATATATATATATACATATATATGAATGTATATGTATATATATATATATATATATATATATATATATATATACATTCATATATATGAATGTATATATATATATATATATATATATATATATATATATATATATATATATTCATATATATATATATATATATATATATATATATATATATAAATATAAATATATATATATATATATATATATATATATATATATATATATATATATATATATATATATATATTGATAAGAAAATAATATGTTGGAATAATTTGCGTGACAAAGAATATCTAGCTTTTATATTGTTTTAATTGAATAATCTAATCTAAGTTTTGCTTAATACCACAATTGTTAATACTCTTAAAATGTAATAAATATTAGATTATATGAAAAGCAATTTTTTTGTAATAAAAGGAATATGGTAGAAAAAAAAAAAACAGTTCCAACCTACTAAATATTCCCCCTTTTTTTTTCTTAATTCCAAAGTTCTTCAATTAATTTCTCTGAAGTTTGACATCTTTACCTTCAGGGCCTAACATAAAAAAGGAATAATTTATCACGCGTTAGGTAAATTTGAATATATGCAAATTGCTCCTTTGATCTTTAAGTTCCTCGACCTATACAGAGTTTAATATTTGGAGGCTCTCCAAACTTCTTTATTGATATATGCTTATCTTTTTTTTCTTAATTCTTCCATTATGTCGTATTTTGTATTTGATATCAGTTTTTTTTTTTTTTTTTTTTTTATTTTATTTTTTTTTTTTTTTTTGCGTCAACATATCTGCTAGGTTCAAATAGAGGTAAAAGAAACTTAATTTATTTAACAAGATAACGAATTTATTTACAGAGAGTTGAGTATAAGGGTAACAAATTTCACGCAATACAAAACATGATATAGTAAGATTAAACAGGTTTATGTTATCAGTGCAGGGAGAGCTATATATACAACTGAGGTTAATCATCAAGACTACGAAATTATATAGAGCTCGTTGAGAGAAAGAACGACATAAATTTCATACAGTACAAAACATGATGTAGCAAGCTTAAATAGGTTTACATTATCAGTTTTGGGGAAAGCGGTACATGCAACTGAGTTTATTAAAAAAAGAAGAAACTTATATACAGATTGTTGAGAGTAAGAACGACATGAAATTCACACAGTACAAAACATGATATAGCAAGCTTAAACAGATTTATATTATCAGTGTGGGAAGAGCGATAGATGAAACTGAGTTTATTAAAAAACAAAGCAAACTTATATACAGATCGTTCATAGTAAGGACGACAAGAAATTCACACAGTGCAAAACATGACGTAGCTACCTTAAATAGGTTTATTTTATCAGTGCCGCGAAAGCGATAGATGCAACTGAGTTTAATCAACGAGACAGCTAACTTGTATGCAGATCGTTAAAAGTAAGAACGACATGAAATTCACACAGTACAAAACATGAGATAGCAAACTCAAACAGGTTTATATTATCAGTTCGGGAGAGAGCGATATATGCAATGCAGTGTATTTAACATGAGAACGAACTTATATACGGATAGTTGAGAGTAAGAATGATGCAAAATTCCAACAGGACAGAACATGGGATAGCAATCTTAAATAGATTTATATTTTCCTTGCTGCCGGGGAGAGCGATAGTTGAAAAAAAGCAATATCGTTACAATGGAAGACCGGGAATGAAACACGTGCGGTACAAACTATTTATCTCATGTTATTTAACCCTATTTTTTACTTATGTTTAAGGATGCTGGGGTTTCTATACATATATTCAACTTTTTCGTTTCGATATAGCCACTTTAAAGGTTTAAAATCCCCTCATGAATAGCAGAGGCAAGAGACAGTGACATTGCCCTAACAAGCAGGACAGTGCCCTACAGAATGACTATCTATCATATGATCAGCGCTCAAACACCCTCTCCACACAAGCTAGTATCAATAAGGGCCAGGTAATAGCTGCTGATAACTCAGCAGGTAGACCTATAGGCTCCCCCAAACCCCCCAATACTTAGCTCATAAGGATGGTAAGGCTACAGACACTAAAAAAAACTAACGATTTTCATCGGGAACGAACACCTATCTGGCAATCCCCAGGCAGAGACGTTACGAATAAACCACAGCCTTTGTTGAAATCCCTTATTGCTATCTTGTTAAAGTTCATGTTTTATTATCATTTCATATTCCAGCCGGTTAACTTTTCCATATACTTTTCGTTTACCTTACGTAACGAGTTACTGTTTTAGTTACGGCCAACTTTACTCATTAAAGCAAAAAGTATTTGCATATTGCCTCCCAAAGGCATTTTTTTTTTACGAAGGTACACATTGTGATTTATTGATAAATAAAAAGTTTTAATTAAGACCAGAAGACAGTTTAAAGGGAATGTTTTATTCTCATCACTAACAGGCATTGTATTCAATGAAAGTTTAATAAATCTATCGCAATATGCCGTATACTCCTCTCTCCACTCTGTTCTTGTCATCATTTATACATGTATAGTGTTGTGGTGGCCTACATGGTAGTGTCCCTGACTGGTGATAGCCAGACTGCGTTTCAAACCCCGCTGAAACTCGCTAGTTCCATTGGTCACTGCCACCCCACCATCCTTGTGAGAAAAAGATATGGTGGGAGTGGTTTGGAGGAGCCTATATGTCTATCTGCTAAGTCAGCAGCAGACATTTCCTGGCTCTACTTGGTCCAAGCTTAGGTGGAGAGGGAGATTAAGCGCTGATCATACTTATATATGGTCAGTATCTAGGGCATTGTACAGCATGAAAGGATAATGTTACTGTCCCTTCCTTAAATCTTTTCATGAGCTGCCTATATTATTATTATTATTATTATTATTATTATTATTATTACTTGCTAAGCTACACCCCTGGCCAATCAAAGGACCCCGTGACTCGCTAGCGGTAGTATCTCACCGGGTGGCTGGTACCCATAAATATGCGTAATCAGTTAGGTACACTATATAATTGTCGTCTAACAATATGTCTACTTTGTTCCATTGGAACTTTATCTAATGCAGAATAGGTACCAAAGTTCCTTGTTCAGAATATAACCACATGTCAGTGAAAAGTACTTATCCATAAGAAAGGGAAACAGTATTGAAATGTAAAAGTTAAGGGTAGGCTCCACCTTGGGCCACCTTGAATGGGTGCCAATCGTAAAAAATATTTCCCAAAAATACACTAAAGTTAAGTTTATTTTGATCTGGGCACTTTTTATAAGGCAAATTTATGGTATGATTTCTTTTTCATACATTGGCTTAAACGACTCACGTGCAAATAAATGCATAGAAATTTTAAACATCTTCATAATATCTTTTATTTTTTTTATTTTTTTTTTTTTGACATTTTCCATTAAACCATGAAACACCTTGAAATTACTACAGTATCATTAGTATGACCTGTATTTGTTTTATGATAATATTAATATTACTACTACTAGAACCAATTCTACTGCAGAAGTTTTCATTTCACATCCTCTAAATAGAGAATTAATCTTGTTATCACTTCAGTGTTTCAGCCCTCAGGTATTCAAGTCTTTCATAATTAATATTCAAATCAGAAAAAAAATAATCTATAATATATTTCTAAGGAAGAAATCTATATTTTCAGTTATTCATTACGTTGGTTTAAATTTACTCTGGTCAAAAAAGTATAATTGACGATGATTTTGTAAATTTTTGGATATAAAATAAATAAACTGGTTTTATTTGTTAATAAATAAATTGGTTTTATTTGTTAGTTCACCATATATTTCATCATGTAAAATGTAAAAACGTCTCTATAGAAAATTGTAACATAAATTTCAATATTATTTTTTTCAGATGTAGGCTGGAAGTAAGGTTTCTGCACCTCATTTTCCTAAAGAGAGAGAGAGAGAGAGAGAGAGAGAGAGAGAGAGAGAGAGAGAGAGAGAGAGAGAGAGAGAAATTCGAATATGATCTCTATTAATTAAAGTCTATGGAACAAGGTTATCTTAACCTCTCACGCTCATTTCATTTCTCTGTCTCTGTTCTCATAGTATTCAAATGTTTATATCAACTTATAGCTTTATATAACGATACCTTTTGATTTAAATTGCATATTATATCTAACATCACAATTATAATCATTGCTTAATAAATTCAATATTTTTTTTGGGGGGGAGCAATTACTAAAAAGCCTAGAAGGTGTGGAATATCCCGTATTGAAGGAGAGAGAGAGAGAGAGAGAGAGAGAGAGAGAGAGAGAGAGAGAGAGAGAGAGAGAGACTCATTAAAATACAATGGATTCATCAAAAACGTTTCGAGATTTTATCCGAACTTCACTGGTGAAAGCGAGTGTTGGATGCTTTTAAACTGTATATAGCCAGAAACACAAGAAACTATAGATTATTTGATATTAAATGAAAAGAGGAGAGAGAGAGAGAGAGAGAGAGAGAGAGAGAGAGAAAGAGAGAGAGAGAGACTTCTTAAAATACAATAGACTCCATCAACAACGTTTCGAGATTTTATCCGAACTTCACTGGTGAAAGCGAGTGTTGGATGCTTTTAAACTGTATATTAACCAGAAAGACATGAAACTATTGATTATTTGATATTAAACGAAAGTAAGAGAGAGAGAGAGAGAGAGAAGAGAGAGAGAGAGAGAGAGAGAGAGAGAGACACACACACACAGACTCATTAAAATACAATGGATTCCATCAAAAACGTTTCGAGATTTTATCCGAACTTCACTGATAAAAGCGAGTGTTGGATGCTTTTAAACTGTATATTAGCCAGAAAGACAAGAAACTATAGATTATTTGATATTAAATGAAAAGAGAGAGAGAGAGAGAGAGAGAGAGAGAGAAGAGAGAGAGAGAGAGAGAGAGAGAGAGAGAGTTCTTAAAATACAATGGACTCCATCAACAACGTTTC
>NC_090725.1:325062117-325064617 GCF_036898095.1 Palaemon carinicauda | reverse complement strand
TATATATATATATATATATATATTTATATATACACAAACACACACACATTATATATATATATATATATATATATATATATGTATATATATATATATATATATATATATATATATATATACATATATATATGTATATATATATATATATATACTGACATTTATATATATATATATATATATATATATATAATACATATGTCTTTATATATATACATATATATATATGTATATATATAAATATTTATATATATATATATATATATATATATATATATATATATATATATATACTTTTACATATGATTCAGTAAAATTGAAAAACAATAATTGATTTAGACCCTTTGGAAAAATTAATTAGTTTTGTAAAATTGTCGAAGATTACAGTAAAAAGAGGTAGTCTAGTGTATGTAAATGACTAGGAAAAAATCATATTTTTTTGTGTTGGCCAAGAGGTGAAAGAATTAAAAGATTATTTTTATATATATCTTCCTTATGATAATGAAGTACGAAAGAATGAGATTAAGTAAACAAAACAGATGTTTAACCAAACTGCTTGCATTATATGTGGCATAAGAATAGAATGATCAACTTCAGGATTGAAGAAAAGATAGTTTTTGAGGATTTAGTGTTGATTGTTCTTATACAAGAAATTCAAGTACAAAAGGAATGGGTAACAGAACTATTAGCTGGTAAAAGTTAGTATAATAGTTGCATGCTATCACTACTGTAAAAGAAAGAGTTTATAATATAAGAAGGTATATATCAATTATTAGTTTTACTCGTAGATATTATATAGTATATATAATATTCACATTTAACTATTGAATCACTCAATCCGCATAGTTAATGGAGTGTTATGAAAATAGGATTTCTAGTTTTAGACAGACTGTAATATGAAATTAATCAACATACAATTTATATGTGAGCAAAAGCATATTTCACTCTAATAACAAGACGTAATTGTCGAGAGAGAGAGAGAGAGAGAGAGAGAGAGAGAGAGAGAGAGAGAGAGAGAGAGAGAGAGAGAGAGAGAGAAATCATATTGAGAGCAAATTCTTATTGAGAGCAAAATCTTATTGACTCTCTCTCGTCATTGTTTTAAGTGGTTTCCTTACCCAAAATAAGTGTAGCCGGTGTAGCCGGTTCGCTTTCCCCTAGCAATTTCCTCCAAATTACCAACAGACTCTACCCTTTGGAATTCCATTGTAGGATTTTGAGTCAGCGCAGCATCTTTATATATAACACAAATCTTGTCTGTTGAGTAGATATTTAGCCATATACAATTTTCTGAACATTGTTACTACAATCAATCAGAGATTCTCAGTACTTTATTATTGGTTCTGATATATAGCATGGACAAATATATGATCAATACAACATTAAACACAATATCTACTTACTGTTGTAACCGAAGAGAGTAGCTTTATATGCTTTTGCACGAACACCACAGGCCAGAACATTTCTCTCAGATACAGAAATATTTATGTTGTAGGATACACATTTTTGTGTGATTCCCTTTGCAATCCATATGTTTGTTGAGTCCGCTACCTTTGCAGTTTCATAAAGTAGGAATAGGGGAATCCAGAGTAAATGTAACTTGCAGACGTCAGCAAATTTTATTGACTTGGCCATAACGATTACTCTGAAATGATACTTTGTCAGTGTTTACGTATAAAACTTCTAAAGGTGTGTACTTACACATTTGTATTTACATGTATATTAAATTTCATATATATATATATATATATATATATATATATATATATATATATATATATATATATATATATATATATATATATATATATATATATATATATATAAAGAAAAAAAATCGCAAAATCTAATCCTGACAATGTCAAAAGAAAATATACAATAATTAAAACAATTATTATGTAAAGTAACCTACATTGGAAGTTTTGGTCGAAGAAATTACAATTATTTGATTGCTATTCTGTAACAGGTTCCTGAAATGTGTATAAAAATTTATATGCAAAAAATACAAAAATCATTCTTAAAAAAATAGAGATTATAACCATATTCCAAATACTTTATGAAAAAGGTTCATAAAATGATTTTGTGTAATGTTTTGACCTCTTTGGAATGAAGCAAGGAAAAGAGTTTATCATAATGAAAGAGAAATTAGCGTTAGTTTATTAAGTAATGGGATCCTGCAGAGATTCTATGGTCACAAACCTTTCCCGTTTCTTTTTTTATCCACGAGTTAACTTATCTCTCATATCAACTTCAAGGAAACGTTTTTTTCCCAACGTTTTTCCTCCTGATGTTCATTGCATAGAGAAGAAATCAACATCATGGTGCGTATTGGTGATAAAACATGATTAAATCAACATTGTAGGTTGGCCAGGGCACCAACCACCCATTGAGATACAACCGCTAGAGGTGTAGGGTCCTTTGACTGGCCAAACAGTACTACATTGGATCATTCTCTCTGGTTAGAGTTCATTTTCCTTTTGCCTACAAATACATCGAATAGTCT
>NC_090725.1:325054617-325057117 GCF_036898095.1 Palaemon carinicauda | reverse complement strand
GGTAGGGTGAAAACGTTCAATCATTCCGCTGCCATTAAAGTTGAATGCGGTTGTCTAATGAAGAATAATTTTAAATAGATTCGCTGATGATGTTTGCAATTGAGATGTGGAAGTGGTACCTTATTTAGAAGTATTATGCTTAGAGATACCAAATCTCACTATCCTTCCTAAGTGTAAGCAAGATATACAAAAGGTGGATGTTGCAGTTTCCATTTGAATGTCTTCAGGCCAACTACTGGAACATTTGATGATGGTAAGCAGGTAACGATGTCCTATATATGGGGCTAGGAGACCTACGACATCGACATGAATGTGGAAAAAGTGCCGCAGAGGTTGAGGGAAGGTTTCCTTACCTGGATCTGTGTATCCATGTACTTTTAAGGTTTGGCATGAAGTACATGCACGAACCCAATCTTTAGCATCCTTAGTAATGCCATGAAAAATTAAATTTGTCCTCAGTAGCTCTGCTGTAGAATGGCATGAGGGATGTGAATAACCATAATTGAAATCAAACCCTTGTCGGTGCATTGAAGAAGGTATTCACAGTATGGATCTACCACTACTAACGTCACAGAGGTGGGTGGAGTTGAAGTCATTGAGAGGGATGTCCTCCCAATGAAGGGATGTGCATGATGTCCTACATGTTGGATTTTTTATTTGGCTTATGCAAGGCATTGCTATCCAATTCCATGTAAATGGCAGCCAATGTGTTTATTGACATGCATTGGCAATGGGACTCATTTTTCCTGGATGTGCTGAAAGGTGTAATTTTATTCAGTCTCAGCGGGAAGATGTTGAGTGAACCATGCGCAGACTATCAAGTGAAGGCTCATTTCAAAGACATATGGTCCATGCAAACAGCGAATGGCATACCTTTCAAGATACAGGAAAAGTGACAGATAATTCTCTGTCAAAGGTAGAATAGCCGGATTCCTCCTTGGACAGTTTTCTACAGAAGAACTCCAATAGCTGGAAGAGCAGTTGGCCTCTTGCTCGAGTACTATCCCAATAGCGATATCGATTGCATTGTTGGAGAGAATAAGAGGTGCATGTGGCAAAGGAAAAGTGAGAGCAGCAGCTGTTGATAGGCCATTCTTTGCGTTAAAAAAAGCTGCTTCTTGAAAGGGACCCTATTTCAGGTCTTTTGGCTTGCCTTTGAGGCATTGATAGCTGGCAGGGAACGGTGGTAATAGTTGATCATGCCCAAGAATTTTTGCAGTGCTTTGACGGTCGTGGCCATGGGAAGTTCTGAACTTCTGCTACCTTTTCAGGGAGGGGGCGGACTCTTTCAAAAATGATGTGGTGCCCTAAAAACGATATTTCAATGGTGCCTAAGTTACACTTGTCGTACTGGACTACAAGGCTGTTCTGTTGTAGGCGGTAGAGCAAGCTGCATAGATGACGGATGTGTTCCTCTTTGGAGGAAGGGAACACAAGTATGTCGCCTGCATAGAATACACAGAAGGGGAGGTCTCTGAAGATGCTGTCCAAGAGAAGTTAAAAAGCACCCCGAATATTACGAAGACCAAAGCAGGAATAATTAAAGATGTAGGTACTCAAGTGGTGGTGATGGCCGTGTTTGAGATGTTTTCTTGGTTCATGGACACCTGATATTACCTCTTCAGTTCTATCTGCATGCTCAGGAGCCTTCAATCCCCACATGGATGAAGAGAGCTATCTTCATTCAGGACGATGTGAAAGGATGACGACTATGGGCTTGAGGGCTTTTGGCGGGACCCATTTCCTCCATTTCGTGGAACATTTATCTATCGTCTGCCAAACGACCTGACACCAGAAGTCTGAATATGGCAAAAACTGTTGGCCCCATCATCTTGATATGGTGATAAATAACATGCTTAGCGGAAACCCTGGGCGTTTGATGAAGTTCTGGATGGAAAACTTAAAGGTATGACATAAGGAGTGGATATAGGCATGCGTGGGTAAGTTGATGTGGAGAGCGAGGTAGTAGCAAAGCGGGTCGGAGAGGTATCAAGGAGTGCGAATCCAAGTTGACTGATTGACGATGAGTGACATCAACTAGGAGGTGGAAACGGGAGAGAAAATCGCCTCCAAGTTTTACCAATGTGACAGGCCACGTGAAACTTCTGATTATATTTGTCGCTTCCAAACCATAATGTGAGGGTTTCATAATGGTGGATGGATATCGCATATTTATTGGCAGCTACCAGGCGCACGTCAGCAGACTTAGATAGAGTGCGTCGTATCCTGGAAAGTGACCTATTCAGTAAAGAATGGCAAGAACTCGTATCTAACAAAAATCGAATGCACTTACCTGAATCATGTTAAAAGAAAAAGATTACTGACCGGGGAGGCCCCTGTTGTAAGCGATGGCCTACTTACACGTTTTCTGGTCACTGTCAACTATACCCTAAGGGCAAGCAAAGTCTTTTGGTCCACCAATGGTTGTGGTTGTTGAAAGAACTGGAATAGTTGTGCCACGTGGGCAGCCAGTGATTGTGAGTACTGCTCCAGAAGGTAT
>NC_090725.1:325047117-325049617 GCF_036898095.1 Palaemon carinicauda | reverse complement strand
CTGGACTACAAGGCTATTCTGTTGTAGGCGGTAGAGCAAGCTGCATAGATGACGGATGTGTTCCTCTTTGGAGGAAGGGAACACAAGTATGTCGCCTGCGTAGAATACACAGAAGGGGAGGTCCCTCAAGATGCTGTCCAAGAGAAGTTAAAAAGCACCCCGAACATTACGAAGACCAAAGCAGGAATAAATAAAGATGTAGGTACAAAATTGGTGGTGATGGCAGTGTTCGAGATGTTTTCTGGGTTCATGGACACCTGATATTACCTCTTCAGTTCTATCTGCATGCTCAGGAGCCTTCAATCCCCACATGGATGAAGAGAGCTATCTTCCTTCAGGACGATGTGAAAGGATGACGACTATGGGCTTTAGGGCTTTTGGCAGGACCCATTTCCTCCATTTCGTGGAACATTTATCTATCGTCTGCCTAACGACCTGACACCAGAAGTCTGAATGTGGGGAAAACTGTTGGCCCCATCATCTTGATATGGTGATAAATACCATGCTTAGTGGAAACCCTGGGCGTTTGATGAAGTTCTGGATGGAAAACTTAAAGGTATGACATAAGGAAGTGGATATAGGCATGCGTGGGTGAGTTGATGTGGAGAGCGAGGTAGTAGCTAAGCGGGTCAGAGAGGTATCAAGGAGTGCGAATCCAATTGACTGACTGACGATGAGTGACATCAACTATGAGGTGGAAACGGGAGAGAAAATCCCCTCCAAGTATTACCAATGTGACAGGCCACGTGAAACTTCTGATTATATTTGTCGCTTCCAAACCATAATGTGAGGGTTTCATAATGGTGGATGGATATCGCATATTCATTGGCAGCTACCAGGCGGACGTCAGCAGACTTAGATAGAGTGCGCCGTATCCTGGAAAGTGGCCTATTCAGTAAAGAAGGGCAAGTACTCGTATCTAACAAAAATCGAATGCCCTTACCTGAATCATGTTAAAAGAAAAAGATTACTGACCGGGGAGGCCACTGTTGTAAGCGATGGCCTACTTACACGTTTTCTGGTCACTGTCAACTATTCCTTAAGGGCAAGCAAAGTCTTTTGGTCCACTAATGGTTGTGGTTGTTGAAAGAACTGGAATAGTTGTGCCACGTGGGCAGCCAGTGATTGTGAGTACTGCTCCAGAAGGTATGATTTGAGGTAATTGTTCTTTATTGGGGTTTCCTAATGCCTGCACAACTGATAAAAGATTTCCAAGAAACCATCCCCGGGGAAGAACATAATCTGGAACCATGGTGACGCATCTCTGCATGTGAAGGGTGGTCGTTTTAATGAGGCAATGTGTGCTGAAGAGGCGTGTTTGGGTGGTAGCATTTTTAAACAGTAGGGCAAAGCAATGAGGGGACAGGTTAGGATGGAACTGAAACTTTACTTGTTACCAATGTGCGTAATGCCGCAACAATTGAGATACAGCGTAAATGCAACTAAACTTATTAAAACAGACAACGAGCCTATCATACAACAGTTTCACTGTAAGAGGGTCACAGAATTTCAAACAGATCAATGCAAATTAAAAAAAGGCTTAAACTGGTTCTCTTGACAGAGAGGTGTATATACAATAAAAAAAATACCGTCACAATGTACGATTGTGAAATACGTGCTGTACATTGGTCTTGTTATACTTTGAAGAGTTATTCCAACCATTAATCTTCCCGTGGCTGTGCGAGCATTGAATAGAAAATATATATATGCACAAACACACACACACACACACACACACACTCACACATATATATATATATATATATATATATATATATATATATATATATATATATATATATATATATATATATATATATATATTCATATTTATTGCGAGTGAAAGAAAATATCTGATGTCTTTGTCTTCCGTGATGATGATGACGGTTATAAGATATGGTTATATATAATTACATATACATATGTACATATATATATATATATATATATATATATATATATATATATATATATATATATATATATATATATATATGCAAGAGTATTTTTCAGAAGTATTTGGGAATAGTATTTTTTTGGCGAACCCAATAACTTATCTATTCACATCTTGAAACTTCTTAAGCTTAACACAGACGTGTTTATCATCATTTTCTGGAACAATTAAACATCCAGCTGACTCTTTAACCTCCAGCTCCCTAGCTACACATAATATAAACTCGAGAGAAGTGATTTATAAGATAACAAACATAGATAGATAAAAGTTGTAAATATTCTATGAAATTCCAAGTTTCTATTAAAAAAGGCGTGTTCAAAATAATTACATTACTAAAACTGTTAATAAAAATATGGTGGTTTGTTGCTAACGTCCTTGTCTAGTAATCGCCAGACTGGAGTTCGAGCACCACTCATACTCGCTAGTTCCTTAGGTCAATGCAACTTCATCATCAGTTTTAGCTAAGGATGTGGGTGAGCCTATACGTCTACCTGGTGAGTCTTCACCGGCCATTGCCTTGCCATCCCTGGTCATAGCTTTGGTGGA
>NC_090725.1:325034617-325039617 GCF_036898095.1 Palaemon carinicauda | reverse complement strand
TTGTTATCATTATTATTATTATCATTATTTTTATTTTTATTATTATTATCATTTTTATTATTATTATTACTATTATTATTATTATTATCATTATTATTACATGCTAAACTACAACTTATCAGAATAAATATGGCATATAGCTGAATAAAATGTTCATGTATGAATGGAAAATTCAACGCAGGGGAAGGTTCGCCGTCTGACTGGGAGTAGTGTGAAGGCTAAGGAATACCCATTGGAGTTGCGCTTTCCAATTTTAGTCCTTACATCTTGCCATCAGGGCTGCCTTAAGAGTACGATGATTTCTCTCGACCATTCCGTTCGCTGCAAGGTTGTACGCCGTTTTGCTGTGGAGAGACATTCCCATCAGGTTTGTCAGAGAGAGCTAGATCTCTGACAAAAAGGCTGATCCTCGGTCCACCGTGATATCGTCGGGAACACCGAAACGTCTGATCCAACTCGACAGGAGAGCTTCGGCGCAGGCATGGGTGGTTGCTTTGGACATCGGAGTTGCTTCTAACCATTTAGTAGAGCGGTCGACGATCGTCAGTATGTATTTTGCAGAACCTGAAGGCGGCAAAGGTCCCTCAAGGTCCACGTGGATGTGTCTGAATCGTCTCTTGGGTTGGGGAAAATTGCCGACCACCAACTCAGTATGGCGTTGACCTTACTCGTTTGGCAGTAAATGCAGGTTCTCGCCCACTCACGGGCGTCTTTCTTAATCTCTGGCCAGATGAATTTCTTAGATAGTAAACGGGCTGTAGTGCGACCCGAAGGGTGTGACAATCTGTGGATGACATCGAAGATCTTCCTTCTACTGGAGGCAGGAATCCATGGGCATGGGCGCCCCATGCTGGTGTCACAGAGGATGGTTTCCAAGCCGGGCTGAGGGGAATGTCCTTCATCTGTAGCGTTGATGCGGTCGTATGATAGTCCTGGGCCTCTGGGTCGTTCTGCTGTTCTAAGGCGAGGTTGTGGTAGTCGATCCCCAGGTGGACTGCTTTAATCTCGATCCTGGAGAGGGCGTCGGTGATGGGTTCCTCTTTTCCGGTACGTAGCTGATAGTGCTGCCAAATTCCACGGTGGCTGCCAGGTGTCTCTGTTGGCGAGAGGACCATGCGTCTGTAGACTTCGTGAAACCATGGATCAGGGGCTGGTGGTCTGTCGCAATGGTGAAGGGGGTCCCTTCGCGCATGTATCTGAAGTGGTGGACAGCGAGGCACACGGCAAGGAACTCCCTGTCGAACGTGCTGTACCTGGTTTCCGTAGGTTTGAGTTTCTAGTTGAAGAAGGCCAAGGGCTGCGCGTAACCATTGACGATTTGTTTGAGGACAGCACTGCAGGCAAAGTTGCTGGCGTCAGTAGTCAACTTCAGGGGGGGGCACCAGGGTGGTGGCTTCGCCGAGGGCAGCCTTCGTCTTATCGAAGGCGCATTGCTGCAGTGGACCCCTAACGAGCCTCTTTGCTTTTCCCTTCAGGATGTCGTTGAGGGGAATCAGGATGTGGGCGATGTTGGGGATGAAGGGACGGTAGTAGCTTACCATCCCCAAAAACTCCTGAAGGTACCGGATGGTCGTTGGGGTTGGGAAGGTTTTCACGGCGTCCACCTTGGTCGTTATGGGCTTCACACTCGCTGAGGATTTTTGATGTCCGAGGAAGTCCACCCTCTTGGCACCGAATGTGCACTTGTCGAAGGGCATGATCAAACCGTTCTCCTGAAGGCGTTTCAGCACAGCACGAACGTGTCTCCAGTGTTCCTCTTTCGTCCTGGAGAAGATTAAGATGTCATCTACGTAGCAGACGCAGAACGGCAGGTCCCCCGGATGCTGTCCATGAATCGTTGAAACGTGGCTCCAGATTTGCGTAAGCCGAAGGTTGAATATGAAAAGGTGTAAGAGCCGAACGGCATTATGATGGCGGTCTTAGACACGTCCTCTGGGAACACAGGAACCTAAAAGTGCGATTTAAGAAGGCCCTTTTATAAAAATTTTTTACCACATGAATGGCACTGGTGAGGTCTTGCATGTTGGGTACAGTGGAGTGGTTTGGCGTTGTGATGAGGTTAAGGTGCCGGTAGTCACTACAGGGCCTCCCTCTCCCGTCCGGTTTCTTCACCATGTGGAGTGGAGACGTCCATGGACTGAACGCATTCGTGCATATGCCCATCCGTTCCATGTCTTCGAAGGCACGTTTAACATCCCTCAGCTTCTGCGGCGGGAGGCGGTGGAACTTGGCATGCGTTGGAGATCCCGTTGTGTTAATGTGATGGTAGACCCCATGCTTGGAGGGGAATCCCGGCGACCGTCGAAGTTCCAGCTTGAAAACATCGGGAAACTCCTGAAGAAGGGCGGCGTAGGGCTGTGCTACGACGGCGGAGATGGGTGTGATACCCAGACCAGCTCGTAGTGGGCGGGTTCAGCATGTCCCAGTGTCAATGAGGCGTTTCCCAGCCATGTCAACGAGTAGGCCATGGTGAGCCAGGAAATTTGTGCTAAGGAGGTGGTGTCTTACTTTGGCGAAGGGCCAAGTGTAAAATCGGCCCATGATTGAGATCTTAAGCACCCTAGTCCCATAACACCGCATGGGAGATCCGTTGGCGGCGATGAGCGGGGAAGCATCACTGCTAGGTACCCGGTTTAGGTCGGCCTGTGAGGGAGAAAATGTTTATTGCATACAGCCGGTATCAACCATAAGCCTACGGTTGGATACGGCATCGAGGATGTAGAATCTGATCTTTCTGTGATCTGCTACTGCGGCGACAGTCGATATGGGCAGTGGCTGGCATCGTAATTTCTTCGCAAACTTGCAGGGGGGCCTGCACTTCATTGCGTTGCTCCCAAACTGCTGGTGGTAGGAACAAAAAATCCGATTCGGTCTATGTTTCTGCTGCATCAGCTGCGGAGGTTTCTTTTTCATCAGGGCGAGGATTTCATTGTCGTCAACAGAGGGCGCCACTGAGGAGTTGAGGGATGAGCAGCTGACGGAGTCGCCTTGGAGGCATCGTATAACTTCTGTGCCCCGGACAGGAGGTTGTTCATCGATAGGGTGTCGGTATTGGTGAGCTGGGCTCTCACGTCCTGCGAAAGGCGTCGAAGGAATAATTCTCGAGATAGGCTTATCTCTCGTCGTCGTCCATTGTCGTCGATCTTGGGCAGCATGAGAATTCCAACCAGTTCCTCCCATGCTTCTACGGGAGAGGTGTCGCCCATGGGTCTAGTTCTGAGATAAAGGACCTTCTGTCCCCGTGAGTATATATTAATTAGTTTGGTTCCCAAGTCCTCGTAGGATACATGACCGGAGTGAGCGTCGAGCCATGTGGAGATCTTGTCAAATACCTCCTCAGAGATGGAGGTCAGGATGATGTCAGCTCTGGTGCAGAGGTTGTTTAGCTTGACCACCCTGAAGTGTACGTCCGCCCTCAGGAACCATGAGGCGTTGCTGTGGTATGAGAACGGTGGCAGCTTGACTTTGGGCGCAGCTAAGTGGTTGCTAGCCTCGATGGTCTGGATGGTTTCGTTATTGTCAGTTGATCTATCGGGCCATGGGGGTGAGCTGTTTATGTCAGATATACTCATCGTTGCTACCTCACGAAACTGAAGTGTGTGCGAAAGCCAAAAGACTTCTTCAACGTTAATGGCAAGCCAAAACTGCTATGTATTTCCAACATCTCCGTTGTCAACAGTTGTGAGGACAGCAAGACGAGTGGGGAGACACACAATTTACTGAACTTCCAACAGTCACTAGGTGACAGAGTGCGGACGGAAACGTAGCCTGGGAGGGAAACCTTTTCAACAGCCAAAATCATTGTGTTTTCATTCAAAATAAATCAATAAATATCGAGGCGGTAGCCTAAAGAAATTTACAGCATTATATATTAGAATAAAGTTCTCAAAGAACGTAACATCGTGATACAACTGCGTGGAACAAATGATAAAGTTAAAATTAAAAGAAGAGTACAGGGGGAAGAAACATGGCAGATAAAACGATGACCTTACAAGATATATATATATATATATATATATATATATATATATATATATATATATATATATATATATATATATATATATATATATATATATATATATATATGCATAACAATATTCCATAGAGTTGACAAATCCCCTCTTATCTATTTCAAAACATAATACCGTTTTTAATCTAAACTAAATAGATTAAAAACTGGAATAAATATAAAACAACAAATGTATTTTTCAGTTTTTTATTTAGTATTTTGACAGTTTGAATATGAATGTGAGTGCAGGATTATGAATGATATTCTACTTGCTAACTCTGTGACAAACGTTATAGTATTCCTCAGGGTATTTGAATTACAAACACCGCTGTAATTGTGACCAGGTGTGCAATTTGAAAAGGAATTGTGAGGTTTGTTAATAAGATTAGTTATTATTGTTAAGCAAAATTATAGAACAAAAATTTTATTATAATATTCTTCATATAATATTCCTCTCACAACACTTGATAAAAAAGGAGTGTATAATTCTTACCACAAACAGTGCCTCAATTGAAACAGGAATTGAAAGTCTTTCGTGACTTTGTCTAATCTTTCAACATTTACTATTTCAAGAGTTAAAATCAGCTCATGTCCACTTCCTTCCATCAGGGTTTTGAAAAGTGATATTCAAGATTTCCTATTATAATAGCAACAGAAATTTTGACTTATTTGATAATTATGAATGTTATTATCATATTTTTGTGTGTGTGTTCCCTTTTGAAAGGAAGGGCCTTAGTTTAACCAATTATTTCTGCGTATACAAATACTTCTTTGATACTCCAATTGCTTGTGTAAGATGAAATTCTTTGGATACTTAGATACCTTCCTTGGACTCCAAATGAGTGGCAGTAAAGCGCCCCTTCCAAGGAGTAATGTGGATATACTGTTGCAAACATGGTGTATGTTGTGAAATCTCCACCTGGTGTATATTCCATTCCAGCACGTATCTGAAAGAAAAATAGATTCAGCATATCTTACTTCTGCCTAC
>NC_090725.1:325027117-325029617 GCF_036898095.1 Palaemon carinicauda | reverse complement strand
GGCTTGCTTTTCTGATATTTTTAGCTCCATAATGTTTTCAGTAAATCCTTCTATTTCCTTCCATGCTTGTATTATCATGTAGCGTTCTCCTCTTCTTTCTAGACTGTATAGTTTTAAAAATTGCAGTCGTTCCCAGTAGTCAAGGTCCTTAGCTTCTTCTATTCTAGCAGTAAAGGTACCATATCACATTGCAGTACTCGAGTGTACTACGTACATAAGTTTTTTAAAGCATAATCATGTGTTCCGCTTTTCTTGTTTCAAAGTGTCTGAATAACATTCCCATTTTTGCTTTACATTTAGCCTACAGTGTTGCTATTTGGTCATTGCATACCATATTCCTGTTTAACATTTAACCAAGGTCTTTAATTGCTTCCTTGTTTATGATTGTCTCGTTATTAGGTCCCTAGTATGCATATACCATTCCTTCTATGTTTCCATAATTTATTGATTCAAATTTATCGGAGTTAAATACCATCTTATTTATCACCGCCCAATCATATATTTTGTTTAGACATCTTTGTTGTGAGTTCCTATCTTCACCACAAGTAATTTCTCTACTTATTCTTGTGTCATCGGCGAAATTTCTCACTACAGAATTTTTAACATCACAGTCTATATCTGAGATCATAATAACAAACAGCAGTGCAGCTGATACTGTACCATGTGGCATGTCAGATATTACCTGATCTTTATCTGATTTCTCGTCATTTGCAACCACTATCTGTTTTCTATTTTGCAGGAATTCTTTCACCCATTTTTCCTATCTTTCCCACAATATTATGCTTTCTCATTTTTTTCTCTAATATATTATGGTCTACCTTATCAAAGGCTTTTGCAAAATCTAGATAGATCACATATGATCACATCTGTGTCTTTTTCATTTATCATATTTTTGTATATGTTTTCATAGTGTGCTATCAGTTGGGTTTGCGTACTTTTTCCGGGCACAAAACCGTGTTGACCTATATTAAACAAATTATTTTTAACCAAATGATCCAGTATCTCTTTTATTACCCTCTCATACACTTTCATAATATGTGATGTTAGACTAACAGGTCTATAATTGCTTGCCCCTAGTCTTAATCCACTTTTGAAAATAGAGGTTATATGGACTAATTTATGTTTAACATATATCTCGCTCATATCTACACTTTACCTTAGCAGTATTGCAAGCGGCTTCGCGATAGTGTGTGTATTTTTTTTTTTTTAACAGAATCGCTGGATCTCCATCTGGTCCAGCTGCCAATCCATTTTTAATTTCGCTTATAGCCATGACAATATCTGTTTTATTAATATCTATATCCGTTAGATATTCAACATTTTCTTCTCTCATTTCTGTTTCATTATTCTCATTCGCAATTCTTGGCATGAACTCTTATATTTTTCTGCTAATCTGTTGCATATTTCCTTTTTTTTTATTCGTTAACCGTCCTTCAATTCTTAGAGGGCCTATTTCTAATCTCTCTTTATTCATCTTTTTTGCATAAGAGTAAAGCACTTTGGGTATTTTTTTTATATTCTGAAGTGTCCTTTCTTCTAAGTCCCTTTTTTTCATTTTATTTCGATTTTATAATCTTTGGTTCGGAATTTTCTATCTTACATTTTATTTCCATCATTTTCCACACATTTTTTTTCTTTTGCAAGATTTTTCTTCCACTTTCTAATTTTTTGAAATAAGATCCTTCTGTCTCTTGGTATGCATGTCTGTTGTTTATTGTTTTTTTGTTTTTTTTGTACATATTTTTCAAAAAATTTCTCCAGTATTTTGTTTAGTATGTCCGTACTCACCTGTATATTATCACTTTTCATTCTTTGTTCAGTTCTTCAATTATTTCTGACCATTTTATATTCTTACTATGAAAATTATATTTTCCATAACCTTCCCAAAGTTTTTTGCTTTGGTTATCTCTGCAATCACTTGCTTTGGAATGGACTATTAATTTTATGACATTGTGGTCTGAAATTCCCGTGTTATACACTGTTATTTCTTTAACATAATTCACCTCATTCACAAATACTAGATCTAATACATTTCCCCTTCTTGTTGGAATGTGGTCTATTTGTTGCATATTATGTTCTAATACCATATCTTGAAGCTTTTCAAATTGCCTCTTATCTTCTGCGCTACTATTACTCTCTTTTTTATATGTATACATACAACCACTTTCTTCTATCCGTTCTTTCCAATCCACGAAAGGAAAGTTAAAATCTCCGGATAGGAGTATATTCCAGTCTTTATGGTTTCTACATATATCATCTATTTTTTCTATTATTATGTCAAACTCCTTAGTATTTGGGGGTCTGTAAACTACAATATTCACTAGTTTTTCAAATTCAAATTCTACCGCAATCAATTCACATTCTGTGTTGCTGTATTTTTCACAGACTTTTCCTTGATTTATGTCTCTTCCATATATTGCGGTTCCCCCTTGATTCCTATTTTTTCTGTCTGATCTATAAGTTTGGAAACCCTTTATCTGGTCATCACTGCCAGTCTCTT
>NC_090725.1:325014617-325017117 GCF_036898095.1 Palaemon carinicauda | reverse complement strand
CTTAACATCCATTTATTTTCATTCATTTCCATTATATATCGTGCCCATGTCCTTTTTTATGTTATATATTAGAATATCCTCTACTTTAGTTTGGTCCCATATCACTGGTGGTGTGCATATAGCCATGATAACCGAGGCATGAAGGTAATATAAGTATCTTGATTACTATAAAAGTTTTAGTGTAAGGTTACAAATTTGAAAAAGATGAATGCAAGAAAAACAGGTTGGAACTGGTACTATTGACAGAGAGATTTAGAGGCGATATACAATAAAAAAGAAAAATACATTATCAATGTACGATTTTGAAATGACATACATGTGAAATAGGGCACCCTGCTCTTGAGATGCGTACTGTAGGAAGGTGAACTGGTAGGAGATATGCTGGTTTTAAGTGATCAATCTTTCCCATGCATGTTGAGGATAAATGTGTCAGACATACAATAGATAATGGGGAAAGGGCTAGTTTAAGGGGCGTTAACGGTGGCTTGATATTATCATACGTTGCTTTATGCAGATCTGACGGTATGTGCTGCTTAGCTGGGATCTTGTAAGTCTGTTGGGATGTAGTAATTTTTTCCATAACTTGACGTAGGCACTGAAGATAGTTGGGGGAGGTTGCAGACATGATAATTCGGGCAGGGACGACAAACGGGTGTCCATATACCAGTACCAAGAGGACCCAGGGAAGCTTAGTAAACCAGATGGAGTCCTTCCAGCGGGACATCAATGCTGCTTTGAGGGTAGGGCGAGAACGTTCAACCATTCCACTACCATCAAAGTTGTATGCAGTTGTCTAATGTAGAATAATTCCGATGAGATTCGCTAATGATGTTCGTAATTGAGATGTGGAAGTGGTTCCCTTGTTAGAAGTATTATGCCTAGAGATACCAAATCTCGCTATCCTTCCTAAGTGTAAGGAAGATATACACAAGGCGGATGTTGCAGTTTCCATTTAAATGTCTTCAGGCCACCTAGTGTGGCATTTGGTGATGGTAATCAGGTAACAATGTCCTTGAGATGTGGGTAGGAGGCGTACGAAATCGACATGAATGTGGAAAAGACACCGCTGAGATTGAGGGAAGGTGCTCGCTCCTAAATCAGTGTATCCATGTACTTTTAATGTATGGCATCAAGTACAGGCACAGACCCAATCCTTGGTATCTTTAGTAATACCATGACAAATTAAATCATGCACTTGTCGGTGCATGGGAGATGGTATTCACAGTATGGATCTACCACTACTATTGTCACAGAGGAAGATGGAGTTGAAGTCATCGAGGGGTACCTCCTCTCAACAGAGGGATTTGCATGATGTCCTACATGTTAGATTTTTTCGTTAGGCTTCAGTCAAGGTATTGTTATTCAATTCCATGTGAATGGCAGCCAATCTATTTATTGACACAAATCGGCAATGGGATTTATTTTACCTGGAAGCTGCTAAAAGGTACAATGTTATTCATACAGAGCTGAAATATGTTGGGTGAACCATGCGTCAGACTGTCAAGTGAAGACGTGCACCAAAGTAATGTGGTTCAAGTGAATGGCGAATGGAATACCTTTCAAGAAGCGGGGAAATTGACGAAAACCAAATACAACGCCAGCAATTTGCGGTCAAAGGTACAGTAGCTGGATTCCCCATTAGACAGTTTTATACTGAAGAAAGCTGGCGACCTTTTTCTCGAGCACGGCCCCTTTAGCTATGTAACTGGCATCATTGGAGAGAATAACAGGTGCATGTGGCACGCAAAAACTTGGAGCAGCGCTGTTAATAGGGCAATCCTTTAGTTGAAGAAGGCGGCTCCTATTTCAGGTCTTTTGGCTTGCCCTTAAGGATAGTGTGAAGGGGGACTAGAATGGTGGCAATGGGTGGCAGGAAAACGAGGGTAATAATTGATCATGCCCAAGAATTTTTGCAGTCTTTGACAATCGTGACCATGGGAAGTTCTTAAATTCTGCAACCTGTTCTGGGAGGGGGTGATACTACGTTGGTACCAAAGTTACTCTTGTCGTACTGGACAATGGCGTTCTATTGTAGGTGGTCGAGCATGGTACATAGATGACGGATGTGTTCGTCTTTGGAGGAAGAGAACATAAGTATGCCGTCTGTGGAGAGTACACAGAAGAGGAGGTCCTTAAAGATGCTGTCAAAGATAAGTTGAAAAGCAGCCAGATCATTATGAAGGCCAAAGCAGGAATAATTAAAGGTGTAGGTACTAAAGTGGATTGTGATGGCGGTGTTCCAGATGTCATCTGGCTTCATGGGCACCTGAAATTACCTCTTCAGGTGGTCAAGCGTGCAGAAAACCTTCACTTTTGTGGAAGCAGGTGGTCTTGTCGGCGATGTTTGTTAGATGATAGTGATCCAGTTCTGTTAGCATGCTCAGGCACCTTTAATCCCCATATGGATGAAGAGAGCCATCTTTCTTTAGGGCAATGTAGAAGTAAGATGACCATAGGCTTGAGGGCTTTTGGCATGGGTCCATATCTACCATTTTGCGGA
>NC_090725.1:325007117-325009617 GCF_036898095.1 Palaemon carinicauda | reverse complement strand
TAAAAAAGGCTTCTTCACAATAATTACATTACTAAGAATGTTAATAAAAATATGGTGGTTTGTTGCTAACGTCCTTGTCTAGTAATCGCAAGGCTGGGGTTCGAGTCCCGCTCATACCAGTGAGTTATTTTGGTCGCTTCAGCCAAACAATCCTTATGAACTAAGGTTGTAGGTTTGGGGATTCATATAGGGTACCTGTTAAGTCATCCGCAGCCACTGACTTGTCCTCTTGGTCATAGCTTTGGTGGAGAGGGGGCATGGGCGCTGATCATATGCACGTATTGTCAGTCTCTAGAGCAATGTCATTCTTACTAGGGCAATATCACTATCTACTGCCTCTGCCATTCATGAGTGGTATTCAAACCTTTAAACGATTAAGTTAGTTATGGTTTAACTGTTCAATAACTCAGTATGAAATAAAGCAATGCAGAACTGGATATAACTTGAGAGAACAGGAATTATCAGTGAAGCTCTAAGGAGAGATATCGAACTGGACCTCAATAGCCCTCCAAGAAACTTCGCAAACCAGTATTTTCCCAACTTATCTAGTAGATTGAAATTGAACGTTAACTTATAGCCTAATTATTTGAGATGTGGTTCTCGAGCCCATTCACATTCGCAAACTAAATCATTGAATTTGACCTGAATCATGGAGGTAGTTCTCAAAAATAGCTAGCCTAATCGAACGTATCCTACACTCTGCAAGGAGCTACGAATAGACCTTATTTATTTCAGTAATATAAATTAGAATTTTCTCTATACTGAATGGGGAGTTTGTGCATGTATATATATCAAGCATGATATGTGTATCACCTTTTATGCTCTTAATAAACATTTGGAATAGAAAAATGTATTGACGGAGAATAAATATGACCAGGGAAGGTCAGCGTTCGCTGGGACACCGTGACAACGAATAAACATCAGACAAAACATATGTGTATATATATATATATATATATATATATATATATATATATATATATATATATATATATATATAGATAGATAGATAGATAGATATATAGATAGATAGATATAGATATGGATATAGATATATATATATATATATATATATATATATATATATATATATATATATATATATATATATATATATATATATATATATATGTATATACATATATTTAGTTTTATATTGATTACTCAAGATATACGCCCTATTTTCTCAATTATGTAATAATCAACAGCCTCATTAAAATTGTTGAAGAATCAGCTAATTAATTCTCGCAATTAGATGAGAATCAGTATCAGTGGAATGACTATTTCTTTCATCAACTTACATAAATTAAGGTAATTAACGACCAAAAGGGTGGAACAATTAATTCTCTTACATAGATATTGGACCATATCAATTTAAGAGGAGAGAAACTTAAGCTTTTCGTATTATTTTCTATTTTGATATTATTTTTACTGGTATTATTTTTTTATTTATTTAATATTCAAGTGAGGTAAAGTATGATCCAGTTTAAAATGGAATGGGGAACATAAAGGAGACACTTATTGTATAATTACATCACGATAAATGATCCAGAAACTCTTTAAGTATATTTTTTTTCTCAACAACAAACATATTAAACATGTTCAAACATCAAACTGAAGTAAATTATTCCTCTTAATTTATCCTCGGGGAGTCAAGAATGTGAAGGAGCACATAAAGGAACACTGAAGGATGGTTTGAAGTGAAGGGAAAATAAACCATTATTTAACAAACTTAAAGTTCCTAAAATTACAATTAAGTAAATTGAGGATTTTATAAGTTATCTTTGATCACGAGGTAATTTAAGTAGGCTCTGATATGCTCATTCTACTAAATAGGCAAATAATGTGTTTTAGATTAAATGATAAAATATTCAAATGAACAAAGTTAAGCTCTTTGTGTTTGAAATGAGAATGTATACTATGTATTCTTGCTTTTCATTTGTAATACTTCCAAACACTTTAGAAAAGGGACAGGCTGGTCTCAGGATACCTAAAAGTACGACCCATGGAAAACCCAATACAATAAAAACTTCCAATTTCCACACTTCGAATGAATAAGCATTAGCTGATGTTCTCTAATGTGTTTCATTGTAAGAAAGCCATTAATTCTATATCTTGAATTGGAAAAATGTCAAAGTTTAGCATCAACTTCCAGAAAATAGATCAAAACCAATATCCATAATTAGAAACTTTGTATGTAGTTTTCAATTCAGATAATATCCTATCCTATATACTACCAGCTCTCTCTCTCTCTCTCTCTCTCTCTCTCTCTCTCTCTCTCTCTCTCTCTCTCTCTCTCTCTCTCTCTCTCTCTCTCTCTCTAACTTGACTAATTTTCATATCATCGGTAACATGACATACAAAAGGATTTTTTCACTAAATATAAATTCATATTTAAACATATATTTAATTATATTTTTTTTTTCATTTAATCATACAATTCTTAGGATAACTTTCTACATATCAAATATGTGCACCATTACCTTTCAAAAAAGTATGC
>NC_090725.1:324999617-325002117 GCF_036898095.1 Palaemon carinicauda | reverse complement strand
ATATATATATATATATATATATATATGTGTGTGTGTGTGTGTGTGTTTGTGTGTGTGTGTGTGTATACATAGAGAGAGAGAGAGAGAGAGAGAGAGAGAGAGAGAGAGAGAGAGAGAGAGAGAGAGAGAGAGAGAGAGAGAGAGAGAGAGAGATCATGGCCTTGGAAATCTCTATAAATCCTTCATTTTTTACTTTTCATTATTCTTTATTCCTCTATTCTATTGTCTACTTTTTTATGTCATCTCTTAGACCCAAAATGACCATAAAAATGTATAAATATATAATATAATAAATATTGGTAATAAATAATCGCTTGTAAGGAAATTCAAATCAACTTAATCATTATTTAAGACTTTGGTAAAAAAAAAGAAAAAAAAAATAATGCTGTCTTGATATCAAATAGATAATTCATAGCCCGAGTGACGAAATTCAATACGTGAATATCCTCTTAATTGTGCTACTAAATTCATCTAAGAACCAGCTACCATAGCGGGAGATATAAATGATGTTTCAACGTTATATGAATTAAGAACACCAAGCATTTGAAAAATATTAGATTTAATGTTTCATATTTTATAAGTTTATTAGGAATATAATTCAAAAGACGTATTGCAGAAGGTTGCCTTTAGAATATAAAGGTCTTTATCGTGGCATGGGCATATTTTGATTTAACTTTATATTTATACTTATATGATTTTAAAACAATATTAACCCAGGTTTCTTAGGTTTAAAGCGCATGAAACTGAGACAATTTATATCTGACCTCCTAATAGTTATAGGACCCAATTATAGTAACTAAATATTACATGAAAAGTTACATTATATGGTTATCAAAGCATTATTTCATTGCGATTTTATAATAAGAAAGTGATAAATTACTCAGGATTCTTAATAGCTATAGAAAACATTTGAACAACACTACAGGGATGTTTATAATTCGTTCCAGTTAATTTTAAAGTTTAATATAATCCTGAATATCCATGTTGAGAAACTCTAACCTACGATGAATCAAAATATAGTTCCCTTAATAATCTGGGTTTGTTTGAAGTAACCTGACCCTGCTATTTGAAATGCAGTAGTGCTTCCACTTTCTTTCAAAAAGCTCTCGTAGCAAAACACGTTTCTCCAGGGGAAACGAGTAAAATGGACAGAATATACCTTTTATGACCTTGTTACTTATTGTTAGTGTTAAAATACTTTAAATGAGAGAGAGAGAGAGAGAGAGAGAGAGAGAGAGAGAGAGAGAGAGAGAGAGAGAGAGATATTGTGTGGGGATTAGAAATAACTCCATTAGCCAGCCAGCGTGAATATATGTATCATATGAAACACCAGTTTAACAAAAGCTGATATAAAGAGCTAGAAATTTTAAAAAAATGAAATATAACACCATCAGGATCTATTACCTCATGCAACTTATCCAAAATTCTAGTTATCCTTATAGATTTTCTGATCTTGTTGATCTGTGTATTTTGAGGACATATTTTATTTGTTCATATATTTACAAATGGGCTCACTATGTATAATTGAACACAACCTTACGGAATATCTTATCCATGAACTAGATATTAATCTCAAGAAATGAATATTAGTCTTTTTCAAGTTATAAAGACTAAAACATTTAAAACATTTTAAAGTTATATTGAAAAGTAATTTCAACCATGAATGTAATAGAAAATTTCGTAGAGTGCAATTAATTATATAGATGAACAAGCTTTCTCCTCTTGGAAGATAAGTCAAGGCAAAAATAATACGTAAATAGAAATTTATTTTTGAGGCGAAATCTACTGTTTGAAATTGTTTAGAGATTTTGTCTTTTTTCTAACAAACTTTCAGTAAAAAGTATATATTTCTTCTACGCAAAGAACATTTCTCGAGTAAATGACTCTTTTATGACCCTATTACTTTTTTATGTAGCGTGAAATGGCTAAAAATGATACCATTTACAGTAAAGAAATAGGCAAAACTAAAAGAAAGAAAACTGTATTTTGGATATATAAAAGGATTTCTCGAAAATATATATTTTGAGGTTTTTAGTCGAGATATACCATAATAGTTTAACATTGGGATACACTACGTTTAGAGAGAGAGAGAGAGAGAGAGAGAGAGAGAGAGAGAGAGAGAGAGAGAGAGAGAGATTTTAGTTTTAATTCTAAAAGCAAACAACTTACCAGTAAGGTTTATAATCCACTATGAGAGAGAGAGAGAGAGAGAGAGAGAGAGAGAGAGAGAGAGAGAGAGAGATTTAAATTTCATTCGTAAAATCAAACATCTTAACAAATAGGTTTATAAATCACCATGAGAGAGAGAGAGAGAGAGAGAGAGAGAGAGGAGAGAGAGAGAGAGAGAGAGAGAGAGAGAGAGAGAGAGAGAGAGAGTTTAGTTTTAATTCGGAAAGCAAACATCTTATAAATAAGGTAATACAAATAAAACTTGGTACACTCATTTGAGAGGAGAGAGAGAGAGAGAGAGAGAGAGAGAGAGAGAGAGAGAGAGATTTTA
>NC_090725.1:324974617-324979617 GCF_036898095.1 Palaemon carinicauda | reverse complement strand
ACGATGGAAAGGTTAACTGAGATGAACAAGTTAAAGGTGTTAAATATAGGAATCATATCAAGTTAATCTGCCATTTACCATTATATTTTGGTTGTCACTAACAGTAATGTAGGTTAATATGGTATTTTATCAGCAATATTCCATCAATAGTATTATGTTATGAATAGATTTAGATTTATCTACATCTACAAATTTTTTATAACCATTCTATCAATAACAAATATAAAGTTGGGATGGTAGAGAACGATTTGACTGGATTGGTAACAGGAAATTAGCTGACCTGCAGTATGCTGGTGACACTGTGCTCATTAGCAGAACGCCACAGGAATTGCATATCATGCTTAGTAAAATGCATGGAATATCACATGAGGTAGGGGATTAAGATAAATAAAAGAAAGGCAGAGAAGATGATGAGAACTTGATGTGTAATGGGAGAGAATATATCATTGGAAGGAGAAAACATAAATGAGGTGGAATCATTTACATAATTAGGAACCATGACTTCCAATAAAGGGTCTTTAGAATTGGTGGTTTAATGAGAAATTGAAAAAATAAGATCAGAAAAAAGGGTAGTTTAAGTAAAATATGGGAAATCAAATCACCTTATATTACATTTAAAAATTAGGCTGATTATTAGCTAAGGGAAATCGGTTGTTACTGTACTGTACATGAATTGTAGCGTGACAATGAAACGATATCCAACCGAGTTTGTAGAATTGAGAGTTGAATTGCAGGAGAGGATTAAAAATGAATCTATGATAAAGATTACCTCCAGTGCCATATTGTGGAGGAGATCATGGGGAGAGGTAGATGGATATGGTTTTGGGCATGCTCTTCGCACTCCCAAAGAGAGAATAGTTCACCAAACATTTAATTGTGGTCCACAGGAATCTGGAGGAGTTGGAAGATCCAGGCCTATATGGATGAGGACTCTGAAGCATGAATTAGAGGATGAAAAATGGAGAAACATTGATCTCAAAGCTAAATATAGAAACGATGGGAAAAATCTAACTTGAGTCCCTTTGCGTCAATAGGCGTAGGATGATAATGACGATGATGATAAGTCTACCTGCTGAGTCATCGATCAACATTGTTTGGTCCTTCCTGGGTTCTATCTTGCGTAGATAAGACGCCTTGGGCACTGATCATATGTATAAATGGTCACTCTCTAGGTCATCGGGCCTGCCAAGGCACTGACACTGTTTCTTGCCCTCTGCCATTCATGAACGCCCCTTTTAAAACTTCAATGATATTAAAAGTATTATTATTTAACGTTTTTTTCTTGCCTGAATCTTCCTAAAGATTCTAGAGTGCAAATAACCTATTTTATAAAATCCTCCCTTTATTATTTATTAAATAGGTCATAATGATTTTAATAATATGTTCACGAATAGAGAGAGAATAATTTCACCAAAAATTATTACAAAAATCTTCCCCCTCAAGAAAGGGAATAAAGGAAAATGTTAGAGGATTTCGCCAGGAAATTCAGAAGCAGAATGTGACAGATGACGGAATGCCAGTGTTAAATCATGTCCTTGCAAAATAACACGTTTCACCCCAGCATGTCATTTGTTATCTCGGACAAGTTACCGAGGAAGGATGGAATTTCATCTTGTGCTTCATTTAATTGTAGCTTTCTGGGGTTTTAATATGACTACATGTATAAGGATTCTCTTTTCGTATTTTGAAGTGTTCTCTGGATAATTAATAAATAGTAATAATAATATTTATTCTTAATATTATTAATTAATTAATAATAATAATAATAATAATAATAATAATAATAATAATAATAATAATAATAATAATTATTATCATTATTATTGTTATTAGTATTATTATTATTACACATAATAATGATTGTTATAAATAATGATAGTAATTATTATTATCAATAATGATAATAGTCGATTACCAATAAAAATATAATTTTTATTATTCTTAATAATAATAATAATAATAATAATAATAATAATATAATAATAATAATAATAATAATTTTAATAATAATAATAATATTAATAATAATAAAAATAATAATAATAATTATAACAATAATAATAATAATAATTATATAATCTCCATTATCTCTACGTAATATATAAATAATGATAATTTGAAGGTAATGGAACCTTTTCCTTATAATCATAAGATGCCATTTTTAAGGTCAATTAATAATAGTGTTATTTACAGATATTATTAATATGTATATTACTTATGACATCATGTTTAATCCGGTATTTTTTCCTTTTCACTGACACAGAATTAATTGGAGAATATCAATCTTAGATAGAATATTTATATCCTGCTATTATATTCATATGAGATATATTACAGAATATATTTTATTACTACAGTTCCTTTAGGTCAGCAAGGTTAAAATGCAAAACCCTGCACATGGCTATTTATCTTATTCCTTATAACCGACCAAATAATGTTATTATTGGACATAACTTATAAAGTATGGATTAAAAAAGAGAAATATGAAGTTTTTCTTTTTAACAAGAGTTATGTATATTTACAAAAATCTGGTCATTGGTATATATATAGTATATATATATATATATATAATATATATATAGATATATATATATATATATATCTTCTTCTCCTTCTTCCCAGCTTTATCCCTAATTCGGGGGTCGCCGTTTCTAATGAGTCTCTTCCATCTCTCTCTGTCCTGTGTCATTTCCTCCCATACTCCCTTCTCCCTCATATCATCTCTAATGCAATCTCTTCCACCTGGTCTTAGGTCTTCCTCTCCTTCGTGTTCCATCCACCTCCACGTCCATCACTTCTCTTGCCATGTGTTGCCCTTCTCTTCTCATCAGGTGGGCCATACCATCTTAACCTTGCCTCTTGCACTTTCTTTGATGCCTCAGTGACTTTTACTGTACCCCTAATATGTTCATTTTCTAACCCTGTCCTTTTTTGGTTACTCCACTCATCCACCTAAGCATCCTCATCTCGGTTACGTTCAACTTTTCTACCCTCTGTTTTCTTTAGGGGTGCTGCTTCCAATCCATATGTCATTGCTGGTCTGACCACTGCCTTGTGCACTCTGCCCTTCAATCTTATAGGGACTTTCCTATCACATATGATACCAGACACCCTCCTCCAGTTGTTCCAACCACACTGAATCCGGTTGTTAATTTCCTCTTCCATGTTCCCCCCATTGTCGATCACTGAACCAAGGTACTTGAATTTATGAACCCTTTTGATGTTTCCTCCGCCTAATTTGATTGTTGTTTGCTGGTCGCCATCCATCTCGGTTGCCATATACTCTGTCTTCTTCCTGCTTATTCTTAAACCTCTACTCTCCAAGGCATATCTCCATCTTTCTAGTTTCCCCTCCAGTTCTTCCCTGTTCTCGGCTACCAAGACTATATCATCTGCATAGAGCAGACACCATGGTGGCTCCTCCCTGACATCCTCTGTTAACACATCCAAGACGATGTTAAACAGGAGTGGGCTTAGAGCAGATCCCTGATGTAGCCCAACTCCAACTTGGAAATTTTCTGTTCTTCCAACTGTAGATTTGACGCTGGTCTTTACATTTCTATACATCTCCCTGATCATTCTGACATACTTCTCCATCACTCCTCTCTCCCTTAGACATCTCCATATTTCCTGTCGTGGTACTCTGTCACATGCCTTCTCTAGGTCTATAAAGGCCATATGCAAGACCTTTTGCTTCTCTCTGTACTTTTCCATAATTTGTCTCAAAGCGAAAATACCATCCACAGTACTAAGCCCCTTCATGAATCCTAGTTGCTGTCTACCGATGGAAACTTGCTGCCGTAATCTTTCATCCATAATTCTTTCAAATACCTTCAGTGTATGTGACATGAGTTTTATTCCTCGATAATTTTCACAACACTGTATGTCCCCTTTCTCTTTGAATATTGGGATTAATATACTTTCCCTCCATTTTTCGGGTATTGTCTCACTTTCCATAATCTTTTTCACTAACTGCCACAATATGTCAATTCCTTCCTCATCAAGAGCCTTCCAGGCTTCTGCAGGTATGCCATCTGGTCCCACAGCTTTACCATTTTTCATCTTTCCCAGTGCCCCTCTAACCTCAGCTTTTGTTATTTCTGTGACTGGTCCACAATTTGTGTGTCCGTCTCCTCTTAGAAATCTTTCATTTTCTTCATTCAGTAAGGCCTCAAAATATTCTTTCCATCTCTTTATTATGTCTCTCTCATTTCTCAGTATATTTCCATCCTTATCCTTAATCTGTCTTATGTGTGTTATATCCTTGGTATTCTTATTTCTCATGTGTGCTAGTTTAAAGATCTTTCCTTGCCCTTCCTTGGTATCTAGCTCTTTGTAAAGCTGATCATATGCTCTATCCTTAGCAATTGCTACAATTTTCTTTGCTAAGTTATTTGCTTCCTTATAGGCCATCCAGTCCTCTTCCATTTGGGTCCCCTCCCACCTTTTCTTTGCTTCTCTCTTTTGCTTTGTTGCATCCTTCACTTCTTCACTGAACCACCACGTTTCCTTATTTTCGAACATATTACCACTACTCTCACCCAGTATTTCTCTAGCAACCCGCAGTATTATCTCCATCGTTCTATTCCACCACTCATCAACATCCTCAATTTCATGAGTTAGTTCCTCTAATACTTTTTCTTTAAACTGCCTACAAAGTTCAATATCTTTCAGCTTAAACCATTTAATCCTTTTTGGCCCCTGCATTTTTTTCTTCCTTATTTGTTCAACTTCCATAACCAAGTCCATCACTACCAAACGATGTTGCACACTCACATGGTCTCCTGGTATGACCTTACAATCTTTTACCTCGCGCAAATCTTTCCTCTTATACATCAAGTAATCTATCTGGCTGGACCTTCCGCCGCTTTTGTACGTAACTAGGTGTTCTTGCCGCTTGGTGAAAAAAGTGTTCGCCAGTACCATATCCTTAGCCACAGCAAAATCAACAATTCTCTCACCCTCTGCATTTCTTTCATCATAGCCATACCCACCATGTA
>NC_090725.1:324964617-324967117 GCF_036898095.1 Palaemon carinicauda | reverse complement strand
ATTTATATTTCCTCGAAAAATTTCCTGGAATATCTTTTGCGAATATGAATATTGGGGAGTATTATCGAAATGGCTACAGAGAGTTCTCTGAATTAGATTTAGTGTCTTACACTATTTCCAAAATATTCTCTATTTATATCATTGAATTATACCAATTTTATTATTTATATTTTTTCCTGGAAGAGACATATGTTTTGGCTAGTATAAGGAATTCGTATTACGAGGTATGAGTGATATCAAGAAATTCAATTTGGAACTACTGTATAGTGTGACTAAATAAATATTTTTAATAATAAAATTCACAATTTCTCAATAGTTGTTGACTTAACTGAAATTTCATATAAGCCTTAGAAAATATGTTGATAATCAAATAGCTAAGAGTCCCTGTAGCGTTATGCCCACTCAATACTCTTGATATGAATAACTTCTCTGTCACACACAAAGAGAGAGAGAGAGAGAGAGAGAGAGAGAGAGAGAGAGAGAGAGAGAGAGAGAGAGAGAGAGAGTGTGTGTGTGTGTGTGCTTTCATAAGTAGCACCAGTAAGGATTCGCCATGAAAGTCAGACATATGATTCAATATGTAACTATTCCTTAAAAAAAAATTGTAATGATACCGCAATTATTTTGAGCGTTAATACAACAAGTTATTCCATGCTCTACATATAAAAGTCTAAATATCTAAACCGCCATTATATAATTTTATTTAGAATCTACTGATTTAGAAATAGTCTTTTATTTAAATATTTTCCCATAAGAATTTTAATAATAACGCAATTATTTTGAGCTTTAATATAAGTTATTCCATGCTGTACATATAAAAATCTAAATATTCAAACCGCCATTATATAATTTTATTTAGAATCTACAAATTTAAAAATAGTCTTTTATTTAAATATTTTTTCCATAAGAATTTTAATAATAACGCAATTATTTTGAGCTTTAATACAACAGAAGTTATGCCATGCGGCAAATATTAAAGATATTTAAACAGGTCTCATATACTATTATTTACCAGCTAGTGATTTACAAATATTGTCTTTTATTTCTATATTTCTCCTCCTTTTCGACTTCTCTCATTCCTTCTTCCCTTACTGACTCAGAGGAGAAGCCCTGGCTTACACGCGAAGATACCAATTTTCTCGCATACGTGCCTCCCAGTTCAAGGCAGTGCGTATAGTCTGCCTTTTGCCTTTTTCTTCGCAAACCTTGAATAAAAATAGACGAGAGAGAGAGAGAGAGAGAGAGAGAGAGAGAGAGAGAGAGAGAGAGAGAGAGAGAGAGAGAGAGAGAGAGAGAGAGGGGGGGGGGATTTTATTCTATATGTGTGTTGTCATTTCATAACAATACAATTTTGTCATGGAAGAAATATAGTAGATGAACGTATCAATATTGATTACATAGCGATTAATTGGCTTAAGATTCCTCTAAATATATATTTCCAAACAGCTAATATTGTCATGTATATCTAAATGTGTAATTTAGGAAATATTTTTATTAACTAAAACTATTTTAACACCTATATATATATATATATATATATATATATATATATATATATATATATATATATATATATATATATATATATATGTGTGTGTGTGTGTATTTGTATGTGTGTGTTCGTGTGTGTGTATACATATATGTATATATTGTACATGTATATACATGAAGTAAATATATACATATATGCCTGTGTGCATGTGTATGTATGTACGTATATATATATATGTATATATATATATATATATATATATATATATATATATATATATGTATATATATATATATGTATATATATATATATATATATATATACATATATATATATATATATATATATATATATATATATATATATATATATATATATATATATATATATTTCATATCAACCGTTGGTAGTCCACTGCAAGACACAGACATAAGACAGACAGAGAGAGAGAGAGGAGAGAGAGAGAGAGAGAGAGAGAGAGAGAGAGATTCATCGATACCACTAATACTCTTCCAACCCTCATTTGGTATGGAAAATAAATACTAAAAGACAATTTATCAAATAAGGCTTAAATACCTGAAAAAGGTAATCGAAAGATTGAGTAAGATTTACCGGCAAATACTAATAATCTAATATATTGAGGTCTTACTATGAAAGAAAATATCTTCATAATAATTAATTAACAGAGGAGGAAAATCTCACGTATTTTTCCAAGGAGAATATACAATGAAACTGGGTCTTTTTTCATCCTAATGTTCCCCTTGAGAGGGGCTGAAAATATGTTTGAGCAACCTTTATGTTTTTTTTTTTTTTTTTTTTTTTTTTTTTTTAATGAAGCAATACAATAACAATTTCCTGTTTCTTTGTGTCTTACACGGAGTTTTCTTTGTGCAAGAAAAACGAGACAAAACTTGGAAACAATATTTTACTTCGAAAATGTTTGTGCTACTTGGAACTAAGTAACATTTTTTTTTTTTTTTTTTTTTTTTTTTACTACATAGGGTATAT
>NC_090725.1:324962838-324964117 GCF_036898095.1 Palaemon carinicauda | reverse complement strand
TGGCGGTGAACATCAACCCGGATGAAGACGTAGTTGCAGACGGTTAGGTTCTTGGACATGAAGTATCTGGTCCTGTCCTAGTATGTTTTCAGGCATGGTCTGAATTTTCCAGCGATCCCTCTCAGGTGATCCAGCTTGGTGTCGTCGGTAGTTGCAGGGAAGTACTTGCCAAGGACTGTAAGCGCCTTGCCGTAGACCTTCAATGCAGGGGAAGGTTCGCCATCTGACTGGGAGCGATGTGAAGGCCAAGGAATACCCATGGGAGTTGCGCTTTCCAATTTTCGTCCTTACATCTTGCCATCAGGGCTGCCTTAAGAGTGCGATGATTTCTCTCGACCATTCCGTCCGCTGCAAGGTTGTACGCCGTGGTGCTGTGGAGAGACATTCCCATCAGGTTTGTCAGAGAGAGCTAGATCTCTGACAAAAAGGCAGATCCTCGGTCCACCATGATATCGTCAGGAACACCGAAACGTCTGATCCAACTCGACAGGAGAGCTTCGGCGCAGGCATGGGTGGTTGCTTTGGACATCGGAGTTACTTCTAACCATTTAGTAGAGTGGTCGACGATCGTCAGTAGGTATCTTGCATAACCTGAAGGCGGCAAAGGTCCCTCAAGGTCCACGTGGATGTGTCTGAATCGTCTCTTGGGTTGGGGAAAATCGCCGACCACCAACTCAGTATGGCGGTTGACCTTACTCGTCTGGCAGTTAATGCAGGTTCTCGCCCACTCACGAGCGTCTTTCTTGATCTCTGGCCAGATGAATTTCTCAGATAGCAGACGGGCTGTAGTGCGACCCGAAGGGTGTGACAATCTGTGGATGACGTCGAAGATCTTCCTTCTACTGGAGGCAGGAATCCATGGGCATGGGCGCCCCATGCTGGTGTCACAGAGGATGGTTTCCAAGCTGGGCTGAGGGGAATGTCCTTCATATGTAGCGTTGATGCTGTCGTATGATAGTCCTGGGCCTCTGGGTCATTCTGCTGTTCTAAGGCGAGGTTGTGGTAGTCGATCCCCAGGTGGACTGCTTTGATCTCGATCCTGGAGAGGGCGTCGGTGATGGGGTTCCTCTTTTCCGGTACGTAGCTGATAGTGCTGCCAAATTCCACGGTGGCTGCCAGGTGTGTCTGTTGGCGAGAGGACCATGCGTCTGTAGACTTCGTGAAAGCATGGATCAGGGGCTGGTGGTCCGTCGCGATGGTGAAGGGGGTTCCCTTCGCGCATGTATCTGAAGTGGCGGACAGCGAGGCACACGGCGAGGAACTCCCTGTCGAACGTGCT
>NC_090725.1:324925338-324930338 GCF_036898095.1 Palaemon carinicauda | reverse complement strand
AAAATAGGATAAAGCATTCTTTGACATAGGCAAAGATGGATTCTTAACTGAACACCATAAAGCTTCAGACGGGCCTCGTAAAGGTTTTAAATAGAACTTAAGAGCTCTTACAGGACATAAGACTCTTTCTAGTTCATTTCCAACCATACGATAAGTTTGGAATATCGAACGATATTGGTCAAGGCCGAGAAGGCAGCTCGTGTTGGCTAGAAAACCAAGTTGTAGAACATGTAGCCGTTTCGGATGAGAATCCGATGTTCTTGCTGAAGGCATGAATCTCACTGACTCTTTTAGCTGTGGCTAAGCATATCAGGAAAAGAGTCTTTAAGGTGAGATCTTTCAGGGAGGCTGATTGTAGCGGTTCGAACCTGTCTGACATAAGGAATCTTAGTACCACGTCTAAATTCCAACCAGGTGTAACCAAACGACGCTCCTTCGTGGTCTCAAAAGACTTAAGGAGGTCCTGTAGATCTTTATTGTTGGAAAGATCTAAGCCTCTGTGACGGAAGACTGATGCCAACATGCTTCTGTAACCCTTGATAGTGGGAGCTGAAAGAGATCGTTCTTTCCTCAGATATAAGAGAAAGTCAGCTATTCGAGTTACAGAGGTACTGGTCGAGGATACGGATACTGACTTGCACCAGTTTCGGAAGATTTCCCACTTCGATTGGTAGACTCTAAGGGTGGATGTTCTCCTTGCTCTAGCAATCGCTCTGGCTGCCTCCTTCGGAAAGCCTCTAGCTCTCGCGAGTCTTTCGATAGTCTGAAGGCAGTCAGACTAAGAGCGTGGAGGCCTTGGTGTACCTTCTTTACGCGTGGCTGACGCAGAAGGTCCACCCTTAGGGGAAGTGTTCTGGGAACGTCTACTAGCCATCGAAGTACCTCGGTGAGCCATTCTCTCGCGGGCCAGAGGGAATCAACTAGCGTCAACCTTGTCCCTTCGTGAGAGGCAAACTTCTGCAGTACCTTGTTGACAATCTTGAACGGAGGGAATGCATATAGATCTAGATGTGACCAATCTAGTAGAAAGGCATCTATATGAACTGCTGCTGGGTCCGGGATTGGTGAGCAAAATATTGGGAGCCTCTTGGTCATCGAGGTTGCAAAGAGATCTATAGTTGGCTGGCCCCAGGTGGCCCAAAGTCTCTTGCATACATCCTTGTGGAAGGTCCATTCTGTTGGAATTATTTGTCCCTTCCGACTGAGACAATCTGCCATGACATTCAAGTTGCCTTGGATGAACCTCGTTACTAGTGAAATGTCTAGACCTTTTGACCAGGTGAGGAGGTCCCTTGCGATCTCGAACAATGTCAGAGAGTAGGTCCCTCCTTGCTTGGAGATGTACGCCAAAGCCGTGGTGTTGTCCGAGTTCACCTCCACCACTTTGCCTTGAAGGAGAGACCTGAAGCTTTTCCAGGTCAGACGTACTGCCAGTAGCTCCTTGCAGTTGAAATGCATTGTCCTTTGACTCGAGTTCCATAATCCCGAGCATTCCCTACCGTCTAATGTCGCACCCCAGCCTACGTCCGATGCGTCCGAGAAGAGAACGTGGTTGGGAGTCTGAACAGTCAGGGGAAGACCCTCTCTAAGGTTGATATAGTCCTTTCACCAAGTCAGACAAGACTTTATCTTTCCGGAAACCGGGATCAAGACCGCTTCTAGCGTCTTGTCCTTTTCCAGTGAAAAGCTAGATGGAATAGAAGAGGACGGAGGTGTAGTCTTCCTAGTGACACAAATTGATCCACGGATGACAGTGTCCCTACCAGACTCATCCACAGCCTGACTGGGCAGTGTTCCTTCTTCAGCATCTTCTGGATGGATAGCAGGGCTGGGGGTTGATCGTCTTGTTCAGCAACGTCCTCATCAGAGGGTTCCTCATCCGAAACTGATGAGGAAACGGCAACGGAGTGGGCAACGTCTGACTCGCTGAATCCGGTCGCACTGGTGGATGCGTGACGGAGCCGGACGCATGGCATTGCTGCACAGTCTGTGAACTGTCAACAACCATGGGTGCGCGAGGAAGTACAGCGTCAACCCGAACTGTCTAGACTGTCTGGGTTATGCAGTCAACACCCTACCGGGTTGCTGAGGTTGACGCACTGCGTCACAACAAGTCACCTCTGCTGGTTGTTGAACGTCTTCCTAGTGACACACTGAACGTCAACAACCACCTCCGAGCGTCGCTTAACGTCAACGTGCGACTGGCAACCCACACTGGGTCGCATCGGTGGAGGAACCACCTCAACTGGCAGACGCGAGTAGGATACCTCAGCGTCAACAGGGCGCACAACCAACCGGTTGGAAGGTTGTTGGCCAGAAGGTTCTTCTCCGCATTTAAGTCCTCAATCAAGGACACAAGCTTGGACTGCATGTCTTGCAGCAAAGCCCATAGGGTCTACGGGAGCAGGTGTGGCAACAGACGGGGTTAGCGACTGAGGCGGAACCATTTACCATCCCTGGAAGCCTTGTTATGTGTGACATAATAGTACAGCAACACTTCAAAGGCTCGACAAAAGTGAGAAGTTGACCTGTAAACAACTTGGAGCGTCTCCTGGCTAGGCGCCAGGGCGAGTCTACCAGAATTGAGAAGTCCATCTGGGCAGAGGCAAGAACTCCCAAGCCGAGAACTTCTCTCGTGTTTTATCAGACTCTCGCTCTATAAGCCAGTTTAAAAGAAGGGAAAGCAAAGGCTGTATCCCTAAAACTCCTCCTGGTGCAAAACCAGTCGCCTAGCCAACGTAACGCTCTCTAGGAGAGCGAGAGAGCACTAGCTTAACAACAACGGCTTCGAAGCAGCTAGGCCTAGTGTAAGTTCTGACGTTTAGGCGAACGAGGAGCAGCAGTTACAAGATCCGGACGAAGATCCTTAAAAAATCATTATGATTTAATTAAAGTCCATAGGAGGCTAAGCAGCTTAAGGCTCCTCTCCAAATGACAGAGTCCTCAAAGGAATATCAGTAGGAGGGAGAACAGCACTTTCTCATCTACAGGAACCTTGTCCGAGAAAAGCTAGGTTATCTCAGTGAGTCTCTCACTGGTGCATTAGTAGCAGACCAGAAGGCAACGTCATGTAACTGCTTGACAGTCTGTGAACTGTCAACAACTGAACTGTCAACCACAACAGGTGCGTGAGGACATACAGCACTGGTGCATTAGTAGCAGATCAGAAGGCAACGTCATGTAACTGCTTGACAGTCTGTGAACTGTCAACAACTGAACTGTCAACCACAACAGGTGCGTGAGGACATACAGTGTTCACTCGAGACTGCTTTGACTGTCTATACTGAGCAGTCAAAACAACTCTAGAATGCGGAGGTTGACGCACCGCGTCAAAACACGGCAACTTAACTCCACCCTCCTGTTGTTGTGGTAACACGCGAACGTCAACGGAGGGTTCCGTGCGTCGGTGAACGTCAACATGCGTCTGGCAGGGTCGACTGCGCATGGGTGGTGGAACTCTCACAGCTGGAGTGCGGGAGCAGGTAGCCTCAGCGTCTACTGGACGCACAACCGTGGTTGGTTGTAGGCTAACGGGTGCAGCGTCAACCTTCTCCGCATGATACTCCTGCATAAAAGAAGCTAACTGTGTCTGCATAGACTGTAGCAAAGACCACTTAGGGTCTACAGCAGCAGGTGCGGCAACAGACGGTGTTACTGCCTGTTGCGGTACCACTTTGCCTCTCTTAGGAGGTGTGCAGTCGTCGGAAGACTGCAGCGAGTCCGAACTGACCCAGTGGCTACAACTGGGCCGTTGGACTTGCACGGAAGGGACCGACTTGCACTTAAAAAGCTGCGAGACCTTGGTCCATGGTTTCTTACGAGAAACCTCTTCCGCAGACGAGAAATAAATGGGCTCTCTCGTCTTTGTGTGGGTGGGGCGATCTTGGGTAGATACGCCCGAAACCACGGAGGGAAAACGTCTGCTCGTTGATCAAGGCCTGAGGAACCCATAAGTTGTTCGACATTACTTCTCCCCTGGGCTTGGGAGCTTGTAAGAGGTCCCGGACTAGGTGAACGACAGGCACGAACAGACGAACCCTCGGACGCAACACTGTAACACTTGCGCATATCACTTTATCACTTCGATTTTCTGTTTTGCACTAATTTCACTGAAATCGAAACTTTTACTGATTTCTACGTGAAATACGCAATTCTACCCTTCATTAAAAGGTAGTAATTGCGAAATCAGTCGTATAATGCAGCTCATTAATACTAGCAAAAAAACAGAAAACATATATAAAGATAAAATATTCAGTGGCTGGGAAAGAGACTAAACACTAGTTCAAATAAACTACGTTTACAATCTCTCACCGCACATAGCCTGGGGACAAGAATAAAACCCTAGAAACGTTTTACCTTCTTCCCCGTACAGCGACTAGGGAGGAGAGTAACACGAGAAACAACGTTACCCGCTTGAACGGAACGTTTTCTCTCCTCTCTCTCCCTCCGTCTCTATCTCTCTCTCTCTTTCTCTCTTGATTTCGCACCTAAGAGAAGAGCCCAATTATAAATCGTCAAAAAAACATGTTATTTGACTAAAAGGAACAAACTGAAAGGTTTTCCAAATAAAAAGTTCCTTTAATTTAGAATTTAAAACATTTAAGTTAAGAAAGAATGAACGAAACGTCAGAAACGATTTACTCTTACTGCAAAGTGAAACCGTGATACTCTCTCTCTATCGTAACGATAGAGCGCATGTTGAACGTCCTGAACGTCAACAACTGCGTAGTCTAAAAACTAAACGTTAGTTCATCTTTGAAAAACAGTACGAAAACTATCAAAGAGATTCTTTCATAAAACATTAAATTTAAAAAGTTTTAAATTCTTTAAAGGCTAACGGGCTCAACGTTGATTAACTTCGGTTCCAATTTCGGACCGCCTACTAAAAGGAAAGGTCGCATATAAACAAAACATAAAAATTTATTTTATATGTTTATAATAAATGGAAAGTTAATCGAAGAGGCCTAATAAAGGCGGAGAGATATAAAATATGTGGATCT
>NC_090725.1:324907838-324922838 GCF_036898095.1 Palaemon carinicauda | reverse complement strand
GTACCAGTGATGTTATGTCTTAACAAAAACAGAGAGAGAGAGAGAGAGAGAGAGAGAGAGAGAGAGAGAGAGAGAGAGAGAGAGATGGCACACTTTAAAATAATCTGAGCAATTTTTTATGGTAATTTTAACTTAAACTGCTAAGCGTCGATATGCTGATAAATAACTGCTCTAATACGAGTACCAGTGATGTTATGTCTTAACAACAACAGAGAGAGAGAGAGAGAGAGAGAGAGAGAGAGAGAGAGAGAGAGAGAGAGAGAGAGAGAGAGAGAGAGCTTTCCTCAACGGTACTGCTAAAAGAGAAAAAGGAATAGTAAAGTTCTTCCTGAAATATCCTTATTTTTCTTATTCATGTCTCTTTTTTACTGCTTTCTTTACTTACAGCATCAGAAATTATTTGTTTTTATCACGTTTCCCCGTATCTTTTCTTGCTTCTTTATAGAACTTTCCTTTGGATGTCTAAACTTGCCGGATTCTATAGTTGAATTTTACAACTGCACAATTTATGCCAAATAGAAACAGAAAATTGCCCAAAGAAAGATTGAATAACAGTATATAACAATTTTACCACTGCACAGTATATGCCAATAAGAAGCACCAAAATTGTCAAAGAAAGCGTGAATAACCTTAATAACAGATCACTCCAGGAGCAAAACTACAATAACCGTTCTTCAAGGAAAACAAGATGCTACTAGTCTCCATGGCTGTATTAGGTTATTGTATGGTAGACTCTTCTCACTGGTTTAACTAAGAGAAAAAATTGCCTGAAACCACCAGATATATTTTGACATAACCTGCAATCGTAGAAAAAAAATAAAACCTTTAATAATAATAATGATAATAATAATAATAATAATAATAATAATAATAATAATAATAATAATAATAATAATAATAATAATAATAATGGAAATAAATAACAATAAAAATAACAATAATAATAATGATAATGATAATAGAAGGCTAATATCATTGCTAAGACACCATCTATTACATTTACAGTCCTTCCAGAAGGCTGCAAGACATTTGCTCAGACACTAACTGCTACTGGCTCAAGATGGGATTCCCTCCTTTTTCCATGATCTTGGGATTGTGGGTAAAATGAGAGAAGTCAAATTCTCACACAAAAGCAGAAGGAAGTGACTCGCTTCCTATAAAAGAGTCCTGATGTATATTGATTTATTGGCGTGACAAATTGACTGCACCTTCAAGCAATTTCCTTTATGAAAAGTGCAACATGCAAGGAGGTTATAAAGTTGAACGGTTAATGATTGGAAATAAATTGCTGTTAAATACAGCTTAAAGATATTTCTATTGGTAAAAATAAATCTACATAGTATAGATGTTGTGTTGACTGTATAGATTTAGAATTTGTTTACATTGTTGTCTCGATAATCTCTATAACATGCAGGATATCATTATGTGTTAGACAATATATAGAATAGGGAATTTGTGATGACTTTTTAAATTTGATACCTGTTTACATAACTGTCTAAGTTAATTACACAATCTGCAGGATATTTCTATTAATAAGTAAATATATACCGTATTTTATAACAGTTGTGTTGACTTTTTAGATTTAGGATTTGTTTACATAATAGTGCAATTAATTTTATAAGCTTCAGGGTATTTGTATCTGTGAAATATAGATATTATAGAAGTTGTGTTCACTTTTTAGAGTTATAATTCGTTTATATCGCTCCATAGTTGATAGTATAACCAGCATGATTTTTATATCCGTAAAAAAGATATAAACTATAGAAATTGTATTGACTTTTTCTTGTTTTTATTTTGAATTTGTTCACATTATTGTCTTGTTAGTTAAACAACCTGCAGGATACTTCCATTTGTTCTCTATAAAATTTTTACAGTTGGTTGTGAAGGTAGCGCTCTGATTCAACTATTTATTAGTGTGGCTTTGTGATATATTTTATTATATGTCCTATGAAACTGGTACAAATGTTCATGAAGATAATAAGGTTTTGTCTATTTAAGCCGCTTAACCTTTTTCATTTTGCTGTTAGCCTGAACTATTGTATTTAAAAGATTTGGTGACCATTAGTATCATTTTCTATTTGGATATGTATGTATATATATATATATATATATATATAAATATTTATATATATATAATATATATATGTGTATCTATAAATATACACGCACACATATTATATATATATATATATATAAATATATATATATATATATATATATATATATATATATATATATATATATACATAACATACATAATATATAGGTACTCTCAGTATTGTCAGGTAAATGGGGACCATGGAAATTGGGAGAAGAGTGGGATAGTTTTTTTCTCTACTGGAATTTTTGAGATACAGTCACATATTTAAATACTTACATAATGTAAGGTTAAGCCAAGGTGCTTATGAAATATTCCTATACATGCATCTAAAGCTCCCTATATCGTAGCTAACGCTATTAAAGTTTTGATCACAAAGCGATAAGCATTATGAATGAGCTAAGTAGTTTATCATAATATTTATCGATATTAGCTTCACTCCATAAACTTAGTTTAATGCCGCACGATTCTATCCACACGTATTAGAAATAAATGAGGATCAACGAGGCCCTTAATATAATGGCCGCTCGGATGAATTTCCGAGCGGCATTGAATTACTAAACCCGTGCACGGCTAACCCGCGCGGTCCAAGCGTAGCGGCTTGATAAAATTACGAGACCACTCGGTAAAAATTCTCGTGTAAAGACATGCCTCCTAACGTGGAAAATATTTCCCTATGGTGAAAAAGACCACCCGTGTGTAGCAAGCCTTAAGATATCTAATTTTACCGATATTCCTTAAAAATTACAATACAAACAATAAGTTCAATTCATTAGTGTTAAATATTCTGGTATCAACATAAAATTATATCAATATTCAATAAGTAGATTTTCTTCTATTTCCTTTTTTCCTTCTTCCAATGGGCTATTTTTCCCTATTTAGAGCCCTTGGGCTTATAGCATCCTACTTTTCCAACTACAACTGTAGCTTAGCATATCATCATCATCATCATAATAATAATAATAATAATAATAATAATAATAATAATTATTATTATTCTGATATCCCCAGGAAATCTATTAAAAACATATTCCATGAAGTTTTACAACCTCCAAAGTAATTTTACGATTTTGTATCACGCACAAAAAGCTAAAGAAATTAAAAAAAAAAACAGCCACTATAAGTAATTTCGTTTCAGTAATGAGGTTCAGTGCAAAAAGCACCAAGAGTCATTAGACTAAAACAATAGGTGTAGAGGTTTCTGATCTATGTTGGTGGCTTATTCTCGTTGCAAAGGTTTGAAAGTAAGTGGCAAATCTTACCCACAGAGGCTATTATATGCTGAGGTATGGTACGTTGTCACGACACAGTATTGAGGAATTAATCGTAAATATACTTTTACCGCTGGTAGGAAAATACTTAAGGTTGTTTGTCATATGTTAAAATAACATGACCTTGATATATAGTCATTCAAGAGGGGATGAAAATTCTGCATGTTTTATATATGATGAGAGAATTAACATATGTAAAGACTTTGGTGTTCAGTAGTCAACCATACACACACACACACACACACACACACACATATATATATATATATATATATATATATATATATATATATATATATATATATATATATATATATATATATATATACACAGACACAAGGCGCACACACACACATATATATATATATATATATATATATATATATATATATATATATATACAGTATATATATATATATATCCATATATATATATATATATATATATGTGTGTGTGTGTGTGTGCGCCTTGTGTCTGTGTATATATATATATATATATATATATATATATATATATATATATATATATATATATATATATGCATATATATGTATATATATAAATATGTATATATATATATATATATATATATATATATATATATATATATATATATATATATATATATATATATATATATGTTCTCCCAATAACATTTATATGCAAGTTAATTCCGGGAATAACCAAATACTATTATTTGCTCAAACTGTCAGAGATTCCACGTTATTCCTTCAACATAAACCGTAGCCTTCAAGGAAGATCACAGCATATGATCAGTCTTTGTGAGGACATCTTTGAGAGCGTTTAACTAGTTTCATGACAGCACTAGAGGGGGCATGTGTATCCGCATTATCTCTCAAGTCACGTGATAGGTTTCATTCACGACAGCCTCTCGTGTTGGTCTGTGCTTTGACAGTTACCTAATCATACTTTGTTTGATGTTTACATATTACGTTTTTGGATGCAGAGTCTACAGAAGAATAGACATTATCTGGATATTTATCTGAATTATCTGCTTACTTATTTACTTAATTACTTACTTACTCACTTACTTACTTACTTACTTACTTACTTACTTACTTACTTACTTGATTATTACTTGCTTACTTACTTACTTTTCTTTACTTTAAGGGGTGCTTTTCTAGCCTTCTACGTCTAGGGTACCTTACTCTCTACAAGACCCTCACTGTAATGTTATCATGTGCATTATAAGTTAGCTAAATATATTTAGAATACTTAGTTTATGATCCCTGAACAATAGCGATCATTTATTTATATGTTGATACATAAAATACAATCCTTTTAGTTTAACTATATATTTTTTTTACTGTACCTCTGATCGTATGTATATTCAAAGTAATTGATGCAATATACAGTAATTAAATGCTAAGATAAAAGCTTCAAAATGATTATGTAATATATTTATTCGATTTTTTCACGAGTAATTCATATTGCATTATTATATTTAGCTAGTAAATTTTCTTTCAAAATAATAAAATAGAAACATATGATAATTTACGTTGCCTTACTAATCTCTTTTAAATGAATATAATAACTGCTGAATTGAGAGAGAGAGAGAGAGAGAGAGAGAGAGAGAGAGAGAGAGAGAGAGAGAGAGAGAGAGAGAACTGTGTCAATGTTAATATTTGATTAGGTAACCTAATAAGTAGCGATGATTTCCACCTGTTTCCTAAATCCAAACACAATGAGAAGATAGCCGTAAGCTTTGGGTAATTCAGGTACCTACTTTTGAGATTTGACCTCCAGGGATACTTGCGTTATATATGTCTCCTTGAAGGACCTCCTCTAACCACTCTGTATTTAATGACTACTTCTTTTCCATCAATACTAGAGATATACAATATTTCTGCCGTTACTTATTGTGATAACATTATTGTTTATAAATAAACACATGTTTCAGATACGAGACTTCTTTTTTTTAAGGAATCTGTTCAAAATTCTCATTAAGTAACTTAGGTGTCTCGAAGTACAGTTTTTATTCTAGTAAATATAAATAACTTTTAGGATACCTTAGCATTTATCTTATATATATATATATATATATATATATATATATATATATATAAATATATATATATATATATATATATATATATATATTATTATATATATTTATATATACATACATATACATATATATAAAAATATATATGTATGTATATATATACGTGCAGTATATATATATATATGTATATATATATATATATATATATATATATATATATATATATGTGTGTGTGTGTGTGTTTGTGTGTGTGTGTATATATACATAACTACATATATGTATACATAGATATCTACAAATATATATATATATGTATATATATATATATATATATATATATATATATATATATATATATATATATATACACTCTCACACACACACACACACATATATATATATATATATATATATATATTTATATATATATATATATATATAAATATATATATATATATATATATATATATATATATATATATATATATATATATATATTGGGCTCAAGCCATGTCGTCCTGATGGAAGTTCCTATAGGGTAGCTTCCTAGGGTATATTACAACTACGGCGATATTCCCAGAGAATTTACTTTAAGGTACCCAGAATTCTAACTCCTGGAGCGAATATCCCTAATGAAAGGGATATAGCGACATATCAGAGGACGTATTCTTGACACGCCACATGGCAATCTGCACCCCAAACAGAGATTACGTATCGAGGGGTCAATTGGCAAGAAACGACAACGGGAAAGAAAAAGGGGGAGCCGCTCCCAAGGCTCCCTCTTCCCCAGTTTCGTAAGCGTGCCTAGCGCCAATCCTGGCGCCATCTGTATTCCTTTTTGCGTAGCTTAACAACTCGGTGTTTTTTCCTGTGTTTCTCGCAAATCTTGGATTTATTCAGCTTTTCATGGCTTCTCCAACTTCGTTGGCCTCTGATAAGTTGAGTACCATTTCTTTTATCTATAAATGTAGGCTCTTAGTAAATTTTTAAGTGATTAATAGGTTTAATCTTTGTTACAAGAGCCGTAGCCTACCGGAGGCGTCATAGACGCTGTCGCTCGCTAGGTATGAGTTTTAGTTAGCCAGAGCGACATTCCCGGTTGTTTTGCTTTAATAAATTTTAGCTATTTAGCGTTACATAGGATTTCCTTTCGTGCTTTAGTATTATTTTGGCGAAGTATTCGCCAACTCTGGCCTACGCTAGGCCATGTAGCCTAGTCGTTTGGTCCTAGTACTTTCTGCATGATTTTGGTTTTCCGAGTGTTTTAAAATTTTATTGAAGCTTTAGGCTGTTTTTTATACATTTAAGATTATGTTGAATATTTCCAAGATAGTATACGAGTGAGTTTCGGTGATTTAGGTAATCGATTCTCTTGGTGCCTAGGCTAAGTTGCTTATGGAGCCTTAGTATACTTTCTCATACTCCCAGGTTGCTTTCTTTTCTTCGGAGAAGTTATGCAATCGCTTTCCCTCTGTTTAAGACTTGGGCTTATCCCTAATTGGTTTATCTGAATTAACTTTCGATAAAACTATACTGGGGTGTTACTGTACCTTCCTGTTCCAGTAAGTCTGGTTTCAGAGTGGGACAGAACAACAGAGTTTTTAGTCTGAGTCTGTGTTCGTCTGGCTTGGGGTAGAGTCTCCCTCGCTGGCCTGACACAGACATAGGAGGCTTAGCCTCCTTAGGTCACTACCGAAGGTTTCTGTACGAGATGACTCCTTCTTTTGTGATCTAGCAGACTAGTCCTTGTTGCTGTTCTCGGTGGGAGGATAAGATTCTTTCCCTGGGAGTAGCAACACCTTCCTTGCTTTGGTTCTTTGGGAGCTGGCAAGTATTGCTGGCCTCCCTCCTGGATCTCCCTTAGGCTAAGATGAGTTTTCTTGGCTGCGGGTGATCCTTCACTAAAGCAAGGTTGGTAGGACCCTCTTTTGTCCCTTATCCCTCTATCTCCGTAATGGCCTAGCCATTACAGTACTGTACGTCATTCTACATCTGGACCTAGGATAGGTTAGGATGTGGAATTGACTCAGTCCTTTGCCGGCCGGCAGAGTCTGCCGGCCGGCAAGGGTCTTCTGCTTGAGTGCTGCCCGGACCTCCCTTGGTCCCTCATCCATGCCTGCCTGTGAGTCAGACGGCAGTGGTCAGGAAGCCTGAATTAGATTCTCCCCTTCCTTGTATGCACTCTTTCGGATTGCCGGGCTTGGAGGTTGTTTACACTCTTATCCCGGCATCCATTCTGTTTTCTTCTAGTGCTGTACCCGACCCGGCTGCCGGCCTCATAGGCCGGCAGCCGGGCAGTCGTAGTCCTCTGGTTCTTTTGCTGCTGGCTGGCATCGGTTGTGTATCTTTGCCGGCCGGCTAATGTCAGCCCTTGTCTGCTGGTCGCCAAGAGTGTGTCCGGCAGCCGGGTGCTACCTTGTGTAGCCGATATGGGCTGTTGCCGGCCGGCAGTTACTGCCGGCCGGCACATGCTTTTGAACCAGCGTTCTACCGCCTTATAGCTGTTGAGTAGTATACTTTAAAGCTAGTTATGGTGTGTGCCGGCCGGCAAGTGCCGGCCGGCAAATAACCTTCTATACTGTACCAGTATTCTTCAGTATAACATATACGGTAAGAAGAAAACTATAGTATAAGTTTTGGTACAGCACTGTGTGTTCTAACACTTTTGTGTTGTCTTGCACAGCCCTTTGCTGTTGCCTTACAGATAAGAAAGTGAGTTCTTTCTTGTCTATTATCCAGGATTTTAAAATCATTGCTTAGGTGTGAGCTCCACCTGTTTCCTCTGGAAACTTTGCATTGGTTATTCTAGAAGAGATTAACCGTTCAATTTTATTATCTGGAAGGCTGCAACAATTGATTGTGAGGGAAACTCAAGTGTGTGTCTTTCCTTTCTGAATTGTTATGCTAAACTGTGCATTTCCAGTGATACATAGTTCACTTGATACTCATGGAAATTTTCTTCTCTTTGCAGGAGGTACGTCCGAAGTGCGGAAGTGCTTTCTGCAACGTCCGCAGTAAGAACCTCTGCGGACATGGATTATGTAGGAGGCACGCAGCATGCGCTGTCTCCAAAGGTGAGCTCCGGTATTGGGACCCCCAGGTATGTACCGTGTCCTCTAACCTGATTACAGAAGCTTTTGATTCCCCTAGGACAGCGGAATCAAGGGATATAGCAAGGGGGAAGCTTCGCACCTGGGTAAGGGGCTTCCAGAAGAACACCTCTGGACCTTATCTTCCAAGCGAGAAGATGAGGGCTTACTTTTTCCCTAGGGCATCAGCTGATGCAGTGATTCCCCAGCCTCAAGAGGAGATCCCCCTAGTTCAGATCCAGGTGGATGCTGAAGTGGCGGTCGCCGTGCAAGACATCCAGTTGGGCGACAGGATGTCAGACGTGTCCGAGCGTCTGGAGGAAGACCTCCTGGCAGGAGGCCAGGATGAAGATCAAGCCCCAGACATCGTAGAGGAAGAAGCCAACGAGGTGTCGGCTGCTCCGGTTCTGATCCCTGAACCTATTCCCTCAACATTGTCCGCTCTCCCAGTAGAGCTGGGACAGGCCCTCTCCTCCATTGTTGGAATGATCCAACAAATGCAGAAGGAGAATATGGAGAAGGCGGCTGCACTGGAACTGCGGATGCAGAAGCTTGCAGCATCACGTGGGCCCCAGAAAAGGCTCAATGTGAAAGACCTTCCCTTGTGCTCAGATGCTAACCCGTGGAGATATGCTGAGCACATGCCGATGACGACTGGGAAGATCGTCATGTCGGATAAGCTGGGTTCGGTTCCCCTTGAGAAAGTGGAATTCTGGCCCAGCAAAGGGTCATATCCGGACTGTTATGTCCGGTTGAGGAAGGAACCAGCTTCAAAGGAGGAGACAGAGCCGAAGGAGGTCATAGTGATGGACCATGCTAAGGCTCAAGCTTTGCTTTCATCTTCGATGAAAGAGAAGGGCTTCACAAACTCAAAAGTTACTGCATTGAGTAAGAAGCTCCCTTCCTTTGTGTCCTCTCCTGCTAGAGCCTTCCCCTTTTTGCAGAAAGGGTTTGCGGCTGTACTAAAAGCAGTCGAGGCCAGCAAGCCTTGCCCCTCCCTGGAGGAGTGTAAACCCTTGTCGCTGGCCCTGCCTATGGACCACAAAGACTGGAAGGACGTTCATCTTACCTTCTCAGTTGGGAAGTTGGAGGCTGATATTGCCGGACGTCAGTTCGGCGAGGACCTCCCTAAGCTGTCTGACTTTCTTTTGCGGAGAGAGCTCGAGACAAAAGAAAGACTGGCTGCCTCAATGTCTCTTCAGACTACTCTTGAGACGATGGCAAGTGACCCCAAGGTCCATGAAATGTTAATGGTAGTGGCCAAGACTCATCTTGCCACAGTGACGAAGGATCTTTATGGCTTCGTCAGGGCGAGGAGAGCTTGTAGGGAGTTTGTGTTCACCTCGGCTACGGTGAGGCACGAGCCAAGGAAGCTAATCTCTTCCAACATTTGGGGAAAAGACCTTTTCCCTACCGAATTGGTCAAAGAAGTTGTTGATAGGGCCGTCACGGAGACTAGAAATCTTTTCCAAAAGTGTGGCCTGTCTATCAAGAGAAAGTCTTCCCCGGATGAGGGTCCCCAACCGAAGAGGAAGACTAAAAGGCCTAGGCTACCGTCTCGGCCAGCCAAGCCAGTTGAACAGTGACAGCAACAGCAGTTGCTGATGCCTTCAGTGCCCCAGATGGTGGCACAAACCCCGACCACTTTCCAGTGGGTACCCCAGGCCGTGTCGACACAGTCCACGGTGTTCATCCCAACGTTCGAAGGGCAGTCTACTTCCTTTCGAGCAAAGCCTAGAGGAGCAGCCAGAGGCTCGTCTAGGCGCCCCTCAAAGGGAAAGGGATTCAGGGGTGGTCGCGGTCGGGGAGGCAAGACCTCAGGACGGCAGTCCAAGTGAGATGATGCTGGTAGGAGGGAGACTTCAGAATTTTCGGGATCGGTGGACCTTCGATCCCTGGGCCTACAGCCTACTCAAGAATGGACTGGGCTGGAGCTGGTACAGCCCTCCACCCCCGTGCCCTCGGTTTTTCCAACAGTCCACCCCCGTTCTGGAGGAGTACGTTCAAGAACTGTTGGAGAAAAATGTGATCCGAAGGGTGAAGTCCATCAAATTCCAAGGGAGGCTGTTTTGTGTTCCTAAGAAAGACTCGGAAAAGCTCAGAGTCATTCTGGACTTGTTGCCACTCAACAAGTTCATAGGGAATTGCAAATTCAAGATGCTAACACTGCAACACATAAGGACCTTACTGCCCAAGAGGGCATATTCCGTCTCCACAGACTTGTCAGACGCCTATTGGCACGTTCCAATCAACCGTCGACTCTCCCCCTACCTAGGGTTCAAGCTACAACGAAGACTATACGCCTTCAGAGCCATGCCATTCGGGCTAAATATAGCCCCAAGGATTTTCACGAAGCTTGCGAGCGTAGCTCTCAAACAATTACGCCTAAAGGGAATTCAGGTAGTAGGCTCCCTATTCTCCAGTTTCGTAAGCATGCCTGGCGCCAGTCCTGGCGCCATCTGTATTCCTTGTAGCGTACACGAGGTGCTACAGATACTGTATGTAGGGAGGGGTCCTACAGCCCTTTCATAGAAAGGGAAGGGCGGGTCCATCAGGACGACATGGCCATCTCACCCAAAAATAGATTTTTCGCTTTGCTCAAAATCCGTTTTTTGGGCTCAAGCCATGTCGTCCTGATGGAAGTATACTAGAGCATTACTGTATCTGTGGATTCTCAGAACGTGCCGTACTCCCCGGAGGTAATTTTTCCCGGTCGACTAGACCTAGAGACCTAAGATGCTACCGTTATACATCTTTTCAACTAACCATAAATCATGTTAGAGCTTCCTGCCCTCTACAGGGAAGAGTCCTACTAGACTCTGGAAAAGTCTCGAAGAGTACATATACCTATGTATGAATACCAGGCAAGCTAATATAGTGGTCTCACCCTATATTAAGTAAAGCATAGTTTGTAAAGAACCACTGCGTCAATATGAAATATGAGAATCGATTACCTAAATCACCGAAACTCACTCGTATACTATCTTGGAAATATTCAACATAATCTTAAATGTATAAAAAACAGCCTAAAGCTTCAATAAAATTTTAATACACTCGGAAAACCAAAATCATGCAGAAAGTACTAGGACCAAACGACTAGGCTACATGGCCTAGCGTAGGCCAGAGTTGGCGAATACTTCGCCAAAATAATACTAAAGCACGAAAGGAAATCCTATGTAACGCTAAATAGCTAAAATTTATTAAAGCAAAACAACCGGGAATGTCGCTCTGGCTAACTAAAACTCATACCTAGCGAGCGACAGCGTCCATGACGCCTCCGGTAGGCTACGGCTCTTGTAACAAAGATTAATCCTATTAATCACTTAAAAATTTACCAAGAGCCTACATTTATACATAAAAGAAATGGTACTCAACTTATCAGAGGCCGACGAAGTTGGAGAAGCCATGAAAAGCTGAATAAATCCAAGATTTGCGAGAAACACAGGAAAAAACACCGAGTTGTTAAGCTACACAAAAAGGAATACAGATGGCGCCAGGATTGGCGCCAGGCACGCTTACGAAACTGGGGAAGAGGGAGCCTTGGGAGCGGCTCCCCCTTTTTCTTTCCCGTTGTCGTTTCTTGCCAATTGACCCCTCTATACGTAATCTCTGTTTGGGGTGCAGATAGCCATGTGTCGTGTCAAGAATACGTCCTCTGATATGTCGCGATATCCCTTTCATTAGGGATATTCGCTCCAGGAGTTAGAATTCTGGGTACCTTAAATTAAATTCTCTGGGAATATCGCCGTAGTTGTAACATACCCTAGGAAGCTACCCTATAGGAACTTCCATCAAGACGACATGGCTTGAGCCCAAAAATACCAGTTCCCTCCTCTCTCGTCTCAGACGACCATCCATTTCATAAAGTTTATATTTCTTAAATCTTCTTTCTGATGGCAGTCCACACCCTATTTCTTACGGTGTGTATATATATATATATATATATATATATATATATATATATATATATATATATATATATATATATATATACATACATATATATATATATATATATATACACATACATATATATATATATATACTGTATATATAATGTACATATACATATATATACATATATATATATATATATATATATATATATATATATATATCTATATCTATATATATATATATATACATATATATATGTATATATATATATATGTATATATATATATATATATGTATATATATGTATATGTATATATGTATATATATATACATGTATATATATATATATATATATATATATATGAAGATTAAGCTTCAATCTCTCTCTCTCTCTCTCTCTCTCTCTCTCTCTCTCTCTCTCTCTCTCTCTCTCTCTCTCTCTCTCTCTCTTAATGAATTGCAAAACATTTTTCCAGTTAGTCATGGTATTCCAAAACCAAAGACATTAAACACATTCCTAATTAGTTTTAATACCTATTTCTATTACATTTGATGTCGTAACCACAGATTAGATTCCGTATATAAACAGGGTGTATTAATCATATAATCAGAAAAGAAAAATAGAGAATTTTATTACTAAATTATTAAAGTCAATTTGAAAAGGATTTTTATTTTATAATTCTCCTTCTATTATTATCTTTCTTTTATATCCTCGTGATGATATAAAATCAAATTTTCTTTCCATGTTTATAATAGAATTTATTCCTGAAATAGGTTGTTAATTAACAGATAAATTCTTTAGTTTCCTGAGCGTCTAGGAGGAATATATTTTAAACACACCACATTGAAAATGTTCATTTTATAATAACTCAAAAGAGAGTTTTTAGATATTTCTAATATTTTTTTCTTCCTTGTTCAACTACATTGAAAGAACAAACAGCCTTATCTTGATAGTTGCCTTGACAGTATGTGCCTGATAGGACTGACACTTATAATGTAACTCCCTAAAACGTTCACCACAACAGAAAAATAATACTCACTAAGGCCATCTATTGGTAGATCTATGAAACATGAGGAGAGGCAGTCATTTGATAAAGATGGTATAGTATATTTTCTATGTAAAGGCAAGAAAACAATCATAGATAATTACAATAATAAATTTAAAAGGTACAATATAATGTATAGATTGCAACTACATAATTTCAAGAAGTAAATGTCAAACAAAATAAAGAGAAGGAAAATCACGAGTACAGTTTTGGTATTACTGAACTGATACAGCTACAGTGATTTAGAATTATCAAGCTACAATCATTCTGTATGAGTGACCAGCAACTCAAAAACTGTTATTTATATTTAAAAGTTGGCTAAGAAAAAATTAGGACAACCAAATCAATGACTAGATAGTTATTGGAGGCAAGAAATAGATATATTGTGGTAAAAATCTACTTATCAAATATCAATCTATTCTTTAGCAATTTAGAAAAAAAAAATTCAGACTCAAATAGGCTATTGTAATAATATTATTCATGCATCATCATAATTAAATATTTGTAATTCAATTGAAAGTTTCCAAGAAGGTTAACAATGTCTTGGTTCGGGATACTGAATTTTGACGAGGCATTACCAAGGTGTCTTAGTTTTTAACCTAAACATTGGAAGGGTGATAATATTTTGACCAGTCGGACCATTAACCTGAACCTAGATACATTTAAAGAAACACACTAGTTAATGAAATATAATTTTAACTTACTAAAAAGAACCAATTATCAACTCAAAAGTATTTAACTTTGTTTTAGAGTATATATAATATATATATATATATATATATATATATATATATATATATATATATTATATTTATATATACTCTACAACAAAGTTAAATACTTTTGAGTAGATAATTGGTTCTTTTTATATTATATACATACACACACATATATAAATATATATATATATATATATACATATGTATATATATATACATATATATATATATATTATATATATATATATGTGTGTGTGTGTGTATTATATATAGATTTATATATATATATATATATATATATATGTATGTATATATATATATATATATATTATATATATATATATATATATGTGTATATATATAAATATATATATATATATATATATATATTTATAAATATATATATACATATATATATATATATATATATATAATTTATATCTATATATATATATATATATATATATATATATATATATACATCTTGGAACAATATATTCTGTGGTATCATAATATTCCATAGAGTTAACAAATTCCATCTTATCTATTTCAAAACTTAATACCTTTTTAATTCAAATTAAATAGAATAAAAATTGGAATAAATATAAAAAAAAAACAATTGTATTTTCAGTGTTTTATTTAGTATTCTGACAGTTTGAATATGAATGTGAGTGCAGGATTATGAATGATATTCTACTGTCTAACTCCGTGACAAACGTTATAGTATTCCTCAGGGTATTTAAATTACAAACACAGCTGTAATTGTGACCAGGTGTGCAATTTGAAAAGGAATTGTGAGTTTTGTTGATAAGATTGGTTATTATTGTTAAGCAAAATTATAGAAAAAAAAAATT
>NC_090725.1:324885338-324895338 GCF_036898095.1 Palaemon carinicauda | reverse complement strand
GCTTCATTCTTCCTTAATTTAATTGCAGTTCTTTCCAGTTTTCTGAATAGTTGCAGTCCTTGACGGCCATATCTTGTTAAAATTATAGTTGATAGATGGGTTCCTCTTGGGAATCGCAATTTAAGTAGGAATAAAATAGTCAATGCTGCTATCATCATCTTTATTCGGGAGCTTTCGACATAACTTATGTCATCTTCAGCCTATCTGCAATTATCATATGTAAAATTAATAAAATTAATAAAATCATCCTAAGTACATAGTTAGGAAGATACACTTTCATGAATTAATCAACTAGTTCTAAAATCAACCAATCAAGGAACATAAAACCTTAAAAAAAACTTATTACACACAACTATATAAAAGACTTAATAACTAATATACCTAGTCACCCGCAGGAGATGATGACCACCCATCCAGACCAGCAACCCACAGACCACACGGATCAATGGGTCACCGGTAACTGAACAGGTAAGCCCTCATTCAAGCTGGGTTTTGTCTTAAAAATATATAAAGACTCCAAGATTCTCAGCTGGCTAACGTTACTATGTCTGTCCGTAATTTTGAAATTTTCAATAGAAATGGCATGACCAGATTTAAATGCATGGTCATAAATAGCGGAAATTGGTTTTTTACTTAACGGTATTTTGGTTCTTACCGATCTCCCCATGTGCTCCGAAATCCTACACTGAAGCTGTCTAGACGTGCTTCCAGTGTAGCACTCATTACAGAGTGCACATTGAAAAGTGTATATGACACCGGAACACAAGGGAGTAGGTAGACTCTCCTTATATTTAAACAGTGAGCCAACTGAGAACTTGTTAGTAAAAATTAATTTTAAATCTATGTGGGGATAACATTTCCCCACAACACTCATAACCTCTGTTCTTAGTCTCTCCGAAACATAACCATAGTACGGAAAGGAGACATATAACTTTTTCTTACTGACTGTTTGAATTGTTAAATTTTGACTGTAAACTTTATCTAAAAACTTCTTGACTTGATTATAATAGAGGTTCAGAGGGAACCCATTGGTAATAAAAAATGATTTTAGAAAATTTTCTTCCTCATGAAACCCCAGATAAGTTGAACATACATGATAACATCTATATAACAGTGTTTTTATCGAATTAATTTTGTAGATTTTTGGTTCGGAGCTTAAAAAATGAGTGCTTAGTCCGGTAAAAGTGTTTTTTCGAAATACTGAGGTCTCAAAGGTATTATGTTTCCGAGAGACCAAGACATCGAGAAAAGGCAAAGAATCATCCTGTTCATTTTCTTTCGTAAATCTTATGTTACGATGCTTTGTATTTAAATAATCTAAAAACTGGCTTATATGATCTAAATTTTTAAAAAGTAAAAATGTATCGTCTACATATCGACGGTACAAAAAAGGCTTAAAATCCACAGGACAATCATTCAACCATTTCCCTTCACAATAACATAAAAATATATTTGCCAAGGTTGGTCCACACGGCGATCCCATTGCTACTCCATCTACTTGCTCATATAACTTGTCATTAAACATGAATGTGGATGTAGTGGTAGCTAGTTCTAATAGTATTTTAAATTGTTTTTTACTGAAACCTTCGAAAATGTCCTCTGGGTTAGGGAAAAGCTGTTCAAGAATTATCTCCAGTGTTTCTTTTAAAGGAATGTTAGTGAACAAACTTTCAATGTCGAAGCTGCACATAACATAGTTATTTGCATCTCCGACAGAATTAATCAAGTCTACAAATTCATACGTATTTTTCAGGGTATATTCATTTACTGTGAGAGGGGCGAGCTTAGTTACTAGATGTTTTGACAGGTCATAGGAGCAGGTATTAATAGCGCTGAGAATTGGTCTCAGAGGAATACCTCTCTTGTGAATCTTTGGGGAACCATACATAATACCAGGTTGCGTTCCTGTTGCCATTATTGTTGAAGCTGTTTCGTCTGACAATATGCCATCCTTCTTCCACTTACGAACCCTGTAGTTAATTTTATTCTCCATATTTAAAGTTCGAATTAAGGGGTCCTCCGACACCAACTCTCTGAACTTAGACCTATCATTTAAAATATCTTCCATTTTCCTTACATAATCAGCTTTATCCAGTATTACAATCCCATGACCTTTATCCGGTTTACTTATGATTATAGTTGGGTCTTTACCTAGATTTCTCAAGATTTCAATATCCTTCTTAGAAAAAATGGGGGAAAAAACTTTGTGTGGTTTGAAATTATAGAAAGTTCTGTATGCAATGTCCTGTATGGCTCGTTTAAAGCCACATCCATGGTCGCCATGTGGAACCTCCTTGTCAAGGTACGAATACAAATTTTCAAATGCTAAAAAATGTCTATAAAAATTTATGCGAAAATGAGGCAGTTTAAAGTTCAATCCATATGCTAGTAGTCCTTCTTCCTTAGGTGATAGTTTTCGACTAGAGTGATTGAAAATAACTTTATTAGGGTCAAGTGAATCTAGTGAGTTTGTTATACCTAAAAATTTTAGTTTCTTTTCGTGGGTTTTTATAGTCTTAGTATTAACATTACAAACATTTTTAGAGATATAAGATTTAAAATAATAATAATCTAAAAAACTTACAGTAGTGTTTAACTCAGTATCTAGTCTTGTTTTTTCTTTTCCTAAATTCTTTATGGTTTTAATTTTATGATTGATTTCTATGGTCAGAAGTTTAAATTGCCATTTTCGGTACAGTTTAGAGTTAAGTAAATTACGTTTATACAGCTTAAAATATAAAAATTTGGGTAAGATTTCATAACTTTTACATGTTTTTAAAAATTTTAAGTCTGCTTCATTCTTCCTTAATTTAATTGCAGTTCTTTCCAGTTTTCTGAATAGTTGCAGTCCTTGACGGCCATATCTTGTTAAAATTATAGTTGATAGATGGGTTCCTCTTGGGAATCGCAATTTAAGTAGGAATAAAATAGTCAATGCTGCTATCATCATCTTTATTCGGGAGCTTTCGACATAACTTATGTCATCTTCAGCCTATCTGCAATTATCATATGTAAAATTAATAAAATTAATAAAATCATCCTAAGTACATAGTTAGGAAGATACACTTTCATGAATTAATCAACTAGTTCTAAAATCAACCAATCAAGGAACATAAAACCTTAAAAAAAACTTATTACACACAACTATATAAAAGACTTAATAACTAATATACCTAGTCACCCGCAGGAGATGATGACCACCCATCCAGACCAGCAACCCACAGACCACACGGATCAATGGGTCACCGGTAACTGAACAGGTAAGCCCTCATTCAAGCTGGGTTTTGTCTTAAAAATATATAAAGACTCCAAGATTCTCAGCTGGCTAACGTTACTATGTCTGTCCGTAATTTTGAAATTTTCAATAGAAATGGCATGACCAGATTTAAATGCATGGTCATAAATAGCGGAAATTGGTTTTTTACTTAACGGTATTTTGGTTCTTACCGATCTCCCCATGTGCTCCGAAATCCTACACTGAAGCTGTCTAGACGTGCTTCCAGTGTAGCAATCATTACAGAGTGCACATTGAAAAGTGTATATGACACCGGAACACAAGGGAGTAGGTAGACTCTCCTTATATTTAAACAGTGAGCCAACTGAGAACTTGTTAGTAAAAATTAATTTTAAATCTATGTGGGGATAACATTTCCCCACAACACTCATAACCTCTGTTCTTAGTCTCTCCGAAACATAACCATAGTACGGAAAGGAGACATATAACTTTTTCTTACTGACTGTTTGAATTGTTAAATTTTGACTGTAAACTTTATCTAAAAACTTCTTGACTTGATTATAATAGAGGTTCAGAGGGAACCCATTGGTAATAAAAAATGATTTTAGAAAATTTTCTTCCTCATGAAACCCCAGATAAGTTGAACATACATGATAACATCTATATAACAGTGTTTTTATCGAATTAATTTTGTAGATTTTTGGTTCGGAGCTTAAAAAATGAGTGCTTAGTCCGGTAAAAGTGTTTTTTCGAAATACTGAGGTCTCAAAGGTATTATGTTTCCGAGAGACCAAGACATCGAGAAAAGGCAAAGAATCATCCTGTTCATTTTCTTTCGTAAATCTTATGTTACGATGCTTTGTATTTAAATAATCTAAAAACTGGCTTATATGATCTAAATTTTTAAAAAGTAAAAATGTATCGTCTACATATCGACGGTACAAAAAAGGCTTAAAATCCACAGGACAATCATTCAACCATTTCCCTTCACAATAACATAAAAATATATTTGCCAAGGTTGGTCCACACGGCGATCCCATTGCTACTCCATCTACTTGCTCATATAACTTGTCATTAAACATGAATGTGGATGTAGTGGTAGCTAGTTCTAATAGTATTTTAAATTGTTTTTTACTGAAACCTTCGAAAATGTTCTCTGGGTTAGGGAAAAGCTGTTCAAGAATTATCTCCAGTGTTTCTTTTAAAGGAATGTTAGTGAACAAACTTTCAATGTCGAAGCTGCACATAACATAGTTATTTGCATCTCCGACAGAATTAATCAAGTCTACAAATTCATACGTATTTTTCAGGGTATATTCATTTACTGTGAGAGGGGCGAGCTTAGTTACTAGATGTTTTGACAGGTCATAGGAGCAGGTATTAATAGCGCTGAGAATTGGTCTCAGAGGAATACCTCTCTTGTGAATCTTTGGGGAACCATACATAATACCAGGTTGCGTTCCTGTTGCCATTATTGTTGAAGCTGTTTCGTCTGACAATATGCCATCCTTCTTCCACTTACGAACCCTGTAGTTAATTTTATTCTCCATATTTAAAGTTCGAATTAAGGGGTCCTCCGACACCAACTCTCTGAACTTAGACCTATCATTTAAAATATCTTCCATTTTCCTTACATAATCAGCTTTATCCAGTATTACAATCCCATGACCTTTATCCGGTTTACTTATGATTATAGTTGGGTCTTTACCTAGATTTCTCAAGATTTCAATATCCTTCTTAGAAAAAATGGGGGAAAAAACTTTGTGTGGTTTGAAATTATAGAAAGTTCTGTATGCAATGTCCTGTATGGCTCGTTTAAAGCCACATCCATGGTCGCCATGTGGAACCTCCTTGTCAAGGTACGAATACAAATTTTCAAATGCTAAAAAATGTCTATAAAAATTTATGCGAAAATGAGGCAGTTTAAAGTTCAATCCATATGCTAGTAGTCCTTCTTCCTTAGGTGATAGTTTTCGACTAGAGTGATTGAAAATAACTTTATTAGGGTCAAGTGAATCTAGTGAGTTTGTTATACCTAAAAATTTTAGTTTCTTTTCGTGGGTTTTTATAGTCTTAGTATTAACATTACAAACATTTTTAGAGATATAAGATTTAAAATAATAATAATCTAAAAAACTTACAGTAGTGTTTAACTCAGTATCTAGTCTTGTTTTTTCTTTTCCTAAATTCTTTATGGTTTTAATTTTATGATTGATTTCTATGGTCAGAAGTTTAAATTGCCATTTTCGGTACAGTTTAGAGTTAAGTAAATTACGTTTATACAGCTTAAAATATAAAAATTTGGGTAAGATTTCATAACTTTTACATGTTTTTAAAAATTTTAAGTCTGCTTCATTCTTCCTTAATTTAATTGCAGTTCTTTCCAGTTTTCTGAATAGTTGCAGTCCTTGACGGCCATATCTTGTTAAAATTATAGTTGATAGATGGGTTCCTCTTGGGAATCGCAATTTAAGTAGGAATAAAATAGTCAATGCTGCTATCATCATCTTTATTCGGGAGCTTTCGACATAACTTATGTCATCTTCAGCCTATCTGCAATTATCATATGTAAAATTAATAAAATTAATAAAATCATCCTAAGTACATAGTTAGGAAGATACACTTTCATGAATTAATCAACTAGTTCTAAAATCAACCAATCAAGGAACATAAAACCTTAAAAAAAACTTATTACACACAACTATATAAAAGACTTAATAACTAATATACCTAGTCACCCGCAGGAGATGATGACCACCCATCCAGACCAGCAACCCACAGACCACACGGATCAATGGGTCACCGGTAACTGAACAGGTAAGCCCTCATTCAAGCTGGGTTTTGTCTTAAAAATATATAAAGACTCCAAGATTCTCAGCTGGCTAACGTTACTATGTCTGTCCGTAATTTTGAAATTTTCAATAGAAATGGCATGACCAGATTTAAATGCATGGTCATAAATAGCGGAAATTGGTTTTTTACTTAACGGTATTTTGGTTCTTACCGATCTCCCCATGTGCTCCGAAATCCTACACTGAAGCTGTCTAGACGTGCTTCCAGTGTAGCACTCATTACAGAGTGCACATTGAAAAGTGTATATGACACCGGAACACAAGGGAGTAGGTAGACTCTCCTTATATTTAAGCAGTGAGCCAACTGAGAACTTGTTAGTAAAAATTAATTTTAAATCTATGTGGGGATAACATTTCCCCACAACACTCATAACCTCTGTTCTTAGTCTCTCCGAAACATAACCATAGTACGGAAAGGAGACATATAACTTTTTCTTACTGACTGTTTGAATTGTTAAATTTTGACTGTAAACTTTATCTAAAAACTTCTTGACTTGATTATAATAGAGGTTCAGAGGGAACCCATTGGTAATAAAAAATGATTTTAGAAAATTTTCTTCCTCATGAAACCCCAGATAAGTTGAACATACATGATAACATCTATATAACAGTGTTTTTATCGAATTAATTTTGTAGATTTTTGGTTCGGAGCTTAAAAAAATGAGTGCTTAGTCCGGTAAAAGTGTTTTTTTCGAAATACTGAGGTCTCAAAGGTATTATGTTTCCGAGAGACCAAGACATCGAGAAAAGGCAAAGAATCATCCTGTTCATTTTCTTTCGTAAATCTTATGTTACGATGCTTTGTATTTAAATAATCTAAAAACTGGCTTATATGATCTAAATTTTTAAAAAGTAAAAATGTATCGTCTACATATCGACGGTACAAAAAAGGCTTAAAATCCACAGGACAATCATTCAACCATTTCCCTTCACAATAACATAAAAATATATTTGCCAAGGTTGGTCCACACGGCGATCCCATTGCTACTCCATCTACTTGCTCATATAACTTGTCATTAAACATGAATGTGGATGTAGTGGTAGCTAGTTCTAATAGTATTTTAAATTGTTTTTTACTGAAACCTTCGAAAATGTCCTCTGGGTTAGGGAAAAGCTGTTCAAGAATTATCTCCAGTGTTTCTTTTAAAGGAATGTTAGTGAACAAACTTTCAATGTCGAAGCTGCACATAACATAGTTATTTGCATCTCCGACAGAATTAATCAAGTCTACAAATTCATACGTATTTTTCAGGGTATATTCATTTACTGTGAGAGGGGCGAGCTTAGTTACTAGATGTTTTGACAGGTCATAGGAGCAGGTATTAATAGCGCTGAGAATTGGTCTCAGAGGAATACCTCTCTTGTGAATCTTTGGGGAACCATACATAATACCAGGTTGCGTTCCTGTTGCCATTATTGTTGAAGCTGTTTCGTCTGACAATATGCCATCCTTCTTCCACTTACGAACCCTGTAGTTAATTTTATTCTCCATATTTAAAGTTCGAATTAAGGGGTCCTCCGACACCAACTCTCTGAACTTAGACCTATCATTTAAAATATCTTCCATTTTCCTTACATAATCAGCTTTATCCAGTATTACAATCCCATGACCTTTATCCGGTTTACTTATGATTATAGTTGGGTCTTTACCTAGATTTCTCAAGATTTCAATATCCTTCTTAGAAAAAATGGGGGAAAAAACTTTGTGTGGTTTGAAATTATAGAAAGTTCTGTATGCAATGTCCTGTATGGCTCGTTTAAAGCCACATCCATGGTCGCCATGTGGAACCTCCTTGTCAAGGTACGAATACAAATTTTCAAATGCTAAAAAATGTCTATAAAAATTTATGCGAAAATGAGGCAGTTTAAAGTTCAATCCATATGCTAGTAGTCCTTCTTCCTTAGGTGATAGTTTTCGACTAGAGTGATTGAAAATAACTTTATTAGGGTCAAGTGAATCTAGTGAGTTTGTTATACCTAAAAATTTTAGTTTCTTTTCGTGGGTTTTTATAGTCTTAGTATTAACATTACAAACATTTTTAGAGATATAAGATTTAAAATAATAATAATCTAAAAAACTTACAGTAGTGTTTAACTCAGTATCTAGTCTTGTTTTTTCTTTTCCTAAATTCTTTATGGTTTTAATTTTATGATTGATTTCTATGGTCAGAAGTTTAAATTGCCATTTTCGGTACAGTTTAGAGTTAAGTAAATTACGTTTATACAGCTTAAAATATAAAAATTTGGGTAAGATTTCATAACTTTTACATGTTTTTAAAAATTTTAAGTCTGCTTCATTCTTCCTTAATTTAATTGCAGTTCTTTCCAGTTTTCTGAATAGTTGCAGTCCTTGACGGCCATATCTTGTTAAAATTATAGTTGATAGATGGGTTCCTCTTGGGAATCGCAATTTAAGTAGGAATAAAATAGTCAATGCTGCTATCATCATCTTTATTCGGGAGCTTTCGACATAACTTATGTCATCTTCAGCCTATCTGCAATTATCATATGTAAAATTAATAAAATTAATAAAATCATCCTAAGTACATAGTTAGGAAGATACACTTTCATGAATTAATCAACTAGTTCTAAAATCAACCAATCAAGGAACATAAAACCTTAAAAAAACTTATTACACACAACTATATAAAAGACTTAATAACTAATATACCTAGTCACCCGCAGGAGATGATGACCACCCATCCAGACCAGCAACCCACAGACCACACGGATCAATGGGTCACCGGTAACTGAACAGGTAAGGCCCTCATTCAAGCTGGGTTTTGTCTTAAAAATATATAAAGACTCCAAGATTCTCAGCTGGCTAACGTTACTATGTCTGTCCGTAATTTTGAAATTTTCAATAGAAATGGCATGACCAGATTTTAAATGCATGGTCATAAATAGCGGAAATTGGTTTTTTACTTAACGGTATTTTGGTTCTTACCGATCTCCCCATGTGCTCCGAAACCTACACTGAAGCTGTCTAGACGTGCTTCCAGTGTAGCACTCATTACAGAGTGCACATTGAAAAAGTGTATATGACACCGGAACACAAGGGAGTAGGTAGACTCTCCTTATATTTAAACAGTGAGCCAACTGAGAACTTGTTAGTAAAAATTAATTTTAAATCTATGTGGGGATAACATTTCCCCACAACACTCATAACCTCTGTTCTTAGTCTCTCCGAAACATAACCATAGTACGGAAAGGAGACATATAACTTTTTCTTACTGACTGTTTGAATTGTTAAATTTTGACTGTAAACTTTATCTAAAAACTTCTTGACTTGATTATAATAGAGGTTCAGAGGGAACCCATTGGTAATAAAAAATGATTTTAGAAAATTTTCTTCCTCATGAAACCCCAGATAAGTTGAACATACATGATAACATCTATATAACAGTGTTTTTTATCGAATTAATTTTGTAGATTTTGGTTCGGAGCTTAAAAAATTGAGTGCTTAGTCCGGTAAAAGTGTTTTTTTCGAAATACTGAGGTCTCAAAGGTATTATGTTTCCGAGAGACCCAAGACATCGAGAAAAGGCAAAGAATCATCCTGTTCATTTTCTTTCGTAAATCTTATGTTACGATGCTTTGTATTTAAATAATCTAAAATACTGGCTTATATGATCTAAATTTTTTAAAAAGTAAAAATATCGTCTACATATCGACGGTACAAAAAAGGCTTAAAATCCACAGGACAATCATTCAACCATTTCCCTTCACAATAACATAAAAATATATTTGCCAAGGTTGGTCCACACGGCGATCCCATTGCTACTCCATCTACTTGCTCATATAACTTGTCATTAAACATGAATGTGGATGTAGTGGTAGCTAGTTCTAATAGTATTTTAAATTGTTTTTTACTGAAACCTTCGAAAATGTCCTCTGGGTTAGGGAAAAGCTG
>NC_090725.1:324867093-324884838 GCF_036898095.1 Palaemon carinicauda | reverse complement strand
GGGTATATTACAACTACGGCGATATTCCCAGAGAATTTACCGCAAGGTACCCAGAATTCTAACTCCTGGAGCGAATATCCCTAATGAAAGGGATATCGCGACATATCAGAGGACGTATTCTTGTCACGCCACATGGCAATCTGCACCCCAAACAGAGATAACACATCGAGGGGTCAATTGGCAAGAAACGAAAACGGGAAAGAAAAAGGGGAGCCGCTCCCAAGGCTCCCTCTTCTCCAGTTTCGTAAGCGTGCCTGGCGCCAATCCTGGCGCCAATCCTGGCGCCATCTGTATTCCTTGTAGCGTACACGAGGTGCTACAGATACTGTATGTAGGGAGGGGTCCTACAGTCCTTTCATAGAAAGGGAAGGGCGGGTCCATCAGGACGACATGGCCATCTCACCCAAAAATAGATTTTTCGCTTCGCTCAAAATCCGTTTTTTGGGCTCAAGCCATGTCGTCATGAGCTGCAGGGTCCGGGTTTTCTGTAATAAAGCGCAGACAGTCGACTTCTGGACTCGCTGGGTCAGAACTGGATCTGGTAGCGGTACAAACTTCAGCCGTAGTTCCAATGCCAGGGGGAACCACACGCTGTTCGGCCACTTGTGGGCCACTATTGCCGCTACCCCCTTGAAGGATCTCAGTTTGTTGAGGACCCTCAACAGAAGGTTATGAGGAGGGAACAGATAAATCCTGGACCATCTGTTCCAGTTGAGGGACATCGCGTCCACTGCTTCCGCTAAGGGGTCCTCGTACGGGGACACGTACAGGGGCAACTTCTTGTTGTGATTCGTCGCAAAGAGGTCTATCTGCAGTTCTGGGACTTGATTCAGAATGAAGGAGAATGATCCTGCGTCTAAAGACCATTCCGACTCTATCGGTGTGAACCTGGATAGAGCGTCCGCTGTCACATTGCGGACTCCTTGAAGGTGAACTGCCAACAGGTACCACTTCTTCTTTTCCGTCAATCGGAAGATGGCCAACATCACCTGGTTGAGAGGTGGTGACCTCGATCCTTGTCAATTCAAGCATCTCACAACTACCTCGCTGTCCATCACCAACCTTATGTGGATCGAGTGACGCGGGGAAACTTTCTTTAAGGTAAGGAGCACTGCCATAGCTTCTAGAAAGTTTATTTGAAAGGTCTTGAATAGCTTGGACCAAGTCCTCTGGACTTTTTTCCGATGAGAGTGACCTTCCCATCCCTCCTTGGAGGCGTCTGAGTGAATCGTCACCGACGGGGGAGGTGGCTGAAGAAGAACCGACTTCTTTAGATGTCTGGCTTGGGACCAAGACCTGAGAAGAGTACGTAGACGAAGCGGAACTGGTCTTCTCAGATCTCTTCGCGCGTTTGATGCATAACTTCTCCAAACTCCGGTTGCATCCTTTAGCTGTGCTCTTATCACTGGGTCTGTCACCGAAGCAAACTAGAGAGAGCCCAGTACCCTCTCCTGTTTGCGTCTTGATATCCTTTCGGAATCTAGAAGTCTCTTGACAGAACCCGCTATCTCCTTCCTTTTCTTCGCCGGGATGGAGAAACGATGTGACATTAGGTCCCAGTGGATTCCCAGCCACTGGAACTTTTGAGATGGAGAAAGTCGAGACTTTTTTCTGTTGATCTTGAAGCCTAGATACTCTAGGAACTGTATCACTTGACTGGAAGCTTGCAAGCATTCTGTCTCGGATGCTGCCCACACCAGCCAGTCGTCCAGGTAGGCTACTACCTAAATTCCCTTTAGGCGTAATTGTTTGAGAGCTAAGCTCGCAAGTTTCATGAAAATCCTTGGGGCTATATTTAGCCCGAATGGCATGGCTCTGAAGGCGTATAGTCTTCGTTGTAGCTTGAACCCTAGGTAGGGGGAGAGTCGACGGTTGATTGGAACGTGCCAATAGGCGTCTGACAAGTCTATGGAGACGGAATATGCCCTCTTGGGCAGTAAGGTCCTTATGTGTTGCAGTGTTAGCATCTTGAATTTGCAATTCACTATGAACTTGTTGAGTGGCGACAAGTCCAGAATGACTCTGAGCTTTTCCGAGTCTTTCTTGGGTACACAAAACCGCCTCCCTTGGAATTTGATGGACTTCACCCTTCGGATCATTTTTTTCTCCAACAGTTCTTGAACGTACTCCTCCAGAACGGGGGTGGAGTGTTGGAAAAACCGAGGGCACGGGGGTGGAGTGCCCTACCAGCTCCAGCCCAGTCCGTTCTTGAGTAGGCTGTGGGCCCAGGGATCGAAGGTCCACCGATCCCGAAAATTCTGAAGTCTCCCTCCTACCGGCATCATCTCACTTGGACTACCGTCCTGAGGTCTTGCCTCCCCGACCGCGACCACCCCTGAATCCCCTTCCCCTTGAGGGGCGCCTAGATGAGCCTCTGGCTGCTCCTCTAGGCTTTGCTCGAAAGGAAGTAGACTGCCATACGAACGTTGGGGTGAATGCCGTTTACTGTGTCGACACGGCCTGGGGTACAGACCGGAATGTGGTCGGGGTTTGTGCCACCATCTGGGGCACTGAAGGCAATGGCAATTGTAGTTGCTGTTGCTGTCCAAGAGGCTTGGTTGGCCGAGACGGTAGCCTAGTCCTCATAGTCTTCCTCTTTGGTTGAGGACCCTCATCCGGGGAAGACTTTCTTTTGATAGCCAGGCCCCACTTCTGGAGAAGGTTTCTATTCTCCGTGGTGGCCTTATCAACAACTTCTTTGACCAAATCGGTAGGGAAAAGTTCTTTGCCCCAAATGTTGGAGGAGATTAGTTTCCTTGGCTCATGCCTCACCGTAGCCGAGGTGAACACGAACTCCCTACAAGCTCTCCTTGCTCTGACGAAGCTATAAAGATCCTTCGTCACTGTGGCCAAATGAGTCTTGGCCACTACCATGAACATTTCATGGACCTTGGGGTCACTTGCCATCGTCTCGAGAGTAGTCTGAAGAGACATTGAGGCAGCCAGTCTTTCTTTTGTATTGAGCTCTCTCCGCAAAAGAAAGTCAGACAGCTTAGGGAGGTCCTCGCCGAACTGACGTCCGGCAATATCAGCCTCCAACTTCCCAACTGAGAAGGTAAGATGGATGTCCTTCCAGTCTTTGTGGTCCATAGGCAGGGCCAGCGACAAGGGTTTACACTCCTCCAGGGAGGGGCAAGGCTTGCCGGCCTCGACTGCTTTTAGTACAGCCGCAAACCCTTTCTGTAAAAAGGGGAAGGCTCTAGCAGGAGAGGACACAAAGGAAGGGAGCTTCTTGCTCAATGCAGCTACCTTTGAGTTCGTGAAGCCCCTCTCTTTCATCGAGGATGAAAGCAAAGCTTGAGCCTTAGCATGGTCCATCACTATGACCTCCTTCGGCTCTGTCTCCTCCTTTGAAGCTGGTTCCTTCCTCAACCGGACATAACAGTCCGGATATGACCCCTTGCTGGGCCAGAATTCCACCTCCTCTAGGGGAACTGAACCCAACTTATCCGAAATGACTATCTTTCCAGTCGTCATCAGCATGTGCTCAGCGTACCTCCATGGGTTAGCATCTGAGCACAAGGGAAGGTCTTTCACATTGAGCCTTTTCTGGGGCCCATGTGATGCTGCAAGCCTCTGCATCTGCAGTTCCATTGCAGCCGCCTTCTCCTGATTCTCCTTCTGCATTTGTTGGATCATTCCAACAATGGAGGAGAGGGCCTGTCCCAGTTCTACTGGGAGAACGGCCGATGTTGAGGGAATAGGCTCCGGGATCTGAACCGGAGTAGCCGACACCTCGTCGACCTCTTCCTCTACAACGTCTGGGGCTTGAACTTCATCCTGGGCTTCTGCCAGGAGGTCTTCCTCCAGACGCTCGTCCACGTCAGACATCCTTTCATCGAACTGGATGTCTTGCATAGCGACCGCGACTTCAGCATCCACCTGGATCTGACTTTGGGGGATCTCCTCTTGAGGCTGGGGAATCACTGCATCAGCTGATGCGCTAGGGAAAAGATACGCCCTCATCTTCTCACTTGGAAGATAAGGTCCAGAGGTTTTCTTCTGGAAGCCCCTTACCCAGGTACGAAGCTTCTCCCTTGCTATATCCCTTGATTCTGCCGTCCTAGGGGAATCAAAGGCCTCAGTAATCATGTTAGTGCACACGGTACATACCTGAGGGTCCCAATACTGGAGATCACCCTTGGAGACAGCTCATGCTGCGTGCCTCCTACAAAATTTATGTCTGCAGAGGTTCTTACTGCGGACGTTGCAGAAAACACTTCCGCACTTCGGAGGGTCCTCCTGTAAAGAGAAGAAATTTCCATGAGTATCAAGTGAACTATGTATCACTGGATATACACATTTTAGCATAACAATTCAGAAAAGAAAGACACACACTTGTGTTTCCTTCACAACCAATTGTTGCAGCCTTCCAGATACTAAAATCGTATGGTTAATCTCTTCTAGAATAACCAATGAAAAGTTTCCAGAGGAAACAGGTGTAGCTCACACCTAAGTAATGATTTTAAAATCCTGGATAATAGACAAGAAAGAACTCACGTTCTTATCTGTAAGGCAACAGCAAAGGGCTGTGCAAGACAACACAAAAGTGTTAGAACACACAGTGCTGTACCAAAACTTATACTATAGAATTCCTCTTACAGTATATGTTATACTGAAGAATACTGGTACAGTATAGAAGGTTATGTGCTGGCTGGCACTTGCCGGCCGGCACACACCATAACTAGCTTTAAAGTATACTACTTAACAGCTATAAGGTGGCAGAACGCTGGTTCAAATGCATGTGCCGGCCGGCAACAGCCCATGTCGGCTACACAAGGTAGCACCCGGGTGCCGGCCACTCTCCTGGCGACCGGCAGACAAGAGCTGACATTAGCCGGCCGGCAAAGGTAAACAACCAATGCCAGCCGGCAGCAAAAGAACCAGAGGACTACGACTGATAAGTTGAGTACCATGTCTTTTATGTATAAATGTAGGCTCTTGGTAAATTTTTGAGTGATTAATAGGTTTAATCTTTGTTACAAGAGCCGTAGCCTACCGGAGGCGTCATGGACGCTGTCGCTCGCTAGGTATAAGTTTAGTTAGTCAGAGCGACATTCCCGGTTGTTTTGCTTTAATAAATTTTAGCTATTTAGCATTACATAGGATTTCCTTTCCTGCTTAGTATTATTTTGGCAAAGTATTCGCCATTCTGGCCTACGCTAGGCCATGTAGCCTAGTCGTTTGGTCCTAGTACTTCATGCATGATTTTGGTTTTTCCGAGTGTATTAAAATTTTATTGAAGCTTTAGGCTATGTTTTATACATTTAAGATTGTGTGGAATATTTCCAAGATAGTATACGAGTGAGTTTCGGTGATTTAGGTAATCGATTCTCTTGGTGCCTAGGCTAAGTTGCTTATGGAGCCTTAGTATACTTTATCATACTCCCGGTTGCTTTCTTTTCTTCGGAGAAGGTATGCAATCCCTTTCCCTCTGTTTAAGCCTTGGGCTTATCCCTAAGTGGTTTTTTCCGAATTAATTTTCGATAAAACTATACTGGGGTGTTACTGTACCTTCCTGTTCCAGTAAGTCTGGTTCAAAGAGGGACAGAACAACAGAGTTTTTTAGTCTGAGTCTGTGTTTGTCTGGCTCGGGGTAGAGTCTCCCTCGCTGGCCTGACACAGACAAAGGTGGCTTAGCCTCCTTAGGTCACTACCGAAGGTTTCTGTGGATATGATTCCTTCTTTTGTGATCTACCAGACTAGTCCTTGTTGCTGTTCTCGGGGGAGGATAAGTTTCTTTCCCTGGGAGTAGCAACACCTTCCTTGCTTTGGTGCTCTGGGAGCTGGCCAGTATTGCTGGCCTCCCCCCTTGAATCTCCCTTAGGCTGAGATAAGTTTCTTGGCTGCGGGGGATCCGTCACTAAAGCAAGGTTGGTAGGACCCTCTTTTGTCCCTTCCCCCTCTATCTCCGTAATGGCCTAGCCATTACAGTACTGTACGTCGTTCTACATCTGGACCTAGAATAGGTTAGGATGTGGAATTGACTCAGCCCCTTGCCGGCCGGCAGAGCTGCCGGCCGGCAAGGGTCTTTTATTTTGAGTGCTGCCCGGACCTCCCTTGGTCCCTCATCCATGCCTGCCTGTAGAGCCAGACGGCATTGGTCAAGAAGCCTGAATTAGATTTTCCCCTTCCTTATATGCACTCTTTCGGATTGCCGTGCTTGGAGGTAGTGTACACTCTTATCCCGGCATCCATCCTATTTTACTCCTAGTGCTGTACCCGACCCGGCTGCCGGCCTATGAGGCCGGCAGCCGGGTGGGTGTAGTCCTCTGGTTCTTTTGCTGCCGGCTGGCATCGGTCCTGTACCTTTGCTGGCCGGCTAATGTCAGCCCTTGTCTGCCGGTCACCAAGAGTGTGGCCGGCAGCTGGGTACTACCTTGTGTAGTTGCCGGCCGGCAGTCATTGCCGGCCGGCATTGGCTGTTGCCGGCCGGGACTTACTGCTGGCCGGCACATGCATTTGAACCAGAGTTCTGCCACCTTATAGCTGTTAAGTAGTATACTTTAAAGCTAGTCATGGTGTGTGCCGGCCGGCACTTCCTCCTATACTGTACTAGTATTCTTCAGTATAACATATACTGTAAGAAGAAAACTATAGTATGGGTTTTGGTACAGCACTGTGTGTTCTAACACTTTTGTGTTTTCTTGCACAAGTCCTTTGCTGTTGCCCTACAGATAGGAAAGTGAGTTCTTTCCTGTCTATTATCCAGGATTTTAAAATCATTGCTTAGGTGTGAGCTCCACCTGTTTCCTCTGGAAACTTTGCATTGGTTACTCTAGAAGAGATCAACCATTTGATTTTATTATCTGGAAGGCTGCAACAATGGGTTGTGAAGGAAACACAAGTGTGTGTCTTTCCTTTCTGAATTGTTATGCTATACTATGCATATCCAGTGATACATAGTTCACTTGATATTCATGGAAATTTCTTCTCTTTTCAGGAGGACCTTCCGAAGTGCGGAAATATTTTTCTGCAACGTCCGCAGCAAGAATCTCTGTGGACATGAGTTTTGTAGGAGACACGCAGCAAGCGCTGTCTCCAAGGATGATCTCCAGTATTGGGACCCTCAGGTATGTACTGTGTGCACTAACCTGATTACTGAGGCCTTTGATTTCCTTAGGACGGCGGAATCAAGGGATATAGCAAGGGAGAAGCTTCGTACCTGGGTAAGGGGCTTCCAAAAGAACACCTCTGGCCCTTATCTTCCAAGTGAGAAGATGAGGGCGTATCTTTTCCCTAAGCCATTAGCTGATGCTGTGATTCCCCAGCCTCAAGAGGAGATCCCCCAAAGTCAGATCCAGGTGGATGCTGAAGTCGCGGTCGCGATGCAAGACATCCAGTTAGATGACAGGATGTCTGACGTGGACGAGCGTTTGGAAGAAGACCTACTGGCAGAAGGCCAGGATGAAGTTCAAGCCCCGGACGTCGTAGAGGAAGAGGTCGACGAGGTGTCGGCTACTCCGGTTCAGATTCCGGAGCCTATTCCCTCAACATCGGCCGGTCTCCCAGTAAAGCTGGGACAGGCCCTCTCATCTATTGTTGGAATGATCCAACAAATGCAGAAGGAGAATCAGGAGAAGGCGGCTGCAATGGAACTGCGGGTGCAGAGCCTTGCAGAATCACATGGGCCTCAGAAAAAGCTCAATGTGAAAGACCTTCCCTTGTGCTCAGATGCTAAACCATGTGTCCGGCTGAGGAAGGAACCAGCTTCAAAGGAGGAGCCAGAGCCGAAGGAGGTCATAGTGTAGGACCATACTAAGGCTCAAGCTCTGCTTTCATCCTCGTTGAAAGAGAGGGTCTTCTCTAACTCAAAAGTAGCTGCATTGAGCAAGAAGCTCCCTTCCTTTGTGTCCTCTCCTGCTAGAGCCTTCCCCTTTTTACAGAAAGGGTTTGCGGCTGTACTAAAAGCAGTCGAGGCCGACAAGCCTTGCCCCTCCCTGGAGGAGTGTAAACCCTTGTCGCTGGCCCTACCTATGGACCACAAAGACTGGAAGGACGTCCATCTTACGTTCTCAGTTGGGAAGTTGGAGGCTGATATCGCCGGACGTCAGTTCGGTGAGGACCTCCCTAAGCTGTCTGACTTTCTCTTGCAGAGAGAGTTCGAGACAAAAGAAAGACTGGCTGCCTCAATGTCTCTTCAGACTACTCTTGAGACGATGGCAAGTGACCCCAAGGTCCATGAAATGTTCATGGTGGTGGCCAAGACTCATCTGGCCACAGTGACGAAGGATCTTTATGGCTTCGTCAAAGAAATAGTTGATAAGGCCGCCTTGGAGAATAGAAACCTTCTCCAGAAGTGGGGCCTGGCTATCAAAAGAAAGTCTTCCACGGATGAGGATCCTCAACCAAAGAGGAAGACTATGAGGACTAGGCTACCGTCTCGGCCAGCCAAGCCTTTTAGACAACAACAACTGCAATTGCCATTGCCTCCAGTGCCCCAGATTGTGGCACAAACCCCGACCACTTTTCAGTGGGTACCCCAGGCCGTGTCGACACAGTCCACGGCATTCACCCCATCGTTCGAAGGGCAGTCTACTTCCTTTCGAGCAAAGCATAGAGGGGCAGCCAGAGGCTCGTCTGGGCGCCCCTCAAGGGGAAGGGGATTCAGGGGTGGTCGTGGTCAGGTAGGCAAGACCTCGGGACGGCAGTCCAAGTGGGATGATACCGGTAGGAGGGAGACTTCTGAAATTTCGGGATCGGTGGACCTTCGATCCCTGGGCCCACAGCCTACTCAAGAATGGACTGGGCTGGAGCTGGTACAGCACTCCACCCCCGGGCCTTCGGGTTTTCCAACACTCCACCCCCGTTCTGGAGGAGTACGTTCAAGAACTGTTGGAGAAAAATGTGATCCGAAAGGTGAAGTCCATCAAATTCCAAGGGAGGCTGTTTTGTGTTACCAAGAAAGACTCGGAAATGCTCAGAGTCATTCTGGACTTGTCGCCACTCAACAAGTTCATAGTGTATTGCAAATTCAAGATGCTTACACTGCAACACATAAGGACCTTACTGCCCAAGAGGGCATATTCCGTCTCTATAGACTTGTCAGACGCCTATTGGCACATTCCAATCAACCGTCGACTCTCCCCCTACCTAGGGTTCAGGCTACAATGAAGACTATATGCCTTCAGAGCCATGCCATTCGGGCTGAACATAGCCCCAAGGATTTTTACGAAGCTTGCGAGCGTAGCTCTCAAACAATTACGCCTAAAGGGAATTCAGGTAGTAGCCTACCTGGACGACGGGTTGGTGTGGGCAGCATCCGAGACAGAATGCTTGCAAGCTTCCAGTCAAGTGATCCAGTTCCTAGAGTATCTAGGCTTCAAGATCAACAGAAAAAAGTCTCGACTTTCTCCATCTCAAAAGTTCCAGTGGCTGGGAATCCACTGGGACCTAATGTCACACCGTTTCTCCATCCCGGCGAAGAAAAGGAAGGAGATAGCGGGTTCTGTCAAGAGACTTCTAGATTCCGAAAGGATATCAAGACGCGAACAGGAGAGGGTACTGAGCTCTCTCCAGTTTGCTTCGGTGACAGACTCAGTGCTAAGAGCACAGCTAAAGGATGCAACCGGAGTTTGGAGAAGTTATGCATCAAACGTGCGAAGAGATCTGAGAAGACCAGTTCCGCTTCGGCTACGCACTCTTCTCAGGCCTTGGTCCCAAGCCAGACTTCTAAAGAAGTCGGTTCTTCTTCAGCCACCTCCCCCGTCGGTGACGATTCACTCAGATGCCTCCAAGGAGGGATGGGGAGGTCACTCTCATCGGGAAAAAAGTCCAGGGGACTTGGTCCAAGCTATTCAAGACCTTTCACATAAACTTTCTAGAAGCTATGGCAGTGCTCCTTACCTTAAAGAAAGTTTCCCCGCGTCACTCGATCCACATAAGGTTGGTGATGGACAGCGAGGTAGTTGTGAGATGCTTGAATCAACAAGGATCGAGGTCACCACCTCTCAACCTGGTGATGTTGGCCATCTTCCAATTGGCGAAAAAGAAGAAGTGGTACCTGTCGGCAGTTCACCTTCAAGGAGTCCGCAATGTGACAGCGGACGCTCTATCCAGGTTCACACCGATAGAGTTGGAATTTTCCTTAGACGCAGGATCATTCTCCTTCATTCTGAATCAAGTCCCAGAACTACGGATAGATCTCTTTACGACGAAAGACAACATGAAGTTGCCCCTGTACGTGTCCCCGTACGAGGACCCCTTAGCGGAAGCAGTGGACGTGATGTCCCTCAACTGGAACAGAGGGCCCAGGATTTATCTGTTCCCTCATCACAACCTTCTGTTGAGGGTCCTCAACAAACTGAGATCCTTCAAGGGGGTAGCGGCAATAGTGGCCCACAAGTGGCCGAACAGCGTGTGGTTCCCCCTGGCATTGGAACTACAGCTAAAGTTTGTACCGCTACCAGATCCAGTTCTGACCCAGCGAGTCCAGAAGTCGACTGTCTGCGCTTCATTACAGAAAACCCGGACCCTGCAGCTCATGATTTTCTCTCCCTAGCGGTGAGAAAGCGTTTCGGGATTTCGAAAGCCAGCATAGACTTCCTAGAGGAATATAAGTGCAAATCTACTAGAAGGCAATATGAGTCATCTTGGAGAAAATGGGTGGCCTTTGTCAAGGCGAAGAATCCGCAGGAGATCTCGACAGACTTCTGCTTATCTTTCTTCATCCACCTCCATGGTCAAGGATTGGCAGCTAACACGATTTCAGCGTGTAAGTCTGCTTTGACAAGACCCATTCTATATGCCTTCCAGGTCGACCTCGGTAATGAGTTCTTTAATAAAGTTCCGAAAGCCTGCGCTAGGCTCAGACCTTCAGCACCTCCAAAGGCCATTTCATGGTCTTTAGACAAAGTTCTTCATTTCGCTTCTCTGTTGAGCAATGAAGAGTGTGCATTAAAGGATTTGACACAAAAAGTTATTTTCCTATTTGCACTCGCGTCCGGGGCCAGGGTTAGTAAGATTGTAGCCCTCTCGAGAGAGGCAGGTCGTGTTCAGTTCCTGGATGGGGGAGAGCTGAACCTGTTTCCGGATCCTACGTTTCTCGCCAAGAATGAGTTACCCACCAAAAGGTGGGGTCCCTGGAGAATCTGCCCTCTGAAAGAAGATGCATCTCTATGTCCAGTAGAATGCCTAAAGGTCTATCTTCATAGAACTTCAGACTTCAAGAGTGGTCAACTATTCAGGGGAGAAACATCAGGCTCAAATTTATCTCTGAATCAACTCAGAGCGAAAATCACATATTTTATTCGCAGAGCGGATCCTGACAGTACACCCGCAGGTCACGATCCGAGGAAAGTTGCCTCATCCTTAAATTTCTTTAATTGTATGGATTTTGAACATCTCCGTTCATACACTGGCTGGAAGTCTTCCAGAGTGTTCTTTCGCCACTATGTGAAGCAAGTAGAGGAACTAAAGAGATCTGTGGTAGCAGTGGGTCGCGTCGTTAACCCTACTGTTTAACTCTGCGAGGAACAGTGGTTTTAATTGGGACGATTAATTCCAGGGTGAGTGTGTAGTTACATACTGTACTACAAACTAAGTGAGGGCACTGAGTTGCCCATGTAGACTGTTCCATTTCCAAAGGTGAACCTAGCATAAGTGCAGACATGTGTGCCGAGCGTTTCTAACGCTAATGTGATTGATTTGTAATACAGACTTTTATGACTTTGATACTTCGGTATCTTAAAAGTGGCATTTAATGTTTTTTCCTTCAGATAAACAAGTTCTGTTTACTATCATACTTATGCTTAAAGTTTTGGGTTATCCTCTTCTTATATATATATATATATATATATATATATATATATATATATATATATATATATATATATATATATATATATATACATATATATATATAATTGTGGTCAACCTGTCTGTTTATTGTCTATCAATGAACTTGTTCTTGAGAACCTTGCGTCTCCTTCACCTGTGTCAATTTATTGGTATAATTGAGCATTCATTCTATGTACCTTATCTGGGATAATTCTAATAGAATTGTTCCTTTATGCAAGCTATGTTGCATTGGTTTAAGCTTTCCCTTAACGGGAGGACCCCGTCCCATAAGGGGACGATGGCGGTTTTACTAGTTTCTTCCTATGCGGATATAAACCTTTGTCCAATACAAGTATTGTGCGGAGAACTGGTCGATATTTCATATTGACGCAGTGGTTCTTTACAAACTATGCTTTACTTAATATAGGGCGAGACCACTATATAGGTTGCCTGGTATTCATACATAGGTATATGTACTCTTCGAGACTTTTCCAGAGTCTAGTAGGACTCTTCCCTGTAGGGGGCAGGAAGCTCTAACATGGTTTATAGTTAGTTGAAAAGATGTATAACGGTAACATCTTAGGTCTCTAGGTCTAGTCGACCGGGAAAAATTACCTCCGGGGTGTACGGCACGTTCTGAGAATCCACAGATACAGTAATGCTCTGGTATACTTCCATCAGGACGACATGGCTTGAGCCCAAAAAACGGATTTTGAGCGAAGCGAAAAATCTATTTTTGGGTGAGATGGCCATGTCGTCCTGATGGACCCGCCCTTGCCTTTCTAAGAAAGGGCTGTAGGACCCCTCCCTACATACAGTATCTGTAGCACCTCGTGTACGCTACAAGGAATACAGATGGCGCCAGGATTGGTGCCAGGCACGCATACGAAACGAGAGATAAGGAGCCTTGGGAGTGGCTCCCCCTTTTTCTTCCCCGAATTCGTTTCTTGCCAATTGCCGCTACGAGACGAAATCTCTGTCAGTGGTGCAGATTGCCATGTGGCGTGTCAAGAATACGTCCTCTGATATGTCGCGATATCCCTTTCAGGAGGGATATTCGCTCCAGGAGTTAGAATTCTGGTACCTTAAGGTAAATTCTCTGGGAATATCGCCGTAGTTGTAATATACCCTAGGAAGCTACCCTATAGGAACTTCCATCAGGACGACATGGCCATCTCACCCAAAAATAGATTTTTCGCTTCGCTCAAAATCCGTTATATATATATATATATATATATATATATATATATATATATATAGATAGGCAGATATATATACCTCTATATATATATATATATATATGCAAATATGTATATATAATTATATATAACCACATATTATAACCGTCATCATATATATATATATATATATATATGCAAATATGTATATATAATTATATATAACCACATGTTATAACTGTCATCATCATCATGAAAGACAAAGGCATAGTTATATATATACGTATATATATATATATATATATATATATATATATATATATATGTATATATACATATGTATAAATATATATTTACATATATATATATGCATATATATATATATATATATATATATGTATATATATATATAAATATATATATATATATATATATATATATATATATATATATATGTATATATATATATATATATATACATATATATGTATATATATATATATATATATATATATATATACATACATACATATATATATATATATATATATATATTTACATATATATATATATATATATATATATATATATATATATGTACATATATATATATATATATATATATATATATGCATATATATATATATATATATATATATATATATATATATATGTATGTATGTATGCTCTATTCATAGCTCGCACAGCCATGGAAAGATTAATGGTTGGAATAACTCTAAAAGGTATAAGAAGAGCAATTTACAGGACATATTTCACAATCGAACATCGTGAGGGTAAATTTCTTTTTTCATTGTATATCATATATACAGCTCTCTGTCAAGAGAACCAGTTTGAGCCTGTTTTTAATTTGCATTGATCTGTTTGGAATTCTGTGAACATCTTACAGTGAAACTGTTGTATGAAAGGCTCGTTTTCTGTTTTGATAAATTTAGTTGCATTTACGCTGTATGTCAATTATTGCAGTATTACGCACATTTGTAACAAGCAAAGTTTCAGTTCTATCCTAGCATGGCCCCTCATTGCTTAGCCCTACAGTTTAAAAATGCTACCACCCAAACACGCCTCTTTAGCACACATTACCTCATTAAAACAACCGCCCTTCACAAGCAGAGATACGTCCCCATGGTTCCAGATGATGTTCTTCCCCTGGGATGCTTTCTTGGAAATCTTTGATAGCATGAGGACTCCCTAGTAAAGAACGATGATCTCAAATCATACCTCCTTGAGCAGTACTCACAATTACTGGCTTCCCACATGGCACAACTATTCCAGCTCTTCCAGCAACCAGTGGTGGACTACGTTTGCCCTTAGGGAATAGTTGACAGTGACCAAAAAACGTGTAAGTAGGCAATCGTTTACTGTAAAAGCCTCGGTGGTCTATAATCTTTTATTTTTTTATGATCCAGCTAAGGGCGTTTTATTTTTGGTAGACACAGGTGTTTGCCATTCTCCACTGTAAAGGATACTCTCCAGGACACGACGCGGTCTAACAAAGAATGCTGACGTCTGCCTGGTAGCTTCCAATATATGTGCAATGCCCATCCATGGTTATGAAACCCTCATATTATGGTTTGGAAGCCAAAAATATGATTTGAAGTTTCTCGTGGACGATGTCACATTGGAAATACTTGGACTGGATTTTCTCTGACATTTCCACCTCATGGTTGATGTCGCTCATCGTCGGTTAGTCAACTCGGATTCATACTCCTCTATACCATCTCGCTCTTCAAATCAACTCACCCACGCATACCTACAATCACCTCCTCACGTCATACCTAGAAGTTTTCCATCCATAACTTAATCAAACACCCATGGCTCCCACTAAACACGGTGTTTATTTTCAAAAAAATCTTTTGAGTTAGCGTCTTATGGTTTCGGGTAAAAAACTGATATTTGGAATTTTCAAACTGCTTCTTCATTTTCCCATGTCAAACTATAATGTTAATTATGTAAGTAACCATCTGTTCAGGTGACATGTTTGCCTCTGTTTCTAGTGGGTAAACCACTTATTTTTGTGAACAATCGTACTGCTGTCTACTCATTTTTCTCAGAAAACTTTCAGAAGGCAGAGTAGAAAACTGAAGTTCCGAATTAACGAAAGACAGCAGAAAGGAAAGTACAGTTTGGTAAAGACGCAGAGCTTCTTGCTATCCTCGAATTATATTGGGGGTATAAATGGCACCGAGTCGTTTGGCAGACGCTAAACAGACGATCCGCAAAATGGTAGATGTGGGCCCCTGCAAAAGCCCTTAAGCCTATGGTCATCTTACTTCTACATTGCCCTGAAGAAGGATGGCTATCTTCATCCATGTGGGGATTAAAGGTGCTTGAGCATGCTAACAGAAATGGATCACTATCATCTAACAAACATCGCCGACGAGACCACCTACTTCCACAAAAGTGAAGGTTTTCTGCACGCTTGACACCTGAAGAGGTAATTTCAGGTTCTCATGAAGCCATATGGAACACCGCCATCACAACCCACTTTAGTACCTACACCTTTAATTATTCCTGCTTTGGCCTTCATAATGATCTGGCTGCTTTTCAACTTATCTTTGACAGCATCTTTAAGGACCTCCTCTTCTGTGTACTCTCCACGAACGGCATACTTATGTTCTCTTCCTCCAAAAACGAACACATCCGTCATCTATACACCATGCTCAACCACCTACAATAGAACGCCATTGTCCAGTACGACAAGAGTAACTTTGGTACCAACGTAGTATCACCCCCTCCCAGAACAGGTTGCAGAATTTAAGAACTTCCCATGGTCACGACTGGGCATGATCAATTATTACCCTCGTTTTCCTGCCACCCATTGCCACCATTATAGTCCCCCTTTACACTATCCTTAAGGGAAAGCCAAAAGACCTGAAATAGGAGCCGCCTTCTTCAACTAAAAGATTGCCCTATTAACAGCTGCTGCTCCAAGTTTTTGCGTGCCACATGCACCTCTTATTCTCTCCAATGATGCCAGTTACAAACTAAAGGGACTATGCTCGAGAAAAAGGCCGCCAGCTTTCTTCAGTATAAAACTGTCTAAAGGGGAATCTGGCTACTGTACCTTTGACCGCAAATTGCTGGCGTTGTATTTGGTTTTCGTCAATTTCCCCGCTTCTTGAAAGGTATTCCATTCGCCATTCACTTGGACCACATTACTTTGGTGCACGTCTTCACTTGACATATTTCAGCTCTGTATGAATAACATTGTACCTTTTAGCAGCTTCCAGGTAAAATAAATCCCATTGCCGATATGTGTCAATAAATAGATTGGCTGCCATTCACATGGAATTGAATAAAAAGACCTTGACTGAAGCCTAACGAAAAAATCTAACATGTAGAACATCATGCAAATCCCTCTGTTGAGAGGACGTCCCCCTCGATGACTTCAACTCTATCCTCCTCTGTGACAATAGTAGTGGTAGATCAATACTGTGAATACCTTTTCCCATGCACCGACAAGTGTATGATTTAATTTGTCATGGTATTACTAAAGATACCAAGGATTGGGTCTGTGCCTGTACTTCATGCCATACATTAAAAGTACATGGATATACTGATTTAGGAGTGACCACCTTCCCTCAACCTCAGCAGTGTCTTTTCCACATTCATGTCGATTTCATACGCCTCCTACCCACATCTCAAGGACATTGTTACCTGATTACCATCACCAAATGCCACACTAGGTGGCCTGAAGACATTTAAATGGAAACTGCAACATCCGCCTTGTGTATATCTTCCTTACACTTAGGAAGGATAGCGTGATTTGGTATCTCTAAGCATAATACTTCTAACAAGGGAAACACTTCCACATCTCAATTACGAACACCATTAGCGAATCTCTTCAGAATTATTCTACATTAGACAACTGCATACAACTTTGATGGTAGCGGATGTTTGAACGTTCTCGCCCTACCCTCAAAGGAGCTTTGATGTCCCGCTGGAAGGACTCCATCTGGTTTACTAAGCTTCCCTGGGTCCTCTTGGTACTGGTATATGGACACCCGTTTGTCGTCCCTGCCCGAATTATCATGTCTGCAACCTCCCCCAACTATCTTCAGTGCCTACGTCAAGTTATGGAAAAAATTACTACATCCCAACAGACTTACAAGATCCCAGCTAAGCAACACATACCGTCAGATCTGCATAAAGCAACGTATGATAATATCAAGCCACCGTTAACGCCCCTTAAACTAGCTCTTTCCCCATTATCTATTGTATGTCTGACACATTTATCCTCAACATGCATGGGAAATATTGATCACTTAAAACCAGCATATCTCCTACCAGTTCACATTCCTACAGTACGCATCTCAAGAGCAGGGTGCCCTATTTCACATGTAGGCCTATGTCATTTCAAAATCGTACATTGATAATGTATTTTTCTTTTTTAATTGTATATCGCCTCTAAATCTCTCTGTCAATAGTACCAGTTTCAACCTGTTTTTCTTGCATTCATCTTTTTCAAATTTGTAACCTTACACTGAAAGTTTTATAGTAATCAAGATACTTATATTAACTTCAGGCCTCGATTAACATGGCTATAGGCACACCTCCAATAATATGGGACCAAACTAAAGTACAGTATATTCTAATATATAACATAAAAAAGGGCATGGGCACGATATATAATGGGAATGAATGAAAATAAATGGATGTTAAGGACAAAGAACAAGTCCCTAGGGATTGGTAAATAATAATGGGAAAGAAGTAGAAACAATAGATTGACGAAGCTGGAAGGTTTGCGGGCGAGGAATGGCATAAAAAG
>NC_090725.1:324857093-324859593 GCF_036898095.1 Palaemon carinicauda | reverse complement strand
ATAGCTACAAGTTTTCGTGAATAGTCGGTGATTAGTTTGAGGTCAGAAAAGAGGGATAAAACGTCGTCATAGGATAGTTATCTTGTGAATTACTAAAAATCTGACCAAGATGGCGCTCTATAATACAGGCAAAGCTTGGAGAGCAAATCTGTGGAAAACATCAGCAAAATAATAGATGAACTTCCAAATGAACAGATTATGTGTAAGGATGCAGAGGAAATCATTGATATAACTTATGATACCATCCAACAACATACCTACGAAGAAATAAATTATCAGATAGAAACAAATAATAGACCCAAGAGACTCTACCCGGACCTACATACTTTTAGGGAAGAGTAAGAACAAGAAAAAAAGAAAAGAAAGATATAGTCTGCAATTTGCTGAAAAGAGGGAATTGCAAGCATCCAAAGATATGCCATAATTATGAAATATATGGTAAATGTGCGTATTTCGATGGATATGGAGATGAATGCAGAGATCTCCCTCCAAAAATATTCAAAAACCTAAAAAAAGGAAGTTTGCAATTTCAACAAAAAATTTCGATATATGCATCCTGCAACCATGAATGAAAATAAGAAAACTCAGCAAACTGAAAAGAAAAATGAAAGCAAAATGGAAAAAAAAAGAAAAAAAAAGGCCGCATATATAGCGCGCTATGCACAAAAAGCCCCAAGATATAATGGCTATCAACCCCAATATGCATATTTAGAGCCCAACTACAAAGAATGCATCTATAATACCAGGGGTTGGTGCAGATATGGCGATAATTGTAAGTATACACACAAATAAATATGAAGGTGAAAGAGCAAATATAATAGAAAATTTTGATTTTTTAATGGCAGAATTCCTGGAAATGAAGAAAAGAACATCATATCAGAACAGGAAGGAAGCCTGGGAAAATCCATGTTACCAATATTAAATAATGGGAATGAAACACAAACCATAATAGTGATGAATGCACAGGGTTTAGTCACGAGTAACTCTAAAAGGAAAATAGAGTTCTTAGAAGAACTAACACAAATCGAGAAAATAGATATATTAAATATAAGTGAAACATGGTATTCCCAAGAGACTGGCAGTAATAACCAAATAAAGGGTTTCCAAACTTATAGATCAGACAGAAAAAATAGGAATCAAGGGGGAACCGCAATATACGGAAGAGACATAAATCAAGGAAAAGTCTGTGAAAAATACTGCAACACAAAATGTCGATTGATTGCGGTAGAATTTGAATTTGAAAAACTAGTGCATATTGTAGTTTACAGACCCCCAAATACTAAGGAGTTTGACATAATAATAGAACAAATAGATGCTATATGTAGGAACCATAAAGACTGGAATATACTCCTATCTGGAGATTTTTAACTTTCCTTTCGTGGATTATAAAGAACGGATAGAAGAAAGTGATTGTATATATACATATGAAAAGAGAGTAATAGTAGCGCAGAAGATAAGAGGCAATTTGAAAAGCTTCAAGATATGGTATTAGAACATAATATGCAACAAATAGACCACATTCCAACAAGAAAGGGAAATGTATTAGATCTTGTATTTGTGAATGAGGTGAATTATGTTAAAGAAATAACAGTGTATAACACGGGAATTTCAGACCACAATGTCATAAAATTAATAGTCCATTCCAAAGTAAGTGACTGCAGAGATAACCAAAGCACAAAACTTTGGGAAGGTTATGGAAAATATAATTTTCATAGTAAGAATATAAAATGGTCAGAAATAATTGAAGAACTGAACAAAGAATGAAAAATATATTCGTAAGTGATAATATACAGGTGAGTACGGACATACTAAACAAAATACTGGAGAAAATTTTTGAAAAATATGTACAAAAAAAAAAAAAAAAAAAAAAAAACAATAAACAACAGACATGCATACCAAGAGACAGAAGGATCTTATTTCAAAAAATTAGAAAGTGGAAGAAAAATCTTGCAAAAGAAAAAAAATGTGTGGAAAATGAAGGAAATAAAGTGTAAGATAGAAAATTCCGAACCAAAGATTATAAAATCGAAATAAAATGAAAAAAGGGACTTAGAAGAAAGGACATTTCAGAATATAAAAAAAATACCCAAAGTGCTTTACTCTTATGCAAAAAAGATGAATAAAGAGAGATTAGAAATAGGCCCTCTAAGAATTGAAGGACGGTTAACGAATAAAAAAAAGGAAATATGCAACATATTAGCAGAAAAATATAAGAGTTCATGCCAAGAATTGCGAATGAGAATAATGAAACAGAAATGAGAGAAGAAAATGTTGAATATCTAACGGATATAGATATTAATAAAACAGATATTGTCATGGCTATAAGCAAAATTAAAAATGGATTGGCAGCTGGACCAGATGGAGATCCAGCGATTCTGTTAAAAAAAAACTGCACACACTATCGCGAAGCCGCTTGCAATACTGCTAAGATAAAGTGTAGATATGAGCGAGATATATGTTAAACATAAATTAGTCTATATAACCTCTATTTTCAAAAGTG
>NC_090725.1:324847093-324852093 GCF_036898095.1 Palaemon carinicauda | reverse complement strand
ACTTCTAAACCTGCCTGCTCTCTTGATTTATTAGAGTTTAGCTCTCTTTTTAATCAGCCTAATATGATCTAAGTAAACATTTTATAAGATACGGAGACTACACTTATTGGGCGAAAAATTTTCATACTTTTTGTGTATTCCTTTCTGTGAATAACTATAATAAGAAAGTTTCTCCAAGCTGCAAATATAGGCCATTCTTGCAGACATTTTGTGAAAAGTTCAGCAAATTTTACTTATATGAAACCTCTCACATCTATTATTAAATCAATTTTTTAGTCGATCTTCTCCAGTTTCTTTGCCTCTTTTCGTGTTATAAAATGACTACTTCTCCTACTTTTACCTTTGCTACTAGGTCATGGGTTTCATTAATTCTATTGGCAAATGTATTCCTTATATCACTCTAGTATAGTATTGCATAGAAATCATATGCAATTTTTATCACTCTATCTCTTTTGCTGTTGTAACTTTCATTTTCATCCTTTTCATCGTTTGCATTTGTGAGTAAATTGGTTTATATTCTAAGGATTATATATTATGTCTATTTTTTTTATTTATTAAAAAAAAATTTTCATGTCAGATGTGTGCATCATAATTGAGATATCTTATTAAAAATATAATAGAGTATTAAAGATATGAATGATATCAGCCAACCAAATTGGTTAAGAATCAACTTGAATTAGGCATATCTTTAAAATTAAGATATGTTATGTTCATGTTCTATGAAGATTTGTAAGTTATAGAAAGCTTATCAAAGATAATTCGATATAGCAAAGTAACAAGGGTGTGTTAACGAACCCAGACTTTTTGCAGAAAACAATAATGAATATCATTAAATTGACATTAAAGTTGCATGACACTTGATTCAACAGATCCTTAGTAGGCAGAAGTAAGATATGCTGAATCTATTTTTCTTTCAGATACGTGTTGGAATGGAATATACACCAGGTGGAGATTTCACAACATACACCTTGTTTGCAACAGTAGTAGAATATAACTCAACCTTGGATTGGCCGCTTTACTGCCACTCGTTTGGAGTCCCAGGAAGGTATCTAAGTATCCAAAGAGTTACAAATCCCAAGATGAGTTGGAGTGTCAAAGAAGTATTTGTGTACGCAGAAATAATTGGTTAAACTAAGGCCCTTCCTTCCAGAAGGGAACACAAAAAAATATGATAATAACAGTCATAATTATCAAATAAGTCAAAATTTTTGTTGCTATTATAATAGGAAATCTTGAATTTCACTTTTCAAAACCCTGATGGAAGGAAGTGGACATTGGCTGATTTTAACTCTTGAAATAGTAAATGTTGAAAGATTAGACAAAGTCACGAAAGACTTTCAATCCCTGTTTAAATTGAGGCACTGTTTGTGGTAAGAATTATACTCTCCTTTTTTTATCAAGTTTTGTGAGAGGAATATTATATGAAGAATATTATAATATAATTTTTTTTTCTATAATTTTGCTTAACAATAATAACCAATCTTATCAAGAAACCTCACAATTCCTTTTCAAATTGCACACCTGGTCACAATTACAGCGGTGTTTGTAATTTGAATACCTTGAGGAATACTATAACGTTGGTCACAGATATAGCAAGTAGAATATCATTCATAATCCTGCACTCACATTCATATTCAAACTGTCAAAATACTAAATAAAACACTGAATATACAAATGATTTTTATATTTATTCCAGTTTTTATTCTATTTAATTTAAATGGAAAAGGTATTAAGTTTTGAAATAGATAAGAGGGGATTTGTCAACTTTATGGAATATTATGATACCACAGAATATATTGTTTCAAGATATATATATAAATATATATATATATATATATATATATATATATATATGTATATATATATATATATATATATATATATATATGTATGTATATATATATATATATATATATATATATATATATATGTGTATATATATATGTATATATATATATATATATATATATATATATATAAATATACATATATGTATACATATATACATAAATCTATCTAATATATATATCGTCGGCCCCCACTCGTGTCCGAGTATTGGGTTCTGTCGTTAGCCATCAGCCTCCTATCTATGGGGTGGGTGCTTATGTCTGATGTGGCTGTTAAGTCCTAGTCTGTGGTGGAAGAGTCGCGGACAGTGTTCACAAGGGAGGGTAGGTGGTGGGCGGGACTGTTCGAATCGCTCTCTCCTTCTCCTCCTAGCCTCCTCATTTTGTCTCCTCCTCTCCTCGAAGTCCACGGTACCATAGTGTACTGTACTCCAGGTTTTCCTGTCCCTGGCTGTTTCTTCCCATGAGGAAGGATCGATGTCAGTTAAAGCCAGGGTGCGCTTTAGTTGATCTTTATAGTGCATTTTCGGGGCTCCTCGTGGTCTGGTGCCCTGGGTCAGTTCTCCGTAGTATATTCTCTTTGGGAGCCTATATGGATCCATCCTATGCACGTGTCCTATCCAGCGGAGGCAGTGGTGAATGATGGTGGCCTCCACGCTGGTCCGCGAGGCATGTTCTAAGACTTCAATGTTGGTTGTGTGGCTCTCCCAGGGGATCTTTAAGATCTGCCTCAGTTTCATTTGTTGGAAGCGTTCTAGGTTTTTAAGATTGTTTCTATATAGCAGTTGAGTCGCCCAAAGGTGGAGTGGGCTGCCCTGATCCTGTTCTCCACGTCCTTTTTGCTTGTGGGAGCTGATGTTAGGATGCTCCCTAGGTAGGAGAACTGGTCCACCTGTTCTAACGGTTGGTCATTCACTGTGGTATTGAAGTTTGGGAGCATCAGTCCTGGTGGATGTTGGACGAGGGTCTTGGTTTTGTCTGTGGTGACTTGCATCCCAAAACGTTTGTAGGCAGAGTTGTATGTATTAGCTAACGACTGCAGGTCCTCTGCCATCTGACCTGGGGTGGCATTGTCGTCAGCATACTGCAGTTCTTGCACTGCACACAAGGTGGTCTTGCTTCTGGAGCGGAGTCTAGCGAGGTTGAAAGCGCCTCCATCCATGCGGAAACGTAGGTCGACTGAGGGTGTGTCTGGGGGAATCTCGTTGAGCATTGCTGCGGTGTATAGAGAGAAACACGTTGGGGCAAGAACACAGCCCTGCTTTAGGCCGCCGTTGATGAGGAATGGGTCAGAAAGAGATTTCTGGTGGTAGAATCTCCCAACCATTCCGTCATGGAGGGCACGCACCAGCTTGACAAAATCGGGTGGGCAGCCATATCTTTTGAGGACAGCCCACATGGCAGGTCGAGGTACTTTGTGGAAGGCCTTTTTCAAATCCAAGAAGATGAACATTATGGGCTGTTGTTGTTCGAGGCCCTCTCTTGTAGTTGTCGCGCACAGAAGATTGTGTCTATGGTCCCACGGGAAGGTCGAAAGCCGCACTGGGACTCTGGCAGGATGTCTTCTGCGAGAATAAGGAGGCGGTCAAGGAGAATCTGAGCGAAAATCTTACTCGCGATGCTTAGTAGTGATATTTCCCGGTAGTTGTTACAGTTCTCCCTATCTCCCTTCTTGAAGATGGTAATGATGTTTGCATCGCAGAAGTCACTGGGGGAGGGGGTCTTGGTCTCCCAATATTTTCAGTAAAAGGAGCATCAAACGGTTCCTCAAACCGGGGCCACCGTGAGTGAGGAGCTCCAACGGGATGTTGTCTGGCCCTGGGGCTTTGTCGGGCTTCATGCGCTGCAGGCCCTTGTTGAAGTCATGGATGAAGGTTGGTAGTGCCATCCAGTGACGGACAGGATGCTGCGGGGTCATTCGCAAGAGATCGTCTGGGGTATCTACTTGGCCATGGAGGAGGTTCTCAAAGTGAGACCTCCACCTGGCCAGGAGGCCCTCGCTGTCGGTGATGGTCGTGGCCCCATACGCGTCCTTCAGGCGGCCCACTGATGACATATTTTTCCTTTGTAGAATATATATATATATATATATATATATATATATATATATATATATATATATATATATATATATATATATATATATATATATATGTATGTATATACTATATATATGTATATAATAATATAAAAAGAACCAATTATCTACTCATAAGTATTTAACTTTGTTGAAGAGTATATATAAATAAATAAATAAATATATATATATATATATATATATATATATGTATATATATACATATACATATATATATATATATATATATATATATATATATATATATATATATTTATATATATATATATATATATATATATATATATATATATATATATATATATAAATATATATATATATATATATATATATATATATATATATATATATATATATATATATATATATACATATATATATATATATATATATATATATATATATATATATATATATATATATGCTCAAAAACAAAGTTAAATACTTATGAGTAGATAATTTTTTCTTTTTAGTAAGTTAAAATTATATTTCATAAACTAGCGTGTTTCTTTAAATGTATCTAGGTTCAGGTTAATGGTCCAACTGGTCAAAATTTTGTCACCATTCCAATGTTTACGTTAAAAACTAATACCTCGTCAAAATTCAGTATTCCAAACCAAGACATTGTTAACATCCTTGGACACTTTCAATTGAATTATAAATACTTAATTATTATAATCCATGAATAGCAGAGTATGAAAATGATATCATTACAATAGCCTATTTGAGTCTGAAACTTTTTTTTCTAAATTGCTAAAGAATAGATTGATATTTGATAAGTAGATTTTTATCACAATATATCTATTTTTTACCTCCAATAACTATCTAGTCATTGATTAGGTTGTCCTAATTTTTTCTTAGCCAACTTTTAAATATAAATAACAGGTTTTGAGTTGCTGGTCATTCATACAGAGTGATTATAACTTGATCATTCTATATCACTGTAGCTTTATCAGTTCATTAATACCAAAACTGTACTCGTGATTTTCCTTCTCTTTATTTTATTTGACATATACTTCCTGAAATTATGTAGGTGCAATCTATACATTATATTG
>NC_090725.1:324824593-324827093 GCF_036898095.1 Palaemon carinicauda | reverse complement strand
TGCATAGAAATCATCTGCAATTTTTATCACTCCATCTCTTTTGCTGTTGTAACTTTCATTTTCATCCTTTTCATCATTTGCTTGTGTGAATAAATTGGTTTATATTCTAAGGATTAGATATTGTCTTTTTTATTCATTGAAAGAGATTTTTTTATGTCAGATGTGTGCATCATAATTGAGATATCTTATTGAAAATGTAATAGAGTATTGAAGATAGGAATGATATCATCCAACCACATTAGTTAAGAATCAACTTAAATTATGCATATCTTTAAAATTAAGATATGTTATGTTCATGTTCTATGAAGATTTGTAGGTTATAGAAAGCTTATCAAAAAATATTTCGATATAGCAAAGTAACAAGGGTGTGTTAACAAACCCAGACTTTTTGCAGAAAACAATAATGAATATCATTAAATTGACATTAAAGTTGCATGATACTTGATTCAACAGATCTTTAGTAGGCAGAAGTAAGATATGCTGAATCTATTTTTCTTTCAGATATGTGTTGGAATGGAATATATATCAGGCGGAGATTTCACAACATACACCTTGTTTGCAACAGTAGATAGACATTACTCACTCTCGGATGGGCCGCTTTACTGTCACTCTTTTGGAGTCCAAGGAAGGTATCTAAGTATCCAACGACTTAATTCCATGGCATATTGGGATATCAAGGAGGTATTTGTCTTCGCAGAAATAATTGGTTAAACTAAGGCCCTTCCTTTCAAAAGGAAACACAAAGAAAAGCATGACAATCACAGTCATAGTTATCAGATAACTCTAATTTTCTGTTAGTAATAATATAGAAAATCTTGAAGTTCACTTTTTAAAACCCTGATGAAAGGAAGTGGACATGGGTTGATTTTAACTCTTGAAATAGTAAATGTTGAAAGATTAGACAAAGTCACGAAAGACTTTCAATTCCTGTTTAAATTGAGGCACTGTTTGTGGTAAGAATTATACTCTCCTTTTTTTATCAAGTTTTGTGAGAGGAATATTATATGAAGAATATTATATGATTTTTTTTTTCTATAATTTTGCTTAACAATAATAACCAATCTTATCAACAAACCTCACAATTCCTTTTCAAATTGCACACCTGGTCACAATTACAGCGGTGTTTGTAATTTAAATACCCTGAGGAATATTATAACGTTGGTCACAGATATAGCAAGTAGAATATCATTCATAATCCTGCACTCACATTCATATTCAAACTGTCAAAATACTAAATAAAACACTGAATATACAAATGTTTTTTATATTTATTCCAGTTTTTATTCTATTTAATTTAAATTGAAAAGGTATAAAGTTTTGAAATAGATAAGAGGGGATTTTTCAACTTTATGGAATATTATGATACCACAGAATATATTGTTTCAAGATATATATATATATATATATATATATATATATATATATATATATATATATATATATATATATATATATATATATATATATATATATATATATATATGTACATATATAAATATACATATATGTATACAAATATACATAAATCTATATAATATATATATCGTCGGCGCCCACTCGTGTCCGAGTATTTGGTTCTGTCTTTAGCCATCAGCCTCCTATCTATGGGGTGGGTGCTTATGTCTGATGTGGCTGTTAAGTCCTAGTCTGTGGTGGAAGAGTCACGGACAGTGTTCACAAGGGTGGGTAGGTGGTGGGCGGCGACTGTTCTAATCGCTCTCTCCTTCTACTCCTCCTAGCCTCCTCCTTTTGTCTCCTCCTCTCCTCGAAGTCCACGGTACCATGGTAAACTGTACTCCTCCAGGTTTTCCTGTCCCTGGCTGTTTCTTCCCATGAGGAAGGATCGATGTCAGTTAGAGCCAGGGTGCGCTTTAGTTGTTCTTTATAGCGTATTTTCGGGGCTCCTCGTGGTCTGGTGCCCTGGGTCAGTTCTCCGTAGTGTATTTTCTTTGGGAGCCTAGATGGATCCATCCTATGCACGTGTCCTATCCAGCAGAGGTGGTGGTGAATGATGGTGGCCTCCACGCTGGTCCGCGAGGCACGTTCTAAGACTTCAATGTTGGTGGTGTGGCTCTCCCAGGGGATTTTTAAGATCTGCCTCAGTTTCATTTGTTGGAAGCGTTCTAGGTTTTTAAGATCGTTTCTATATAGCAGTTGAGTCGGCCAAAGGCGGAGTGGGGTGCCCTGTTCCTGTTCTCCACGTCCTTTTTGCTTGTGGGAGCTGATGTTAGGATGCTCCCTAGGTAGGAGAACTGGTCCACCTGTTCTAACGGTTGGTCATTCACTGTGGTATTGAAGTTTGGGAGCATCAGTCCTGGTGGAGGTTGGACGAGGGTCTTGCTTTTGTCTGTGTTGACTTGCATCCCAAAACGTTTGTAGGCAGAGTTGTATGTATCAGCTAACGACTGCAGGTCCTCTGCCGTCTGACCTGGGGTGGCATTGTCGTCAGCATACTGCAGTTCTTGCACTGCACACAAGGTGGTCTTGGTTCTGGAGTGGA
>NC_090725.1:324817093-324819593 GCF_036898095.1 Palaemon carinicauda | reverse complement strand
GACTTGAGAGATAATGCGGATACACGTGATCGTTCTGGTGCTGTCACGAAACTAGTTAGACGCTCTCAAAGTTGTCCTCACAAAGACTGATCATATGCTGTGATCTTCCTTGAAGGCTACGGTAAATGTTAAAGGATTAACGTGGTATCAATGACAGTTTGAGCAAATAATAGTATTTGGTTATTCCAGGAAATAACTTGCATATCAATATTATATATATATATATATATATATATATATATATATATATATATATATATATATATATATATATATATATATATATATATATATATATATATATATATATATATATATATATAGAGAGAGAGAGAGAGAGAGAGAGAGAGAGAGAGAGAGAGAGAGAGAGAGAGAGAGAGAGAGAGGTGGTTGTTTACTGAACACCAAAGTCTTTACATATATTAATTCTCTCATCATATATAAAACATGCAGTATTTTCATCCCTTCTCAAATGACTATATATCAAGGTAATGTTATTTTAACATACGACAAACAACCTCAAGTATTTTCCTACCAGCGACAAAAGTATATTTACGATTAATTCCTCAATACTGTGTCGTGACAACGTACCATACTTCAGCACATAATAGCCGCTGTGGGTATATTTTGCCGCTTACTTTCAAACCTTTGCAACGAAAGAAAGTAGCCATCATATCTCCTACTCCCTCCCTCTACACACCCTGTTTTAGTCTAATGACCCTTGGTGCTTTGTGCACCGAACCTCATTACTGAAACGAAATTACTTATGGTGGCTGTTTTTTTTTTTTTTTAATTCCTTTTGTTTTTCCGTGGGTGATACAAAATCGTAAAATTACTTTGGAGGTCGTAAAAGCTCATGGAATAAGTTTACAATAGATTTCCTGGGGATATCAGAATAAATATTATTATTATTATTATTATTATTATTATTATTATTATCATTATTATTATTATTATGATGATGATGATGATGATGATATGCTAAGCTACAGTTGTAGTTGGAAAAGTAGGATGCTATAAGCCCAAGGGCTCTAAATAGGGAAAAATAGCCCAGTGGAAGAAGGAAAAAAGGAAATAGAAGAAAATCTACTTATTGAATATTGATATAATTTTATGTTGAACTTATTGTTTGTGTTGTAATTTTTAAGGAATATCGGTAAAATTAGATATCTTAAGGCTTGCTACACACAGGTGGTCTTTTTCACCATAGGGAAATATTTTCCACGTTAGGAGGCATGTCTTTACACGAGAATTTTTACCGTGCGGCCTCTTAATTTTATCAAGCCGCTACGCTTGGACCGCGTGGGTTAGCCGTGCACGGGTTTAGTAATTCAATGCCGCTCGGAAATTCATCCGAGCGGCCAGCACGTTAAGGGCCTCGTTGATCCTCATTTACTTTTAATATGTGCGGATAGAATCGTGTGGCATTGAACCGAGTTTGTGGAAGGAAGCTAATATCGATAAATATTATGATAAAACTACTTAGCTCATTCATAATGCTTATCGCTTTGTGATCAAAACTTTAATAGCGTTAGCTATGATATATGGAGCTTTAGATGCATGTATAAGATTATTTCATAAGTACCTTGGCTTAACCTTACATTATGTAAGTATTTGAATATGTAACTGTATCCCAAAAACTCCAGTTGAGAAAAAAACTAGCCCACTCTCTTCCCAATTTCCATGGTCCCCATTTACCTGACAATACTGAGAGTACCCATATATATATATATATATATATATATATATATATATATATATATATATATATATATATATTCGTGTGTGTGTGTGTTTGTGTATATTTATAGATACACACACAAACACACACACACACACTCACACACACACACACACACACATATATATATATATATATATATATATATATATATATATACACATACACATATTCTGATAGAAAATAATACTAATGGTCATCAAATCTTTTAAATACAATAGTTCAGGCTAACAGCAAAATGAAAAAGGTTAAGTGGCTTAAATAAACAAAACCTTATTATCTTCAGAAACATTTGTACCAGTTTCATAGAACATAAAAAAAAATATATCACAAAGCCACACTAATAAAGAGTTGAATCAGAACGCTACCTTCAAAACCAACTGTAAAATTTGTATAGAGAACAAATGGAAGTATCCTGCAGGTTGTATAACTAACAAGACAACAATGTGAACAAATTCAAAATAAAAACAAGAAGAGTCAATACAATTTCTATAGTTTATATCTTTTTTACGTATATAAAAATCATGCTGGTTATACTATCAACTAGGAAGCGATATAAACGAATTATAACTCAAAAAGTGAACACAACTTCTATAATATCTATATTTCACAGATACAATTACCCTGCAGCTTATAAAATTAATTGCACTATTATGTAAACAAATCCTAAATCTAAAAAGTCGACACAACTGTTATAATATACAGTTTATATTTACTTATTAATAGAAATATCCTGCAGATTGTGTAATTAACTTAGAC
>NC_090725.1:324797093-324799593 GCF_036898095.1 Palaemon carinicauda | reverse complement strand
AAGAGTATGTGTTATGCGTTTAGAAAATCTCAAAATGCTAATGTTAGGCCAGTGATGGGCGTGGAAGAGAGAGAGAGAGAGAACCTACCCCAACAACATCCGCTGATCAATGACTACCTGGTTGTTTTAACAGATATTTGTCCTTCGGTAGTGTCTCCTTTGCCAATTCATCCGAGAAAAGAAGAGTGCGTATTTTGCGTGATACCGGTGCAGCTCAGTCTTTGATACTAAGGGAGGCATTACCTTGTAATTTTGTACCCAAAAGTGGGGAATTTGTGTTATTGGCTGGTTTTCCTGATTCCGTAAAGTCATATGCTATTGAAAATTTTAATTTAATCTGCCCTTCCTTTGCAGGGGATTTGAAATTGGCCATAGTTGATAAATTCCCGGTTAAGGAGGTTGATGTTGTGTTAGGGAATGATGTGGCTATGAAGAATAATAATTGTCCGATATTGATAAACCCTGATAGTGAAGTAGCAGCAGTTACTCGTTCTAGTGCTAGAATTGTTGACGCTGCAGAGTCAACAATTGATGTAGATTTAAGTAGTTTAGATCGTAGTGATAGCCTAGCTGTAGATCTTGGAATGTTAACGGACAAGTTAAATTGGACTACTGAAGAGCTAATCAAAGCCCAGAAAAAGGAGTTTCGGGAACTCTCTATCGAGTCAGGGGAGGTGTCTGATATGACTGGTCCCAAATTTAAGATATTTAATAATATTTTATATAGGTTGAGTAGGCCTATGGGGGTGGATAATGTTGATTATGAAATTGTGAAACAGATAATGGTTCCTTTTGGTTACAGGAAGGAGTTAATGTCATTGGCGCACGAAAGTGGTCTGGCCGGCCATTTCGGAATTCATAAAACTTCTTGCAAATTGTTAGGGAATTATTATTGGCCGAAGTTGAAGGCAGATGTAAAGAAGTTTGTCAATAGTTGTGATGTGTGCCAGAGGGTCGGTAAACCCAATCAGCGGATTGCAAAATCGCCTCTGTCCTATTCCTGTAGTTTCCGAACCTTTTAAGGAAGTCATTATTGATGTGGTTGGACCATTACCGAAGACGCGTAGTGGTAATGAGTATATTTTGACAATCATGGATAGGATGTCTCGATATCCCGAGGCAATACCACTACGTACAATAAAAAGTGTTAAAATTGTAGATGTACTAATTGACTTTTTTACCAGGTTTGGGATGCCTAAGATTATTCAATCGGATTGTGGTTCTAATTTTGTTAGCAGGTATTTCAGAGATAAAATGGCAGAGTTAAATATAAAACATGTGACCTCTTCTCCATATCATCCGGAAAGCCAGGGAGCTCTGGAGAGATTTCATCAGACCCTGAAATCCATGGTAAAGAAATATTGTTTGATTAATGGTTCTGAATGGGATAAGGAATTACCTTATTTGTTGTTCGCTTTTCGTTCTGTCCCAAGTCAGTCTTTAGGTTTTTCGCCTTTCAGCCTTGTGTTTAGCCATTGTGTTCGAGGTCCTCTTGATGTGGTTCGTGAGTCTTGGGAGGGAGACGTCCCTGAGGTTAATTTATTGGATTATGTGTCTAATCTAGGCGATAAATTAACCAAGGCTTGGAAATTTGCGGGTGAAAACTTATTATGTAGCCAAAAAAGAATGAAGTTTTTCTTTGATAGAAGGTCCAAGGCACGCGACTTTGCGGTAGGCGATAAAGTATTGGTTTTGTTACCCTTCCCAGGGAATCCATTGAAAGCTTCTTTTTCAGGTCCTTGGAAAATTTTGAAAAAAGTAAGTGAAGTTAACTATTTAGTGGAGACACCTCAAAGAAGGAAACCTTTTCAACTGTGTCATGTAAATATGTTGAAAGCTTATATGGAACGGGAAAAAGTCATTCCTGTGGCAACTATTGGGAACACGGTAGATTCTGAGAACAATAACCATTTTTCTTTTTCAGAGGGGGAGGGTATTGATGATAATTGTTTTAATGGATGTGAATGGCGGTCGGATAATAGAAAGTCTCTGGAAAATTTTTCGGGAGTAATTTCACATTTAGGTAAGGAAGAACAAAGGTCTTTGAAAAATTTAGTATCTAATTATAAAGAATTATTTTCGGATGTACCGGGTAGGACTTCGGTCCTTGAACATGATGTAGAGGTAGGTAGCGCCACTCCTGTGAAACAATCTCCTTACAGGTTGAATCCCTTCAAAAATGAGGTTGTAGCAAAGGAAGTGGATTATATGCTAAAACATGACCTAATTGAACCTAGTCAAAGTCCTTGGTCATCACCTGTTGTATTGGTAAAGAAATCCGACGGTGATTTCAGGTTATGTTTTGATTACCGTAAGTTGAATGAGTTATCTAAATCTGATTGTTATCCATTACCTCGAATTGAGGATTGTATTGATCGAATGGGGAAGGCCAAATACATTAGCAAATTCGATTTGTTGAAAGGTTATTGGCAAGTTCCTCTTTCAAAGCGGGCAAGGGCCCTGTCTGCTTTTGTAACACCACAGGGATTGTTTCAATGTA
>NC_090725.1:324779593-324784593 GCF_036898095.1 Palaemon carinicauda | reverse complement strand
CTCTTGAAATAGTAAATGTTGAAAGATTAGACAAAGTCACGAAAGACTTTCAATTCCTGTTTCAATTGAGGCACTGTTTGTGGTAAGAATTATACACTCCTTTTTTATCAAGTGTTTTGAGAGGAATATTATATGAAGAATATTATAATATAATTTTTTTTTCTATAACTTTGCTTAACAATAATAACCAATCTTATCAACAAACCTCACAATTCCTTTTCAAATTGCACACCTGGTCACAATTACAGCGGTGTTTGTAATTTAAATACCCTGAGGAATACTATAAAGTTGGTCACAGATATAGCAAGTAGAATATCATTCATAATCCTGCACTCACATTCATATTCAAACTGTCAAAATACTAAATAAAAAACTGAAAAATACATTTGTTGTTTTATATTTATTCCAGTTTTTAATCTATTTAGTTTAGATTAAAAACGGTATTATGTTTTGAAATAGATTAAGAGTGGATTTGTCAACCCTATGGAATATTGTTATGTATATATATATATATATATATATATATATATATATATATATATATATATATATATATATATATATATATATTGTAAGGTCATCGTCTAATCCGCCATGTTTCTTTCCCCTGTACTCTTTTCTTTTAATTTTAACTTTATCATTTGTTCCACGCAGTTGTATCACGATGTTACGCTCTTTGAGAGCTTTATTCTAATATATAATAGTGTAAATTTCTTCAGGCTACCGTCTCGATATTTATTGATTTATTTTGAATGAAAACACAATGGTTTTGGCTGTTGAAAAGGTTTCCCTTCCAGGCTATGTTTCCGTCCGCACTCTGTCATCTAGTGACTGTTGGAAGTTCAGTAAATTGTCAGTCTCTCTCCACTCGTCTTGCTGTCCTCACAACTGTTGACCACGGAGATGTTGGAAATACATAGCAGTTTTGGCTTGCCTTTAACGTTGAAGACGTCTTTTGGCTATAGCACACACTTCAGTTTCGTGAGGTAGCAACGATGAGTATATCTGACATAAACAGCTCACCCCCTTGGCCCGATACATCAACTGACAATAACGAAACCACCCAGACCATCGTGGCTAGCAACCACTTAGCTGCGCCCAAAGTCAAGCTGCCACCGTTCTCATAGCACAGCAACACCTCATGGTTCCTGAGGGCGGACGTACACTTCAGGGTGGTCAAGCTAAACGACCCCTGCACCAGAGCTGACATCATCCTGACCTCCATCCCTGAGGAGGTATTTAACAAGATCTCCCCATGGCTCGACGCTCACTCCGGTCATGTATCCTACGACAACTTGGGAACCAAACTAATTGATATATACTCACGGAGACAGAAGGTCCTTTATCTCAGAACTAGACCCATGGGCGATACCACTCCCGTAGAAGCATGGGAGGAACTGGTTGGAATTCTCATGCTGCCCGAGATCGACGACAATGGACGACGACGAGAGATAAGCCTATATCACGAATTATTCCTTCGACGCCTTCCGCAGGACGTGAGAGCCCAGCTCACCAATACCGACACCCTACCGATGAACAACCTCCTGTCCGGGGCACAGAAGTTATACAATGCCTCCAAGGCGACTCCGTCAGTTGCTCATCCCTCGACTCCTCAGCGGTGCCCTCTGTTGACGACAATGAAATCCTCGCCCTGATGAAGAAGAAACCTCCGCAGCTGATGCAGCAGAAACATAGACCGAACCGGATCTGTTGTTCCTACCACCAGCAGTTTGGGAGCAACGCAATGAAGTGCAGGCCCCCCTGCAAGTTTGCAAAGAAATTACGATGCCAGCCACTGCCCATATCGACTTTCGCCGCAGTAGAAGATCACAGAAAAATCAGATTCTACATCCTCAATGCCGTATCCAACCGTAGGCTTATGGTTGATACCGGCTGTATGCAATAAACATTTCCTCCCTCACAGGCCGACCTAAACCGGGTACCTAGCAGTGATGCTTCCCCGCTCATCGCCGGCAACGGATCTCCCATGCGGTGTTATGGGACTAGGGTGCTTAAAATCTCAATCATGGGCTGATTTTACACTTGGCCCTTCGCCAAAGTAAGATACCACCTCCTTGGCGCAGATTTCCTGGCTCACCATGGCATACCTGTTGACATCGCTGGGAAATGCCTCATTGACACTGGGACATGCTGAACCCGTCCACTACGAGCTGGTCTGGGTATCACACCCATCTCCACCGTCGTAGCACAGCCCTACGCCGCCCTTCTTCAGGAGTTTCCCGATGTTTTCAAGCTGGAACTTCGACGGTCGCCGGGATTCCCCTCCAAGCATGGGGTCTACCACCACATTAACACAACGGGATCTCCAACGCACGCCAAGTTCCACCGCCTCCCACCGCAGAAGCTGAGAGATGTTAAACATGCCTTCGAAGACATGGAACGGATGGGCATATGCACGAATGCGTTCAGTCCATGGACGTCTCCACTCCACATGGTGAAGAAACCGGACGGGAGAGGGAGGCCCTGTAGTGACTACCGGCACCTTAACCTCATCACAACACCAAACCACTACACTGTACCCAACATGCAAGACCTCACCAGTGCCATTCATGTGGTAAAAATTTTTAATAAAAGGGCCTTCTTAAATCGCACTTTTAGGTTCCTGTGTTCCCAGAGGACGTGTCTAAGACCGCCATCATAATGCCGTTCGGCTCCTACACCTTTTCATATTCAACCTTCGGCCTACGCAAATCTGGAGCCACGTTTCAACGATTCATGGACAGCATCCCGGGGACCTGCCGTTCTGCGTCTGCTACGTAGACGACATCTTAATCTTCTCCAGGACGAAAGAGGAACACTGGAGACACGTTCGTGCTGTGCTGAAACGCCTTCAGGAGAACGGTTTAATCATGCGCTTCGACAAGTGCACATTCGGTGCCAAGAGGGTGGACTTCCTCGGACATCAAATATCCTCAGCAAGTGTGAAGCCCATAACGACCAAGGTGGACGCCGTGAAAACCTTCCCAACCCCAACGACCATCCGGTACCTTCAGGAGTTTTTGGGGATGGTAAGCTACTACCGTCCCTTCATCCCCAACATTGCCCACATCCTGATTCCCCTCAACGACGTCCTGAAGGGAAAAGCAAAGAGGCTCGTTAGGGGTCCCATGCAGCAATGCGCCTTCGACAAGACGAAGGCCGCCCTCGGCGAAGCCACCACCCTGGTGCCCCCCCCCCCTGAAGTTGACTACTGACGCCAGCAACTTCACCTGCAGTGCTGTCCTCAAACAGATCGTCAATGGTTACGCGCAGCCCTTGGCCTTCTTCAACTAGAAACTCAAACCTGCGTAAACCAGGTACAGCACGTTCGACAGGGAGTTCCTTGCCGTGTGCATCGCTGTCCGCCACTTCAGATACATGCGCGAAGGGACCCCCTTCACCATCGCGACGGACCACCAGCCCCTGATCCACACTTTCACGAAGTCTACAGACGCATGGTCCTCTCGCCAACAGAGACACCTGGCAGCCACCGTGGAATTTGGAAGCACTATCAGCTATGTACCGGAAAAGAGGAACCCCATCACCGACGCCCTCTCCAGGATCGAGATTAAAGCAGTCCACCTGGGGATCGACTACCACAACCTCGCCTTAGAACAGCAGAATGACCCAGAGGCCCAGGAATATCATACGACAGCATCAACGCTACAGATAAAGGACATTCCCCTCGGCCCGGCTTGGAAACCATCCTCTGTGACACCAGCATGGGACGCCCATGCCCATGGATTCCTGCCTCCAGTAGAAGGAAGATCTTCGATGTCATCCACAGATTGTCACACCCTTCGGGTCGCACTACAGCCCGTTTACTATCTGAGAAATTCATCTGGCCAGAGATCAAGAAAGACGCCCGTGAGTGGGCGAGAACCTGCATTAACTGCCAAACGAGTAAGGTCAACCGCCATACTGAGTTGGTGGTCGGTGATTCTCCCCAACCCAAGAGACGATTCAGACACATCCACGTGGACCTTGAGGGACCTTTGCTGCCTTCAGGTTCTGCAAGATACATACTGACGATCGTCGACCGCTCTACTAAATGGTTAGAAGCAACTCCGACGTCCAAAGCAACCACCCATGCCTGCGCCGAAGCTCTCCTGTCGAGTTGGATCAGACGTTTCGGTGTTCCTGACGATATCATGGTGGACCGAGGATCAGCCTTTTTGTCAGAGATCTAGCTCTCTCTGACAAACCTGATGGGAATGTCTCTCCACAGCACCACGGTGTACAACCTTTCAGCGAATGGAATGGTCGAGAGAAATCATCGCACTCTTAAGGCTGCCCTGATGGCAAGATGTAAGGACGAAAATTGGAAAGCGCAACTCCAATGAGTATTCCTTAGCCTTCACACCACTCCCAGTCAGACGGCGAACCTTCCCCTGCGTTGAATTTTCCATTCATACATGAACATTTTATTCAGCTATATGCCATATTTATTATTATTATTATTACGTGCTAAACTACAACTTATCAGAATAAATAAGTTGTAGTTTAGCACGTAATAATAATAATAATAATAATAATAATAATAATAATAATAATAATAATAATAATAATAATAATAATAGGAGGCTAAAATCATATCCAGTTCTTTGCTAAGACACCATCTATAACATTTACAGCCCCTCCCGGAACCAACTGCTACTGGCTGAAGATGGGATTTCCTCCTTTTTCCCTGATCATGGGATTGTGGTAGAATGGGAGAAGTCAAATTTTCACAAACAAGCAGATGATGAAGTAATTGGTCATGCTGATAAACATACAGACAGCGAGTGCCTTTCCTCCTTACGTTCACATCAGCAGGGTCAGGGGGATTGTGCAACCTGTCCTAATAAATCACTATTATCAACCTTTAAAATTATCAGTTGAAATTAACCTGTATATATTTGCTAAACACATATTTTAATGGCATAGGTCTCATTCTTTGAGAAGTTTCCCATCCCTAAAACTACGTTTTTTGTTTTAAGCAAAACTTGATTATCCATGGA
>NC_090725.1:324762093-324767093 GCF_036898095.1 Palaemon carinicauda | reverse complement strand
GAAAAAAAAGAAAAAAAAAGAAATGGACACATATACATTTTACTCATCATCATTCTTAAGGAAAAAAAATGTTTTCTATTTCTACTAATGTTTTTATATTATTTTTTATTTTATTTAATTTTTTAGTCGCAAATCTAAAATTTGTAGGAGTCCGAGTAGAATATCTCTCAGTGCGATTCCACACCCCGGTTTTAAACCTCTTCTATTATGTTTGATAATTTGTGTTAACCATCTAATCATTATCTACCACCATAAAATACTTTATTGCTCTTCCGGCTCATTGTATATGTGCAGTACACAGTCTTTCCTAACAGGGATTTACTCGGTAGCCTAATAACAATGGGAATGAAGGAAAGAAGGCAAGAAGGAAAGGGGGGGGGGGGTGGAAGGACTAGGATAGCCATAGGTGTAAACACCGAAGGAAGGTTGGGGGAACCTTTGCGTCACAGTTACATGATTAAGTAACACTTTTTCGAAACGCTCTGAAGGAAGGGAAGAAGTTCCTCTTTTTTCTAAGAGTAAACAGGTTAATTAAGCACACCTGTCAATTCATTGTATCACCAAAAATTAGGCCAATGTTTGAAACATTCACTGTTGTAGTTTCATGGAAATTCATAAGCCGGTTTGTTAGATATTTGGGAAAAACACTATTTCACGGCCTCTGGAAACGATAGTAGGGAGTTGGAGGTTAAAGAGTCACCTGGATGTATAACTGTTTCAGGAAATGATGATAAACCGGTCTGTATTAAGCTTAACTAGTTTCAAGATGTGAATAGGAAAGTTATTGATTTCGCCAAAAAAATACTATCACTAAATACTTCTGAAATATACTCTTGCATATATATGTGTATATATATTAATATATATATATATATATATATATATATATATATATATATATATATATATATATATTTATACGTATTTATATGTATATATATATATATATATATATATGTATATATATATATATATATATATTTGTATATATATATATATATATATTTATACGTATTTATATGTATATATATAAATATATATATATATATATATATATATATATATATATATATATATATATATATATATATATATATATATATATAGATAGATAGATATAGATATATAGATATATAGATATATATATATATATATACATATATATGTATATATATAAACATATAGACAGATATATACCTATATATATATATATATATATATATATATATATATATATATATATATGTATATATATATATATGTATATATATATATATATATATATATATATATACATACACACACACATATATATATATATATATATATATATATATATATATATATGCTGTATTCATAGCTCGCACAGCCATGGAAAGATTAATGGTTGGGATAACTCTACAAGGTATAAAAAGGCCAATGTACAGCACATATCTTACAATCATTCATTGTGACAGTAATTTTCTTTTTTCATTGTATATCACATATACACCTCTCTGTCAAGAGAACCAGTTTGAGCCTGTTTTTAATTTGCATTGATCTGTTTGGAATTCTGTGAACATCTTACAGTGAAACTGTTGTATGAAAGGCTCGTTTTCTGTTTTAATAAATTTAGTTGCATTTACGCTGTATGTCAATTATTGCGGTATTACTCACATTGGTAACAAGTAAAGTTTAAGTTCCATCCTAACCTTAGCCCAACTGTTTAAAAATGCTACCACCTAAACACGCCTCTTCAGCACACATTACCTCATTAAAACAACCCCCCTTCACAAGCAGAGATACGTCCCTATGGTTCCAGATTATGTTCTTCCCCTGGGATGCTTTCATGGAAATCTCTGATAGCATGAGGACACCCCAGTAAAAAACGATGATCTCAAAGCATACCTCCTGGAGCAGTACCCACAATCACCGGCTGCCCACATGGCACAACTATTCCAGCTCTTCAAACAACCATTGGTGGACTCTGCTTACCCTTAGGGAATAGTTGACAGTGACCAGAAAACGTATAAGTAGGCAATCGTTTACAGTGGTGGCCTCCGCAGTCAGTAATCTTTTCTTTCTATATGATTCAGGTAAGGGCATTTGATTTATGGTAGACACAGGTGTTTGCCATTCTCCACTGTAAAGGACACTCTCCAGGACACGACGCGGTCTATCAAAGAATGCTGACGTCTGCCTGGTAGCTTCCAATATATGTGCAATACCCACCCATGGTTATGAAACCCTCATATTATAGTTTGGAAGCCAAAAATATGATTTGAAGTTTCTCGTGGACGAAGTCACATTGGCAATACTTGGAGTAGAATTTCTCTCACATTTCCACTTCCTGGTTGATGTCGCTCATCGTCGGTTAGTCAACTCGGATTCATACTCCTTGATACCTCTCCAACCCGCCTCGCTACCATATCGCTCTTCAAATCAACTCACCCACGCATACTTACGACCACCTCCTCACGTCGTACCTAGAAGTTTTCTATCCAGAACTTCATCAAACTCCCATGTCTCCCACTAAACACGGTGTTTATTGTTAAAAAAACTCTTTTGAGTTGCGTCTTATGATTACGGGTTAAAAAACTGATATTTGGAATTTTCAAACTGTTTCTTCATTTTCCCATGTCAAACTATTATGTTCAGGTGACATGTTTGCCTCTGTTTCTAGTGGGGAAACCACTTTTTTTTTTTTTTTTGAACAACGTACTGCTGTCTACTAATTTTTCTCCGAAAACTTTCAGAAGGCAGAGTTGAAAACTGAAGTTCTGAATTAACGAACGACAGCAGAAAGGAAAGTACAGTCTGGTAAAGACGCAGAGCTTCTTGCTATCCTCGAATTATATTGGGGGTATAAATGGCACCGAGTCGTTTGGCAGACGCTAAACAGACGATCCGCAAAATAGTAGATATAGACCCATGCCAAAAGCCCTCAAGCCTATGGTCATCTTACTTCTACATTGCCCTGAAGAGAGATGGCTCGCTTCATCCATGTGCGGATTAAAGGTGCTTGAGCATGCTAACAGAACTGAATCACTATCATCTAACAAACATCGCCGACGAGACCACCTACTTCCACAAAAGTGAAGGTTTTCTGCATGCTTGACCACCTGAAGAGGTAATTTCAGGTGCCCTTGAAGCCAGATGACATCTGGAACACCTCCATCACAACCCACTTTAGTACCTACACCTTTAATTATTCCTGCTTTGGCCTTTATAATGATCTGGCTGCTTTTCAACTTATTTTTGACAGCATCTTCAAGGACCTCCTCTTCTGTGTACTCTCCACAGACGGCATACTTATGTTCTCTTCCTCCAAAGACGAACGCATCCGTCATCTACGCACCATGCTCGACCCTCTATAATAGAACGCCAATGTCCAGTACGGCAACAGTAACTTTGGTACCAACGTAGTATCACCCCCTCCCAGAACAGGTTGCAGAATTTAAGAACTTCCCATGGTCACGACTGTCAAAGCACTGCAAAAATTCTTGGGCATGATCAACTATTACCCTCGTTTTCCTGCCACCCATTGCCACCATTCTAGTCCCCCTTTACACTATCCTTAAGGGCAAGCCAAAAGACCTGAAATAGGAGCCGCCTTCTTCAACTAAAAGATTGCCCTTTTAATAGCTGCTGTTCCAAGTTTTTGCATGCCACATGCACCTCTTATTCTCTCCAATGATGCCAGTTACATAGCTAAAGGGGCTGTGCTCGAGAAGAAGGCCGCCAGCTTTCTTCAGTAGAAAACTGTCTAAAGGGGAATCTGGCTACTGTACCTTTGACCGCGAATTGCTGGCGTTGTATTTGGTTTTCGTCAATTTTCCCGCTTCTTGAAAGGTATTCCTTTCGCCATTCACTTGAACTACATGCCTTTTGTGCATGCGTACACTTGACAGTCTGAAGCATGGTCCACCCAACATATTTCAGCTCTGAATGAATAACATTGTACCTTTCAGAAGCTTCCAAGGAAAACAAATCCCATTTCCGATGTGTGTCAATAAATAGATTGGCTGCCATTCACATGGAATTGAATAATAATACCTTGAATGAAGCCTAACGATAAAATCTAACATGTAGGACATCCTGCAAATCCATCTGTTGAGAGGACGTCCCCCTCGATGACTTCAACTCCATCTTCATCTCTGACGTTAGTAGTGGTAGATCCATACCGTGAATACCTTCTCCCATGCACCGACAAGTGTATGATTTAATTTGTCATGGTATTACTAAAGATGCCAAGGATTGGGTCTGTGCCTGTATATCATGCCATACATAAAAAAGTATATGAATACACTGATTCAGGAGTGGGCACCTTCCATCAACCTCGTGGTGTCTTTTCCACATTCATGTCGATGTCGTATGTCTCCTACCCACATCTTAAGGACATCGTTTCCTGCTTACCGTCATCGAATTCCTCACTAGGTGGCCTGAAGATATTTAAATGGAAACTGCAACATCCGCCTTGTGTATATCTTCTTTACACTTAGGAAGGATAGCGAGATTTGGTATCTCTAAACATAATACTTCTAACAAGAGTACCACTTCCACATTTCAATGGCGAACATCATTAGCGAATCTCTTTTGGAATCATTCTTCATTAGACAACCGCATACAACTTTGATGGCAGCGGAATGGTTGAACGTTCTCACCCTACCCTCAAAGCAGCTTTGATGTTCCGCTGGAAGGACTCCATCTGGTCCTCTTGGTACTAATATATGCACACCCGTTAGTCGTCCTTGCCAGAATTATCACGTCTGCAACCTCCCCCAACTATCTTCAGTGCCTACGTCAAGTTATGGAAAAATTTACTACATGCCAACAGATCTGCATAAAGCAACGTACGACAATATCAAGCAACCGTTAATGCCCCTTAAACTGGCCCTTTCCCCATTATCTTTTGTATGTCTGATACATTTAGCCTCAACATGCATGGCAAAGATTGATCACTTAATACCAGCATATCTCCTACAAGTTGACCTACCTACAGTACGCATCTCAAGAGCAGG
>NC_090725.1:324732093-324742093 GCF_036898095.1 Palaemon carinicauda | reverse complement strand
CCCGGGCTGGCGGGAGGGGGGGAAGGACCGCCCGGGCTTTCGGGAGGGGGGAAGGCCCACCCGGGCTGGCGGGAGGGGGGGAAGGCCCGCCCGGGCTGGCGGGAAGCGGGCAGCCCCGCCGAGCCAACAATATAGAGTTGCTGTATCTAGCTTATTTAGAAAAAATACATTCTTTGTCTCCAGTCTCCAATATCCGAAATAGTCTTCAAAAAGTCTTCAAATAGTCTTCAACACTCTTCTCAGATGTTGATGCTTATGGAGGTGAAGACACAAATTCTATTTTTCCTTTGTTTTTTTATGAAGAACACTGATTTCTTTAGCTCTTAAGTTGTCTGCTATTTTCTTCAAGTTATCAAATTATATATATATATATATATATATATATATATATATATATATATATATATATATATATACACGTGTGTGTGTGTATGTATATATAAATATATATGTATATATACATATATATTTATATATACATACACACACACACACATATATATATATATATATATATATATATATATATATATATATATATATATATATATATATATATATATATCCTGTTCGTAATACTAGGCAGGCAGTTAATTCCAATAGCCAGGCCTTCTTCATCAAGAGGCTCAATACTACACAGTATTCTAGAAGTTTTATTCCAGCTGTGACCAAGTTGTGGAATGATCTTCCTAATCGGGTGGTTGAATCAGTAGAACTTCAAAAGTTCAAAGATGTTTTTATGTTGAACAGGCTGACATTGACATAAGTCTTTTTATAGTGTATATAAGACATATATGTTTTGACGTTGTTATTGTTTTTACAAGGATTTATTGTTAATTTGTTCTCATCATTTATTTATTTCCTTGTCTCCTTTCCTCACTGGGCTATTTTCCCTGTTGGAGCCCTTTTGCTTATAACATCCTGCTTTTCCAACTAGGGTTTTAGCTTGGCTAGTGATAATAATAACAATAATGATAATAATAATAATAATAATAATAATAATAATAATAATAATAATAATAATTATAATAATAATAATAATATGTGTGTATACATGTGTATATGTATATATATACAGTATATATATATATATATATATATATATATATATATATATATATATATATATAATAGTCACGGAAGGAGAACCGAGTTTGTGTTTTCCTTTTTCCTTTCGGGGCTATAATACTTAATTATTTGATGTTCCTCACGTGTTAGCTTTTGTGATATTTACAAACGCACATACACACACACATATATAAATATATATATACACACACACATATATATATATATATATATATATATATATATATATATATATATATATATATATATATATATATATGTGTGTGTGTGTATAATGGTAAATTTTCCACATTTTCATATTCATATAAGTATGTATTACACACTCTCAATACTGTATTCTCTCTATACCTTGGGATCAGAGAACCAAGGGGGAATCAACTCGGAGATAATAGCTTCATGTCGGCCGGGGAACCGAACCCTAGGTCTAGGAGAGAAAATTGGTATTACACACACACACACACACACACACACACACACACACACACACATATATATATATATATAAATTTATATATATATATATATATATATATATATATATATATATATATATATACATATATATTATGCCTGTTGTAGAATCGGGGAATATGTTTGAGGTAGCTCTGGCCTGCTGATTACGGCCCAATTTCCGTCACTGCCATATTATCTTATTCTTTTCAATGTGGTTGGCCTAGAAAGCAAACTTTTTGCATATGCAGATGGTGCTACTCTCCTGAATTTAGATCTCAATACACTGCACACATAACAACTAATATATCTGTTTCTAGTATACTGTAAGACAAAGGCCTCAGACACGTCATTTCATGTCTGGGTTTTTCTGACTCGATATAATCAGATCATTATATTTTGTAGTCCTCCATATACCTGAAGTGCTCTGTAGAAAGATTTTCACGTTTTTTATTTTTTTTATTTATTTTTTTTTAAATCAAACAAGATATTCTCGTTAACTGGAACAGCGATAAAAGAATGAGACATAAATTGTCTAAAAGAAAATCTTGAGTGAGAGTACTCATTCTTGGAATCATGCTTCACAATGCAAGATTTTTCTATGGAGATTGTAATATCGAAGAGTAAAGGAAATGGAATATAGTACTCCAAATGACCTATGTTTGAATCCAGCTAATGAATACCTTGTCTTGGCTTCACGCAAATATCAAATAGTTCCAGGTTGGAATGGTCCAGGGATGGTGTTTCATGCTGCCGCTCAGGAGAGATTTCTTTTCTGGAGAGATAGTGAGAATCTAGGAACTAATATTGACGGTCTAAGACGAGCATCGGAGGGGAAGGCCATTCATTTCTAAAATAATGAGAATGTTTCATAAATATATGATTAAAGAATGAAAGAAAGGACCACAAATGACAAAGAAATGAATAGGGAAACAAAAATGGCGGGAGGGGGGGGGGGGAAGCACCCCAGGTTGGCGGGAGCGAGGGGGAGGCCCACCCGGGCTGGCGGGATGTGTGTGTGTATGTGTCTGTCTGTGTATGTGCGTGTGTAAATATCACAAAAGCTAACACGTGATGAGCATGAAATATTTAAGTATTATAGCCCCGAAGGAAAATGACGTGTCTGAGGCCTTTGTCTTACAGTATACTAGAAACAGATATATTAGTTGTTATGTGTGCAGTGTATTGAGATCTAAATTCAGGAGAGTAGCACCATCTGCATATGCATAAAGTTTGCTTTCTAGGCCAACCACATTAAAAAGAATAAGGCATAATATATATATATATATATATATATATATATATATATATATATATATATATATATATATGTATATATATATATATATATATATACATATATATATATATATATATATATATATATATATATATATATATATATATATATATATATATATATATATGTGTGTGTGTGTGTGTGTGTGTGTGTGTGTGTGAAAAGCAAGCTAGCTACTAATCATGCAGGCAGACGTTAATATTCACTCAGTTAATATCATTTCTCTTGAATTATCCCAACTGAGTTAGCTGATGTGACGCCAAGTTCAGAACTTGGTGGTGACCTCTTCAGTATAGTTGTACTCGGTAGAAATTTAATTCTGTTGCAAACGATATCATGTATTAGTTTTCATCCTCTCTCTCTCTCTCTCTCTCTCTCTCTCTCTCTCTCTCTCTCTCTCTCTCTCTCTCTCTCTCTCTCTCTCTAATCTTTTTGTATCTCAAGCCTTTAAATATCATTAGATAGCTTTGCTATATAAAGTATTCACATAAAGAATTTTGGTTAACCGTTTTAATCATGAATTCTTTCTCAAGGGAAAATTTCCTGAGTTGCCTTGAATGCCTTTAGTTTTTCTGAGTTGCCTTGAATGCCTTTAGATTTTCTGAGTTGTTTTGAATGCCTTTAGATTTTCTTTTTTACAAAATTTTTGATGCCTATTGACCTAACGGAACAAGTCAAGTCTAAAGATGTTTTCATCTTGAGTATTATTGTGTGAACGCCGTAACGAATATTTTAGTTATCACACACACACACACACACACACACAGATTTTACATTTTCCTTCAATATGGAAATAGCCCATTTAATGAAAAAAAAAATTAGAACGTGTCTATTGTAATATTTATCACTGCAATGAAATATGCGATGTCATATTTGACTAAAAAGATTATTGTTACATTTTTATAGTTTGGATGAGGCTTTTGTCACTCTTTTAAATTCAAGATTATTATTAATGATAAAATCTTTTAATAAAGTTTCTATTTAGGAAGTGTTATGATATATTTCCAACTTCACTAACGAGGCTGATGATACTCTATCAACGTGGATATAGCCTATATCCCTTCAATAAAAAATATATCCGGGGTTGTGGTTGCTAAGGAAAAACGTCAGGAATTCGCGATTTTAGGGCCCGTAGCTATTGCTGTTCTCGCGGCTTAATAGGTTTTACAGTCATTACGATCTTACAGTTCTTCTGAGCGAGGAATGGAGAGGATGGTGAGACATTAGGCATATTTTTTGAATTAGCAGAAATTGCCTGATCCTCCTTGGTATTGCCATATGACCGAGGGCTTGTGGCTGACCAAATGCATGCTTGTCCGGTTTCTAGAACTTTTAATTGGTTAGATTATCTATTTTCATGAATATCTTTTTTATTCAAATTTATTATTGTTTTTAGTGTTAATCATCTTGTCATCTGTCAAACTAGTTATAGTTGAAGATATTTAATTCATTTCACAATTCGATTAATTCACTGCAAAGTTGTTACAATAATGCAGTCATCATGAAAAGTGTGATTCCTTCGGCTCGTAAACGTTTAAATCATTTATGTTAATCCATTAAAAGCTTCATCATGTATTCATGAGTTTCCGAACTTTATTAACCTCCCGACAGCTAATGACGACTTAAAGCTGATGGGTTTTGTGATCGAATCTCCTTATTCTTCATCGGTTGCTGATTATTTCTTAAGGTCATTGGGCATACCATGGGATTGACGTTAGTTAATTGTTTTGTTAATTATTTGACTTCAGTGAACACAACGTGAAGTTTTGTGCATAGATGATGTATAATAAGTTTTAAATAAATATTATTGTAATGGTGTACGCAACCCATCATAAATGACGACTAAATGCTTACATAGATATGCACACACATGCACACTTACCCCCCCTCACCAGGATATGACTACTTCCACTCCCCCAATACGAGGGATGGGGAGAACTGAGCCTGACCGAATATATATATATATATATATATATATATATATATATATATATATATGTATGTATATATATATATATATATATATATATATATATATATATATATATATATATATATATATATCCAGACAATTGCCCTTTATTACATAAGGGGGAATTTACAAAACTTATTTTTGTATATAAGTGAACAACACAGTCTCTCTCTCTCTTTCTTTCTCTCTCTCTCTCTCTCTCTCTCTCTCTCTCTCTCTCTCTCTCTCTCTCTCTCTCTCTCTCTCTCTCTCTCTCTCTCTCTTTTATGGCTGATTTCCATCTTGACTCTTGCAAGAGCCACAAATCACATGATTGAAATTCGTGTTTATGGTCATCCCACGCAAGGAAAGCAATTAAAAGTTTGAATTGGTTCCTTCCTTGAAGATTAATTACCTTGAAAGAGGATTCAACACAAGGCGGCATATTAGATCAGCTTCAACATTCTTTAAATGCTGTGTTCATTTCCTTATAACTTTATATGGTTTACTGTCTTGGCATCCCACCGAGGGTTTTTATGACTTAAGCTGAAGCTGAGCTAATGGACAGACATTTTATGTTGCTTTGTTCTGACCGACAAGTGTTAAGATTTTTGGCCAACATAAAGCAAGTTGTAATCTGTTTAAGAAATACTAAAGATCACATTATTTTCATTTCCAGTAGAATTCTTAACCAACTGTTTATAATTTTTGAATAATTCCTTTATGTCTACTTTGTTTCTTAGATGTCATACCCCTTTTGAAAAGCATTTATAAGTAGCGTTTAAATATATTCCCATATTGGAAAATAATCAAAATGTTAATTATACACTTGTAGAAAGTAGAATGATATTAGTAAAAAATGTAACACAGTTAACAGGAAAGTGTTGCGATATTCCTCTAAGCAAAAGATGTTCTTGATATTTCGTATCGTTATTCTTTTATCCAGTCTTGTAAGATAATCCAAAATACAGTAACGAGGAATAAAGTTTCTTGTCTGTCGAGCTCGTTAAGGCCCGGTCACGCCGCCCGAACGTTGCTGGAGCGCTTCTTGAACGGTAGGGAGGTGGACCGAATCCTCGAAAATTTAATTTAACGTTTTCACGTTCGGTCTTTATTAGGATGCTGAACGTAGCAAATCCTCGCATATTTCCTGAGTTTTCTTACACCTCTATTATGGAAGTTGCTAATTTATGCAATAAGGGTATTGGTATACACGATGTCGGAAAGTTTCAGTCCCTTTTTTTTTTCTAATAAACTGTTAAAAAAAAACACCGTAATTTTAATTAAGATACAGCGACCGTAATTTTTACCCTACTTTGTTATTATCTTTTACAGGTTGGTGACTGTAATATCACTCCGCTACGCTTTTCGACATCCTGTATACCAATACCCTTATTGCATATATTAGCAACTTCCATAATAGAGGTGTAAGAAAACTGGGGAAATATGCGAGGATTTGCTAAGTTCAGCAGCCTAATAAAGACCGAACGTAAAACGTTAAATCAAATTTTTGAGAGTTTGGTCCACCTCCCTACCGTTCAAGGAACTGAACGCTCCAGCAACGTTCGGGCGTTGTGACCGGGTCTTTACGGCTATCGTATTCCTAGTTCAGTATTGGGGTTTTGGTGGGTATTATTCAAATAGGTTTTTTTCTAAAGTAGTTTTTTGAAAGTAGTTTTTTAAAGTATTTTTTTTTTAAAGTAGATTTTTGGTTGGTGTTGAATATTTCTTTGTTGAGAGGAAAACGAGTAGAACAAAACTGGATAAGTCTGCTTACTTTAGTGACTGGGAAAAGATTATTTTTACCTTAAGCTTCGGCGTAAGCCAAAACGCTTCCTCAAGAATTTGATTGCATCAGACAGATTGCTAATAAAAGCTGGTAGAATGAATCGGGGATTAAGCAAAGTTTTGTATATAGAAAAAACGGAGAGAGAGAGAGAGAGAGAGAGAGAGAGAGAGAGAGAGAGAGAGAGAGAGAGAGAGAGAGAGAGAGGGGGGGGGGGGGAGAGAGAGAAAAGGATAATAATAATAATAATGATAATAATAATAATAATAATAATAATAATAACAATAATAATAATAAAGTCTTGGAGGTGTTTAGATAGAAATGCCATATTCTGAACGGAGGCTTCATTAAATATCGGGAAGCAGAGTTCCAATGTAGATTAAGAATTGCCTATTGTGAAAGCTAATTTTAGTACAGACTCATGAAATAAAGATTATTATTAAGCTTACGGCTTCCATACTGTGTTGTTTGGGGAAATATAAGTTTAACCCTTGGAAACTAAATTAGCTTGACCTAGGCGGCTCTTGAACAGTAGAGCAGTTTTCAATAACTTTGGCAGCCTATTGGAATCTTCCCTGCCTGGCCATCTGCTGGATGGGAGTTCAAGTCTTGCTCAAGCTATATAGTTTCTTGTAGTGTCTGCAACCTCACCATCCTTGTGAGGTAAGAATGGGGGATTTGGTGGTGCCTATAAGTCTATCTGCTTAATCATCATCAGTCATTGCTTGGCCTTCCCTGGTCTTAGCTTGGGTGGACAGGGGACTTGGGTGCTGTATATATATATATATATATATATATATATATATATATATATATATATATATATATATATATAATTATAATTATAATGTGTGTGCATGTGTGTGGTAAGAATTGATGTTGAAAACGAATTTTTGCTAGAATAAGGAATTTCCTTTAGTAGAGGGGCTGATGAAGTAGTTTTATATACTATGGAATATTATGGAGTGTAATATAAGTAATGAAATCATCAAACGATGCAAGTTGTTACTGAAAGATTTTATTTACGGTTGTATTATTCAATAAATCTTTCGTCTTTAATATTCGTTATCACTTATTGGCTTCTTTTTCTGTGCGTTGTTCATTGGTTACGGAATAGATATCGATTCACTTGTGGGAGACGATTGCTGTAAAATTTTTCCTCACCACGCTGGCCAATGCAGATTTTAGTCTGATCCCTCTTAGAAATTCAATCTAGTATGGGTGACTGACTAATATAGCTTCGACGATCATATATATATATATATATATATATATATATATATATATATATATATATATATGGGACCCGGACAGAATCCCGACAGCCAAAATCACGACACCCAATATCACGACACCCACAATCCCGACAGACCAAAGTCTCGACAAAAACCAAATCCCAACAGCCAAAATCCCGACCATATATATATATATATATATATATATATATATATATATATATATATATATATATATATATATATATACACACATATATATATATATATATATATATATATATATATATATACATGTAAGTAAAATTAAAAAGGATACTATCCCTCTGTTCCTTTGCTTTCTTGATTCTTGCTATCTACTCTCTATGACTTACTCTTCACCTCAAAGTGTTTAAAATCTATTTCATATATTTGGGGTAACAAAATTAACTGTTTTTTATATACAATGAAATATTTGCATGGATATAAATTTGAAAAGTTGAAACTTTATTAAAAGGATACCCTGCTAAAGGACAAATATAAATGCATAATGAAAAGATAATTTCACAGCATAATGAAGTATTCGACATGGAGAAAGAATCTAAAAAGGTAAAAACTTTATTTATGGGATAAATTATGGTTTATTCCTCGAAGATAATCTAAAACATTTTGATGATGTTGTTCCATTACCTTAGTGATCATTTCTTCACGAATAAGTGTTCTCCTTTTTTGTTTAGGTTCTGGTTCCCCGCGAAGAATGCATTCAATTTGGTTGTTGACTTGTTGCTCTTCCTTTTGTAACTCTTCAGTTATATTGTAAAGACCTATATGAGCTCCTCTAATGTCCCATCTCCTGTGCCAAGCCTCAACTGCATTCTGCGTACGTGGAAATCCTGATTGCATGGAGTCATGTACTGACCACATAATAGGAGGGAATGTTGGTGGGGCGCGAACAACAGAGTTTGTTGTTGATGTTAGTAAATTCACTTTTAGAAGCTTTAATTGACGCTAGTTCCAAATCAGATATTATGCATTGTGGGTTCAGATAAATTACATTTTCGTCAGCAATGTCAGTCAAATCTTCAAACAAGCGTTTATACAAGACCTCACTCTTCCCAGTCATAAAAGCATACACAAGTGGAAAAACTGTATAATTTCCATGTACCACATGTGCATGAATTGTGTACATTGGTAAAATATTATAGGTACAGTTTTAAAAGTACCGTCCACTGATGACGTCCACTAATGACGCAAGTTCAGATGGACGATCACAGCACCTGATCCGCTTTATTATCTTTCTTATGGCATTTTTCAAAAGCAGACATGGCATAATACTTGGATTTGCAGCGGTGGTGCTTGACTGAATAATTTGGGTCGCCTTATCTCTTGTGAATTTTGCTTGTATTTTTATTTTATTTCTTATTTTTGCTACACTATCAGTTTTTGCACAAGGAGCACGATTGTGCTATCCAAACTTTATTGGTAATTGTTCTTCGTTCACTGCTCTTCCTTTGCAGTCATTAGATTTTCGAAATTCACAGCACCAGTAGTATGATTCTTTCCGGTTTTTATCTTTAACCATCAGGTATCCACGTACGTTAATTTTATCTTTTCCTTTTATAGAAGGAATCTTTTCGCAAATTTCCTCTTTTCTATGGGTGGTTTAGCACCGAGATATAGTTCAAATATGAAAGGTTAACAGCCAACCGAAACGCTAATTATCATAGACTAGTTAGGTGTTTTAACGTTAAGAACAAACCAAAGCACTCACATTTAATTTATATTAAAGGCCTTGTTATCACTGGTATACCGTTTAAATCTCTCTATCTGTATGCATATATGTATTCCTGTCGGGGTTTTGGCCTGTCGGGTTTTTGGGCAAGTCGGAGTATTGGGCAAGTCGGGGTTTTGGCAAGTCGGGATTGTGGCTGTCGGGATACTGGGTGTCGGTATTATGACTGTCGGGAATCTGACCCAGACCCATATATATATATATATATATATATATATATATATATATATATATATATATATATACATATATATATATATATATATATATATATATATATACATATATATATATATATATATATATATATATATACATATATATATATATATATATATATATATATATATATATATATATATTCAATAAGCCATATATATTTTTGATACATTAATGTCTGGATTCTCTTAACGACCTC
>NC_090725.1:324724593-324729593 GCF_036898095.1 Palaemon carinicauda | reverse complement strand
ACTATTGTTCATACTGGTGCTGTTAGACTTAGTTATACAGTTTGCTTCGAAATACCAGCATGGAAACAATAAGAATCTCATCATAAACAACTCTGACATGGATTTTAGACAGCATACACCGAATTATTCATGTTATTGAATGTATTATTTGTTGGTATGGAACATTTTTTCACTATTGGTCTCATTCAATTTTGTTGTCTGTTTGATAAAGAAGGTTTTATTTAACAACATTTCGTAATGGATTTGGTATTTAGTTTCCTAAATCCTACGGTGTCATAACTTGTTGATAATATTGATATCAAAAAAGGATTTTGATAGAAGCATCCCCATTTAGATTTTTATATAGACTATGTTTTGCGACCGAGTTTTCTTTTCATTTAAAACCAATAATTTCTTTTAAATCTTGTTGTCACACCTCAAAATCTCTCCTCTTTTTCGTCAATATTTCAAATAAGAGATTTGAAATTTTGGTCGAAAGAATGAAAGGCCTAAACGTTGATCTTTCCTGAATCACAAATGATTGACAAGAATCGCAAAATCTCTTTTTTGCTCTCGTTTCTATACATTATTAACGGTACAGGTACCCGGATTTTGACAACATTTTGCAATCATGGAAAATGTAATGATTCGATTCTACTGAAAAGGTCAGCAACCAAAAGGTCAGATATCATAACCAAAATAAAAATAGGACAATGATATCATTTGTTCATGTTAATGGACGTTTTCTTAGGAATGTAAATATATCCACCATGAAAAAGATTGTTGCCTTTTGTTGCATTCGGAAATGTTGAGAAGAGAAGAGTTTTTTTTCCTCTCTGGTCGTTGATAGATTGTTTTGTCGTTTCTTTTTTGTGTCATGTGAGTTGAATCGAGGTCTTCTCAGAAAAGGTGTGAACGATGTGGGATGTGTTGTTGCTTGTTTGATTTATATGTGTGATGTTGGAAGGAGCTTTCAAATGTTTTGTTTATTGTTCTTTGTTTTTGTTTTTCATTTGGTTTTTGATAAATCAAGAAAGAATGATAGGTCTGGTCTGTGGGTTGCTACTGTGGATGGGTGGTCATCGTCTCCTGCGGGTGACTAGGTATATTAGTTATCGAGTCATTTATATAGTTATATAGTTAAGTATGTAATAAGTCTTTTATATGGTTTTATATCCCTTGATTGGTTTGATTTTAGAGCTAGTTGGGCAGTTCTTGGAAGTATATCTTCCTAACTATGTATTTGGGATGATTTTGATTAATTTTATTAATTTATTAATTTTACGTAATGATAATTGCAGATAGGGTGAGGATGACTTAAGTTATGTCGAAAGCTACCAAATAAAGAAGATGGTAGCAGCATTGACCATTTCATTTCTATGTATATATATACACATGTATATATATATATATATATATATATATATATATATATATATATATATATATATATATATATATGTGTGTGTGTGTGTGTGTGTGTGTGTGTGTATATATATATATATATATATATATATATATATATATATATATATATATATATATATACTACTGTACACAACCCTTCTAAATATTTAAATAGATATGCACACGGGCGCACATTTTCCTAACTACAACCTGATATTTTGGGTAATTTGTTGGAGAATGTTCTTGTCCAAGTGGAATTTTTCTTGAACCTTTCTGGAGAGATCATGATCCATTGCTCATTAGGTTTGCTGACTTGTGTCAAGTTTCGAGATATCTCACAGGCAGGAGTTCACGTCTCGCTGTGATGCGAATAGTCATCTTTCTCGTTCCAGGATAGGAATAACCAAATGTTAAGGTGTCTCGTGTGAAGGTAGCTGTAATTGGAGTTCTATCTTATTTATAGGTAATATTTCGATTTTCTCTGGAAATATACGTCTACAGTATTTTATTATTATTATTATTATTATTATTATTATTATTATTATTATTATTTGCTAAAATAAAATCCTAGTAGCAAAAGCAGGGTGTTAAAAACCCAAGGACCCTTACAGCGAAAATAGCCCAGTGAGGAAAGGAAATAAGGAAGCATATAGAATAGTGTGCCGGAGTGTACCCTCAACCAAGAGAGCTCTAACCCAAGAAAATGATTGACCATGGTACAGAGGCTATGGCACTAACCAAGACCTGAGAATAATGGTTTAATTTTGAAATGTTTTATTTCTAGAAGAGGTGCATACCATAACTAAAGAGAGACTTCTAACCTTACTAAGTGTAAAGTAACTACTGAACAATTACGGTGCAGCCGTTAACCCTTCGAGCAAAAAAGAAATGTATGGTAAACTCAGTGTTGTTAGGTGTATGAGGACACAGGAGAATAAAGAAAGAATAAGTCAGATTATTCGGTGTCTGTGACGGCAAAGGAAAAATGAGCCGTAACCAAAGTGGGGGACAGCGGGGGAGCCCCTCCCCGCGCCAGCGAGAGCGGGGGAGCCCCTCCCCGCGCCAGCGAGAGGGGGGGAGCCGTTCCCCGCGCCAGTGAGAGAGGGGGAGCCCCTCCCCGTGCCAGCGAGAGCGGGGGGGGGCCCTTCCCCGCGCCAGTGAGAGCAGGGGAGCCCTTCCCCGTGCCAGCGAGAGCGGGGGAGCCCTTCTCCGTGCCAGCGAGAGCAGGGGAGCCCTTCCCCGCGCCAGCGAGAGCAGGGGAGCCCTTCCCCGTGCCAGCGAGAGCGGGGGAGCCCCTTCCTCCTCCAGTGGGAAGGGGAGAGCTCCGCTGGCCCAACACTAAAGAGTTCCTCAATCAGGCTTAGTTTTAATAAAATGCTCATGAAGTCTATTCGAAAGCAAAAAGTCTTCAGGATATGAAATAGTTCCTGGCAGAGCTCCAAAAGGTCCTTAGACTCTCTTTTAGAAGAAATATGGAATAACGTACATTCCCATGTCGGGTTTAAATCTTTTTGTCTCCGAGCAGAAATTCTAGAAAAGGAAAAATACATCGTGAAGAAGGGAGCAGTGATAAGTGGAACCTGGAAGGTAGTCTGGAAAAGGAAAACAAGAAGAATGTTGAAGACTAAAAGTTGATTTATTTGAAAGGATTCCAACAGAAAATACAGGAAGAAGAGGGAGACAGAAACGAGAACGGGAGAGAAGATTGAAAGAATCCGAAAAGAACTAATGATAAGTCGTTGATAAGTTTAGGAGAGGGTGAATTTGAAATAAGAAACAAAGCCCATTATGTTGATTAACCAAAAATGAAGATTTTGCAGAATAAGGTGGAAACTATGCAAACGTAGAGAGCATGGAAGGATAAGAAAAAGATCAGAGTTTCTTCATTCTGACGTAAGAAAAAAAAAAGGCCGAAGAAGTCTTCATAAGAGAATGCAGTTTCTAAAGCTGTAGAAGTATTCTCAAAAAGTCTTCAGAGAAGATTTGCGTTTTCGGCGCATACTCTCTCTCTCTCTCTCTCTCTCTCTCTCTCTCTCTCTCTCTCTCTCTCTCTCTCTCTCTCTCTCTCTCTCTCTCTCTCTCTCTTAATAGAATTCCTTAAAATGAGCAAAATAAACGAAAAAAAGTGGAAATCTTTCAAGATTACAAATTCGTTTCAGCTTAAGAATCATCTTTTCCGCTGTAGAAATGTGGAACATTTCACATCTTCAACACGAATCGAGGAGCAGTGTTTGGGATTGCTATAGTCTTCAAATATTTCCGAATGTCTTTACAAATATATAGAACATTTTAAATGAAGGTGGATGAAACTAGTAGAGAATGAACGGATAATAAATGAAGACTTGGAAAAGAGCATGAAGATTTGTCTACGATTCCTTTGTAGCTCTGGCTCGAGTTTGGTCTTCAGCTTTTATGATGGAGGCAAGGGGCGAATCCATCGCCACGTTTAGCAAAGAATTCACCTTACTTTATGGCGACTTCGGGGAAGAAGAATGAAAATATAAATGTATATGGTAATTTAATACACTTCTCTGGTATTATTTTGAGGATTTTCGGTTGGTTTATCCATTTATTTATATAATTTTTGAAGTAGATGATTTCAGCTCAAGATTGAGACGACTGGTGAAATATAACCGAGGCCCTTTGCATCAGTAGGCGTAGATGACATATATATGTATATATAATATATATATATATATATATATATATATATATATATATATATATATATATATATATATATATATAAATGTGTGTGTCTGCGTGTCCGTATATATGTATATATACACATATATAAATATATATACATATATATATATATATATATATATATATATATATATATATATATGTGTGTGTGTGTGTGTGTGTGTGTGTGTGTGTTTGTGTGTATATGTATATATAAATATTTAAGTTTTCATTGCAGGCGATCGCTTTAGTCAATGTGTTTCCAAGGTCTCTAGACCTTGGTGTATCCTTGAAGAATCCTCGTATCTCCTCAGCGTCTTTAGATTCTCAGGCGTACGCCTTGTGGTATGGAGAGGGATTCCCTAATATTACGTCCTCCTGGTAGGACGCACTTTCAAGAAAAAAAATGATATATATATATATACATATATATATATATATATATATATATATATATATATATATATATATATATATATATTTATATACACGCACATATATGTTTATATATACTGTATATGGATATATATATATATATATATATATTTATATATATACATATATATATATATATATATATATATATATATATATATATATATATACATATGGATATATATATATATATATATACATATATATATATATATATATATATATATATATATACATATATATATATATATATATATATATATATATATATATATATATATATATATATATATCCATATCAGAGGGGAGTTTTTCATGCACTTCAAACATTCTTTATATGTTTTGAGGTCTGTTAATACTGCATTAATCATTGGGTGATGCCCAATAGTTGTGGTACAGTTTGGAGTATTGGCAGTACTAGACACAGATCTCTATACAGTAGGAATAAATTAATTTTCAAAGTGCATATGACGAGCAATGATTTAGAAAAA
>NC_090725.1:324699593-324719593 GCF_036898095.1 Palaemon carinicauda | reverse complement strand
TCCTGGATTGAAATTTTAAAGGAAATTATAATAGGGATTAAGCCAAAATGAAATACGCTTGGTCCATTATAGTCATCCGGTTCGCATAGTACTTTACATACCCCGTTCATATTAGATCAAGTAAGTATTTCGGTTTGTGGAAATTATATGGGCACAATTAGAGTTGTTTTCCGAAAAATCCTCATTATAATGAATAATAGCATAAACAAATTACAATAGCAATGATTAAAATTTCTCTCGCGCGAATTCATGTTTGCTTTGACATCATTTCTGCAATACTTATAAGAACGTATAGATTTTCAAGCTGGCTCTGAAATCTTGGGACAGGGATGATTAAAAATCCTAGGATAGTCTAGGATGAAACGACTTCATTAGTACAGATCATCTTTCTATTTTTGGAATCATGCGCATATTTAATCAACGGTGACGTGCAGGGAGATCAAAGGGATATTTTGGGAGAGAGAGAGAGAGAGAGAGAGAGAGAGAGAGAGAGAGAGAGAGAGAGAGAGAGAGAGAGAGAGAGAGAGAGAGGGTGAACACTCAGTTATTTTAGAACATGTGTTCAACATGTAATATGTGTATTTGAAAGAGATGTTTTATTCTGAAATATTTACTGATAGTAGTATCAGCAGCATTATATAAGTAAGAAATGGTTTGTGTCAAGTCTGTGTTTACATGACATTTAGTTATTTAAGATGTTTCGTAGTTGGGATTTAGTAAATTAACTTAAAGAAGGGCCGACGTCATACGTACATGTTTGGTCAACGGGATTTTGTATGATACAGGAAATGTTCTGCTTTTCATAAGGAAAGATATTTGTGTTAATTTGATAGTAATACCAAGAACTGAGTGAAATACAACTCTATTGTGAGGTTTCGTTAAGAACCAGCCCCACAAACGAACGCACAAGTGAAAAGTAGATCGTGAAGGGAATTGTAAAGAAATGTGACCTATATTCAGAGATAACATTGAAATACATGATTCGTTATTTTTGGGTCAATGAGTTTTATGTTGTAGTTTATTTTAAAAATCCTTCTACAAAAATAAAATAAAACCACAAAATAAGCGAAACTTTTTGTTGGAATCGTTTCCAGTTAGCGCAAAAAAAAAAAAAAAAAAAAATTATTAATAGATAAAGATTATCTGAGAGAAGAAACCTAAAAAAAATATGAGTAAGAGAAATCTGTGGAAAAGATGAATAAGAGAAATCTAAGGAAAAGATGAGTTAGAGAAATGTGAGGAATAAATGGGTAAGAGAAATCTGAGGAGAAATGAGTAAGAGAAATATGAGGAAAAGATAAGTAAGAGAATTTTGAGAGAAAATGAGTAAGAGTAATTTAAGGAAAAGATGAGTAAGAGAAATCTGAGTAAAAATGGGTAAGGGAAATATGAGGGAAAGATGAGTAACAGAAATCTGAGGAAAAGATAAGTAAGAAAAGTCTGGATAAAAAAAAAAAAAATAGGTAAGAGATATCCGAAGAAAAATCTGTCGAGGAAATGTGTGGTTGGTTCTTGAATCTAACGATGAGAGCGAAGTAATGAGAGATAACTGGATGACGGCCCAAGTTGGAGGTCCATTAAGGCTATCAAAGGGAAACGTTACGAGGAAGAAGAATAATAAGAAGAATGCGTCTGATTTGTTACTTTCTTACGTTGTCTAAGACTTCGGTTGGTATTTATAGTACCCGGGTGTTACATTTGTTTTTGTGGTTATACATAAGAGTACATTATTTTATGATTATTATTAATTGCTCTTTCCGATTATTAACTTTCTTAATGTATACAGTAACCGAACATGAGGTTTCTTTAACGGCTGGATTGTCGTATTGTTTTTTGTAGTGATACAGAGAGTGCATTAATGGATTGTGTCTATCGTTTATAATGTATACTATAGAAATTGAAAAATATCCTGGAAAAAAGCAATTAGCATTAATTATGAAAAAAGTAATTAATGCTAATTGCTTTTTATAAGGCATACCTTATAAATGACAGGCATAATGAATTCTGTAGCATGTTGCAAGAACATAAGTACAGAAATTTTTGAAACAATACGTAAAAAAACATGCTTCATGCGAGGACTCATAATCACAGTTGGTTTAGTGTCCGGAGCTCATACCCCATAAGCTATAATCTATATTGACATGTGCATTATAGTATTTTATTAACATGCTTTTATGCCAAAACCCTCTATGCATCAAGAAGCATCGATGAAGAAACCGGGCATATTTTCACTATTCATTTTTTTATGGAGTTCTGGAAGCGAACAACTTTCCCCAAATGACACTGAACTGCAGAAAACTCATTTCCATGAAGTTTCCTGATTCTGGAGTTAAATGCATTGTTGACATTGAATGATTGGATGATTAGAATGCAATATTTTTTACATCTCTTATATTTTGGTAATTTGGAAATTTTCGTTGCAGGTATGTGATGGTAACGATTTCTAAGGCGAGGGAGAGAAGGCTGTCTGTTAGAAGTCAAGGTAACAAAAATGAGAATTCATCTTTATTTATTCTGTTTTTGTTTCCTTTATACATAGAGGTGCAGTTCTAGAAAATGTCATTTATTAGGGGTTGCGAATTCACTATTATATCCTAAAATTCCCGACCTTTTGAAATCTCTCTCTCTCTCTCTCTCTCTCTCTCTCTCTCTCTCTCTCTCTCTCTCTCTCTCTCTCTCTCTCTCTCTCTCTCTCTCTCTCTCTCTCTCTCTCTCTCTCTCTCTCTCTCTCTCTCTCTCTCTTGTTATAACTACAAAGATTATTGACTTCATGAAGATTGTATAAAGAGCAGGTAAAAACATGGGACAAATCACCCTTATTATTATTATTATTATTATTATTATTATTTTTATTATTATTATCATTATTATTATTATTATTATTATTATGTCTGAGCTACAACCCTAATTGAAAAAGCTGAATGCATTAAGCCCAAAGGCTCCAACAGGGAAAAATAGCCCACTGAGGAAAGGAATTTCTTTTGAAAAGATCAGGAGATTGATTGATATGAGACGTCATTGCTTTCAGGGCCACTTGCACATAATTACATGCAAATGCCTGAGACGTTGGAGGGAGTCGGGAATAGGATGAAAGTGCACGGAAGGGAAAGGCAAGAATTATTTTTGATGCTAGAACTCCGGGATGTGATAAGGGGAATATGATAAAGTTTACTTTTTGCTTTTTTCTATTATTAGTGTCCAATTGGAATAATAATAATAATAATAATAATAATAATAAGTACAGTTTGAAGATGTTGAGGCTATAGAAAGATAAGAGAGGGAAAAAGAGAAAAAAGGTAAAATATGAGAATAAAGGAAAGAGAAATTAATTTATATAGATCGAGCAAAATAAACTTTGAGAGAAAGGAACCCGGGAAGGAAGGAGAATAATGATAAATAGGTGAGGTCTACCTTTTGAGGAGAGGAGACCACTTGTGTATAGTGGCAGAAAGAAAAGAGAACAAAAATTAATATTCTAATAAAGAACTGTTTTGGGATACAAATGAAAAGGGGAATGTGTAAAAGAGTAATAAGTGGGTGAAGGTAGGCGTGGCCTAAAGTTGCGCAGTTGAAGCGATTTGAAGTATTTGAAGGCGATTAAGTGCATTGTTATGGTCTTGTGGGGAATCAGATTCAGCAAGGACCCAGGTCAGCTTTAATGTTATTCCCGAATGACGAAACTTACTTGTTAAGGAAATGACTTGATTTTCTTGTCAAAGGAAATTCATTGGATGCAAGATTTTGTTCACTGTTCGGTTCTGATTTCTTTTTCTTATTGATTAATCTGAGAATAATTTTAAATGAGGTTTGTGACATATTCAAAGACATAAGATATTCACAAATTAGTTTTTCAATCCTATTTTTGCGAGCTTTTTATCCGTGTGCATTATCACACGTAATACGCTATGGAAAAAGTTTATCGAGGTTCCAATCCCCCCCGATTGTCCAAGTTTTGAATCTGTTTCTGCATCAATAGCCTTATTTATTATAACTTACAGTATAATGACGTTAAATCCATATCAGCTTCACGCCACACCCGGGTGACCTGATATCATAAGTTGGAATTCTGCGTTTTGAAATCAAACCATTTTCAATGAGTGATTTTGAGTTGAAAAAATATAAAGAACCGTTGATTGTCCACAAACCCATAATTTTCTTCTTTGTTTTCTTACTCTCATCTTCTGAAGACCTTTATAAATAGCCTGAAGCGATGCCCTTGTACGGGATCTATTATGCCCGAGTAACACACGGATGCTATCAAGTCCGCGGCTGTCGTAGTGGTAATGTATTAACTCATTGTGATTTAATTACGATGTAATAACGATAAACGTCGTCATTAATCGCCATGGTACGTATTCGCATCAGGAGATAACGGACCGTACGCCATGTGATCGTAGGTTTTGACAAAAACATTCACTGCGTACAGCCCCATTATCAACTTTTTTTATTGATTGATTTTCCAGTTACTCGAGTCATTAATTTTACAAAGCTTAAGCTCGTAGTTTAGTAATATGTAGTTTTGGAATAGCAGCAGCATTGTGAAAATTTCTCAATAATTTGCGTTATAGTTAGGATCTTTCGTAAAACGATATGCTATAGAAATAACCTATAGGCGTTTTGCATTCTCTCCATCATTGTGAGCTAAGAAGGTTTTGTTTGGGTAGCCTATAGCTCTATATGCTGAGTCATCGGCAGCCATTACTTGGCCCCTTCGATACTAGTTTGATGGAGGGGCCCTTGGGCGCGGATCATACATGCATAAGATCAGCGCCCAAATCCTCAACCCAAGGTAGGACCAGGGAAGGGTAGACAATGGCTGCTGATGACTCATCAGGTAGACCTGTTAGCTCTCCCAAACCTCCATCCTTAGGATTTTAGACACTAAAAGTAACTATCGAGTTTGAGCATGTCTCGAACCCCAGTCCGGTAGATGACCAGGCAGGGACTTTTCCAATTGGCCACCACAACCAGAATATGCTGGAAACTACCGAATCAACACGTTATGATATATCAAGGACAAGGGAGACTTTCTTACATCGTTTGAAGATTGGCCACTGAAGTTTGTCCAAGTATGTTGAATAGTTTGGTAGCCCAACCATTGTGCGGAGACTGTTATTGTCCTTTGGTGTTGGGGCATTTGTTGGTCGAGTGTCCCCGCCTTGGGGACTCGAAGAATAGTTTCCTCAGAGCCACCTAATGAAGAAGGTAATTAAGTATCTGCTCCACAGGGTTATCGGAGAAGTTGTTATACATGATAAAAGATGTGTTTGTAAGTTTGTAGAATATGTTGTTTCTGTTTAAAGAATGCAAGTATCATTTATAGTCACTTATCTACCATTTGTTTTGGTCAATTATATTTATGGCCATGTACAGTAAATTTCAAATTTGAAGGTATTTCTAAAGCATAAATGGTTAGGCAAAGGTTTCTCGCAAGAATGTATGAGGAGATTTAATTTTTTTCTGATCTCCCTTATATAATAGATAGAAAGTCGTGGTATGACAGTGAATCAATATCCAACAGATTTTGTAGTTTTGAGAACAAAGCCCTCAAAAGGATATGGGGAATTAAATGGCACTCCCAAAGAGAGATTAGTTAACCAAACTTTTATCTGGGCTCCACAAGGCACTCGGATAGTTGGAAGATCCAGGGCTACATGGCTGAGGACTATGAAGCGTGAAGTAGGTGATGATGAATGGAGAAGTATTGTTTTAAAAGCTCAAGATAGAAACGACTGGCGAAATTTCACCGAGGCCCTTTGCAACAAACGGCGTAGATGATGGGAATGGGAGAAAGGGACTAGTCGTACCCTGGTGAGAGAGGGATGCGTGAGTCTGCTTATCTATGTATATATTTAGTCGTCAATATCAACGAATTGATTACACTTCTATAATATACATCTAATAGTTACTGAACCCTATTTGACTCTCGAACTCTATTTGGCTCATTTCCATATTCATTAAGAAGTTCAGCAGTATTCTGTTACTGCAGAGTAGAGTGAGGCGTCGGACTTATTTCTTGTAGAAACTCTATTGCAGATTGCTTTGAATGATGACAAAACGAAAAGGGAGACATTTCACCTTCCATTTCAGTCTCATCTCGGAATAAGTCCGTTCGAAACACAATTTGATGCTGCCAAGATTTCCTTAAGGGTTCACTGGCAAGTCAATTTACCGTCTGACTGTCGTACATTTGTACTAATCCATTTCAACTGCACGACAGATGGCTTTTACAAAGAGATTTGTTTGTTGAGTAACCAGAAATATTGTTTTTTTTTTTTTCTAGTATACCTGACCCGTCAACAATGGTGGCTAAATATTTAGATATGCACACTCAGATTCAACCCTTCCCACCCCTCCCCATTCCTCTCGGAGTACCACCAGGGTATGACTACTCCCTTTCCTCTCCACCCGAGGAACGGGGAGAGGTTAAGTGATTATGCATCTTGCACTGCCGCTGAGCATAACCGGATATATATATATATATATATATATGTATATATATATATATATATATACACACATATATATATATATATATATGTCTCTCTCTCTCTCTCTCTCTCTCTCTCTCTCTCTCTATATATATATATATATATATAGAGAGAGAGAGAGAGAGAGAGAGAGAGAGAGAGAGACTTGCTCTTAATTATTGTCTCATTGTCTCATATGCCTATTGACGCAAAGGGCCTCGGTTAGTTTTCGTAGGGAAGATTATCTTCTCAAAACTCTTTATTCAGAATTCGACTTGCTGTTGATCATCTTCCTCATTCCTGACATTTTATTCGAAAGAGAACAAGCAACCCAATGAAGTTTTGGATTCAAATGTAATCATAAATTGATCTAAAGAACTTCGTTTCCTTCAGATGATACATAAACAGTAGTCCGAAAATCTACCTATTCATAGTATTCCTGTAAAGTTATGCTTAACGAGCCAGAGTATCAAAGTATCAGAATGGAGCAAACTAGAAGAAAAGTTTTCCGTTTCGCTGTGAACAAAAATAGTTGCGAATCTTCCAGCATTAAATCCAAATAAAAAGGTCCAAGTTTGTTTCCTAACAAAGACTCTATTTTAAGTATCTGCAATTCTATCTCCTGCAAAAGTTATTAGAATCTTCCCTTCAAAAACATTATTATTTTCTATTTGGTTTAGAAAAACCCAAAAACTTTATTTTCTAGGAAATGTAAAACTCTTAAAATGATTGAATTAAGCAAAGCAAGAGAATCAAACAAAACAGATATACCAGTAACCATATTTAAACGTTTAAAGGTCACTCATGAATGGCAGAGGCAAGGGACGGTGACAACGCCCTAGCAGGAGAATGATCAAAATTCTGACCATATGCAGATATGATCAGCGCCCAAGCTTCGTCTCAATTAAGCTCAGACCAGGGAGGCCAGACAATGGCTGCTGATGACTCAGCAAGTAGACCTATAGGCTTCCCTAAACCACTATCCGTAGCTTACAAGGATGGTGAGGTTGCAGACACTTCAAGGATCTATCGAGATTGAACGTTTCTCGAACTCCCGTCCAAGGCATCGCCAGGTAAGGACGTTTCCAAAAGGCTACCAAAACTCTGACGAGATCAATTCTAAATGTTTCCAGTATCTATAACAGGACTTATCGAAAGTCCTTCAATAACGAATAGATGTAGAATCAGTTACGTGTGGTAATGACAGTTATCAGTACAAAAAGGAAAAGGAAGTCACCACATCCATCTGGGAAGAGGACGCACTCATTTATTACGTGTTTTCTCACCCCCCCCACTCCTTGTGACCCATCACCCTTCTCTGGAGAATGCCTTACCACTGATATTAAAGCGTATCTCGGAAGAATGTGCAACGTTAAGTCGATAACTGATAATAATAAGTCTTTAATTGGAAGTATTTACAAAAGATTTTATCAGAACCATAATTTTTAGTTATACCTGTTAATAAAGTCCTACAAAATTGTAACTGACAAGTTATAATTAACTTTAACTAACTTCGTTGTTTACTAGTTGTAATTATTTTTTTTTTGTTTTCATAATGAACCTTCACCAGTCCTGTGAGTCAAGTTATTTTTTTCCCCTCGTTAATCTGATTAATCGATAAATACTTTTTAAAAGAAGCTCTTGAGAATACTTTTATGAAATATGAATATTGGGTTACAGTTTTAGGTTTAAGATGCCTCCGAAAAGGGCTGAAACAAGATGAAAAGGTTTATTTTTTCTTAATTTTCCGCTCTAAGAAAAAAAAAAAAAAACAGAATGCTTAGCTATGTAGGATATGATGTATCGATCTCTTGAAGATGTGTACCTACCAACATCTCGTCTCGTGATATATGAACCTTTTTCCTTCTTGAGTCAAAGATGAAATGGGGAAAGTATTTTGCATTTTATGAAAAAAAAAAAGATGAGGGAACTGAATTGCCAGCCAAGATCAGGTATCAATATGGATTGCTGGAATATCGCTAATGGGAAGCGCAGAGAGTCGGGACATATAGAAGAATGTGCGGTATATGTAATGTAAAAGATATCACCAAAGGAGGAGCTAAATATTTAGGTAGATTTGCACAGACACAGATTCAACCCTTCCACGCCCCTCCCCCTTCTCTAACAACAACGAGGCTTGGTTTCTGAGTGTATCTCTTAAGGTACCCCACTCCCACTTAACATAGGAACGGGGAGATACCGTGTAGATATACGTCTGGCAATGCCACTGACCGTAACCGGAGAGAGAGAGAGAGAGAATGAAGGAAGGAGGTAGAATCAACCATGAGAACGAAGAACGTGCCAGTGATGGGGAGAAGGAGTGTAGGACGTCAACTGATCCGAAGGATGGATGTGGGAAGGAGAGGTTTGCTTGGTGGGTTGGGTCAACAGGAGGAAGATGCAACAAGTACAAATAGATGGAGAATGTTGAGTTGGGTGGCCGACCCTGCTATACAGTGACACTTACAACTTCGAAAGATCAGTTGAACAAGTAATAGTATTAAGAAATAAATTGATCTTTCGGGGAACGTGAATTGGAATCATGAATTTTCGAGCTATATGAAATAGAGTTGTTTATTTTTCCAATGGAAAGGGAAATTCAATGTTTCTTTTCAAGCTCAGGGCCAAAAGGATTATGGAAAAGGAAAAGGAAAGAAGTAAGATTGGTCGTAACGGCGAAAGATACAATAGACGTGTTTTATATATATATATATATATATATGTGTGTGTGTGTGTGTGTGCGTGTGTATACATATATACATATATATATATATATATATAAGTATATATATATACATATATATATATATATATATATATACACACACACAAATTGATATGTGTGATCACCTAGCCAGAGGTTATCCACCGTTTATTAGAATTTCTATGGTATTGTTTATACATTTCAACGCAAACGCAGCCACCCATCCACACACACTCACATATATTTGTATATATACATATATATATATATGTATGTATATACTGTATATATATTTATTTATTTATAAGTTAGTTAATAAATATATTCATCACCATATACTGTTCTATGTAAGTCATCGGGTTTTGGACGTCTCTAATACATTAGATTGTGTTTTCATATATATATACTCTCTCTCTCTCTCTCTCTCTCTCTCTCTCTCTCTCTCTTTATATATATATATATATATATATATATAACATTTCAAAAAGGATGTTATTTAATCAGATGGTTCTATCAGTATTAACTCATGCATCAGAAACCTGGAGCCTTACTAAAGCTTTAGAACTTGCATTAGTTACAACTCGAAGAGCTATGGAAAGAATAATGATGGGAGTAGTAAAAAGAAACAGAAAATGAGCAACATGGATATTATATATACCTTTTAAAGAGCATTAATTCTTATATAATTATATGTTCATTCATGCAATAAAACCGGACAATTTCTTCTTCCTTTTTGAAAATCGTAAACTTAACTGATTTCCAAAATCGACGAGAATTGATTAATTATCTGGTGTGTTATGACAGTAGGCGAATGTGGGCTCGCTTTGATTCCTCTTCTTCTTTAGATTGCCCGGAGCTTCTCTCCGGACAGGGGCTTTTTGACGGTGCGTCTAACCCCTAGGTGGTTAATCGCTTTAATGATTCCGGATCTATATGATGACGTCAGAAGGGGGTTTGGATTAGAATTTGGGATACAGCATAATTAGTTGATAATGTTGCTATATTAAGGTCAGAGCACAACAACAGCCTAATGAGCTATTCCGATTTTTGACGAAGAGTTAGAAATGATAGACATGCGTAGGGTAACAGTTATCAAAATCCCAAAATCTTAAAATTCATATTATAGGATATGTTTATCATAAATACATAAAACTTTATTCGAAAAGATTATATGTTTCCAAAAGTTTTAGATTAATGGTTTATGGTTCTTCTTCTTCTACTCCACCTCCATCCTTACACGGTTGCCTGATGCGTCCTCTCCAATGCTTTCCATCAAAGGCATCCTCTTCTACCAAACCTCTTCTCTCCTTATCATCCTTCACCTTTTATCGCCTTCTAATCTTCTGCCTCCCTCTCGATCTCCATCCCTCCTGCTAATAGGTCCCTTCTATACTGTTCACAGTATCTCATTCATTTCCTGAATTGCTATATGGTATTGTGTAAATTTGCATTTTTAATTAACACCCGTTTGAAATTGGGTTAAATTTTTTATTATCTCTCTCTCTCTCTCTCTCTCTCTCTCTCTCTCTCTCTCTCTCTCATTCAGGCAGCATATTCCCTTTCTTAATTTGTAAAAACTGAACATCTGTGAAATCACCTTCTTTGAGAAGGCTCAGAAGTGTCTTGGGATTTTCGTAGTCGTCCCGAATTCTATTTACATCTCTGCGTATATTTTTATCCCTTGATGTCTCTGCAGTATTGATATTTAAAGGTTGAAGGTGTCTGGTTTCAGTTCCGGTTTCATCAAGGTGATCGCCAGAACGTCAGTCGGGCAAGCCCAACCCCCCGCTGTGGTGCCCAACTACGGCAGTGGCCTCTCCAGTAAACAGCTTTAACTCACGGTACCCGGCAGGGATCGATTTGGAGATTGAAGATTGCATAGTTTAAGGCATGATAAGAAGAGTAAAAATCGGTCTAGAAATTTTGGGAAAGATTCTTATATCAGTTATTAAGTGATTAACCATCTTCATATTTCGCTATATTTAACGATATTATTTTTTTCAAAGCTTAAAATGTACACGGCTACGAATTCGTCATCGTAGATTGCTCGTAGTTACTCTGGAAGGGGCTCTTAGACTCTTAGTTCAGGCCCCCAAGGGAGTTTAAAGGTGCTAAAGGGTACTCAATAAGAGTATGATGTGGGTGGCAGTAATGCTAATTGATTGTGCTCTCAGTTCCCTTGAGAGAGAGAGAGAGAGAGAGAGAGAGAGAGAGAGAGAGAGAGAGAGAGAGAGATTGTATTAATATTTTAATGGCATCACCTCAGAAATAGTCATAGTATTGGGTTTTAGTTTTGGTAGTGACTTGTGATATTGTTCTTTGCAATTCCTGTAGTTTATGTGATCTCTAATAGAAGGAAGACTAGTTTAGAAAGCTTTAAAATTTTGAGGTCGACTCAATTTCGGTTTGTATACAAGGTGTAGATCTCTCTCTCTCTCTCTCTCTCTCTCTCTCTCTCTCTCTCTCTTCTCCTTAATAAAAACGGAACGTGATTGAATTCATCTTTTTCGAGGAAGTTCAGAAGTGTCTTGGAATTTTCGTAGTCTTTCAGAATTTTATTAACATGTCTTAGTTCCAACTACGTGTATTTTCTTGTGATTTTTTCTTTTCCTTGATGTCTCTATAATTTTTATATTCGCTGGAGATACTGGAACGTAGGATTTTTATGTCCTACAAACCATGCGAAAGACATCTTCGTGTCTGTTAACAATTGGTTGTCAAGCAAAGCTCCTATTACAACTAAGCACTTATGAATCAAAGAATAGGTTCTAAATAGGTCTATATGAGCTTAAGTCCTGGTAGTCCAGAGCATTTTTCAGAGCTGGTGTGACTGTAGCCATTTTCTCAGATTTGGGAAACTTACATTCATTAATGCTTGCATTTGCTATTCTCATTATTATTTCGGCTAGACTAGAAAAGTCTCTCTCTCCAATTACTTCTGATGTTGGCATAGGATCGATCGCGCAGTTTGTTTTCTTTGCTCTCTTGATAATCCTGGTGATGTCATCTTGTGTTATGTCGTTAAATCATATTAATTTTGTCCCTGTGCCTGGTGTCTTATTAATCTGATGTTGAGTATTTACAAATGACCTGGTTATATTTTCAATTTTGTTATTAAAGAATGCTAGAAAATTATTTGCTAGTTCCTGGTCACTGTATCCATCGGGTAGCTTCTTTTTTTCACATTTCCTATTGTACAATTTCGGAGACGATATAACTTATTTATGTCTGTTGCTGCTTCGAGGATCTTTCTCTAATAGTATTCAATTTTTTTCCTTCTTAGTAGGTAGTTATGTTGACACGTAGCAGTTTTTGTATTCTTCCCATGTACTTTCAGCTTTTAACCGATTGCACTTACTTTCTTTACGTTTTTCCCCTCTTTTTCGCTAAAGTCTCTCCATCAAATCAAGGAAATTGGCCTTTTACAGTTATAGTATTTTCCATCAGTGGGCACATGGTATCATATTCACTTTTACTCACTTCATTATAAGTGGTCGTAAGACAGTTAACACACTTAGCTCCCAACAGACGTTGGCCATCATGATCACAGGGAATATTGATAGCACCGTTTATTTATTTTTGTAACTTCTTCAATAAATACGGTAGGAGAAAAATTTGATTTATGTCTAAGTTTATTTTCTTTACTATTGCATGTTTCTGTAGAGGTACACTAAACGTAAGAAGTTTGTACATTTCTCTTCAACATTTACATCACATCCAATATTATTTATGTCATCATTCAAAACTAGGTCCAACGTATTCCCAGCCGATATTATTCACTAGTCGATATGATTCTAGTAACTCACTAAATGCCAAAGCGTCAGGATTTGATGCGTCATCCTTCCAAAAATCTAAGTCTCCACAGATAACTAATTCGTTTTTCTCTATGATAATCATATCAATGAAAGCACCAAATTCTTCAAAAAAGATACTAGTGTTTGTTCTCGGAGGTTTGTAGACCAGTGATTCTTAAACTGGGGGGCGTGCCCCCCTAGGAGGGCGCCAGGAGCTTCCAAGGGGGCACAAGCAGGGCAGCTAGATGGTGCCATTTTTTTCTAAAATTAATTGCAAAATAGTCAAAAACATTATCACTGCTTCCATAAGTTTTTTTTAATTATCATCTCAAAACATGCCAAAATCTCAATTAATAAATGCCAAAAGTTATGAAAGTGACACATGTGGCTAACCCTTAGATGAGAGCGGTCAGAGAAATGTTTCCCCAGGAACTGAACGCGTTTTGTACCACCTTATTGCTCATCTCATCTGCTCCTATAATAACAAAGGGTTGCAGTAGTCTGGCTCAGTCTGTCAAACGAAGTAGTGAGAACTTTAAGTCCTGCATAATATATTTCAAATATTATCAAGTACTGGTAATTACTACATTACTTTTAATGTATTTAGTGCAGTTCTGATTTATAAGTATTTTTTTCTTTTTTGGGCGTGTGTTTACTGTATGTCCATTCATTCCTTTGTAGCTGTTTTACTATTTTAGATAAGTTATGTTCAGTATCAAAAATCTAAATGTGTGTGTAACACGTTAACGTGCAGAAAAATTTGTTCATATCATGGTATGACTTACCAGCTTATGCAAATGTATTGTACGTTATCATTATTTCACCTGCATAATATATTTGTTTCATTCGATATACCTATAACTAGGGTGTTCATTTATTTGAGGTGTGAAAAGGGGAGTTATAATGAAATTTTGCATATGCATTATGCATATAGGCCAGTGACCAGATTTTAGAAATTGAAATACGTGGCATTACACAACACACACATATATATATATATATATATATATATATATATATACATATAAATGTGCATGAATAACTACGATATATATAATTATATATGCATTTGGAATCCTCGTAAACGTGAAGATGTTAAGAATAAATTATTGTGAAACAGAGTTCTCAGTATTAGTAAGAATCACAACGAAGAAAAGAAATTAGCTTGATGTGGCAAGTGGTCTCCGATATGCATTGAGCCAAACACCACTAAATATTCCCCGACTAGTTGCTCAAAAGAGCCAGTATCACCCATCCCACTGATGAGTAGCACTTAGTCAAAAAGGCCACTGGCTATAATCCACTTTTTCTATAATATTACAAGCAGTTAAAATAGTAACAATGAAAATAAAAATGTAGTAATTATGATGTCTTTTGTTTTACAATACTACATAAGTATGGATAAATTAATCACTAAGGAGGATGTGTAATATTTTTTGATGTGATCATGATCCATGAATGATTGTATTAAGACTAAAAATTATGTTTAATTTTTGCAGTAATAAGTATTTATTTTAGTATTTTCTATCAATGTAATGACTGTAATCTGTATAATGCTAAAAAAGTTTGAAAAAAGATTAAGATAAAATTTTGTTTCATCATGATATAATCATTTTACCCATTTTCTATGAACAATGCTTATTTTATTGAAATATAGTACAGTGCATTCCCATAAAAAATCAACAGCAATGAAATAGAAATCCATCATTCATCCATATACTCATATAACCAATGAAGTATATTGGCATACAAAACGCAACATATTGTTTATAAAAACAATACATACATACATACGGTACTTTCTAGTTTGGCAAAAATTTCAAGGGTGGGGAGGGGGGCATGGGTTCTATGCTTAGTGCAGAAGGGGGGCGCAAGGCAAAAAAGTTTAAGAACCACTGTTACAAAGGATTATTTTTTTGTGTGTGTAAAGTTTATTTCTATATATTCAAAGCTTGATACACTAGTTATTTTTAACATTTTGAGATTTGAGTAACTTTCATGAATAATGAGTCCGACACCCCCACCAGACCTACTTTCTCTCGGTATGTGAAAGAAGGCGTGTGCGGGGGGGGGGGGGGGGGGGGAATGCAATTTCAATTATCTTGGCCTTGTCCAAGTTATTTAACCATGTTTCAGATAATGCTAGTAGTGTATGTCCAAATATTTCCCGGTTGTATATGTAAATATAGATATATATATATATATATATATATATATATATACAGCATAAATATCTTAGTATATTTCTAATTTAAAAAAATAGAACAGGACATTAATGAATTACCTCAACCTTTTGTGAAGTAAAAGTTGAAGATGATGATGGAGCAGCAAGAAAACGATGTAAAGACAGAGAGCGAAGATATCATTAAATCTTTCTTTCATATCCCTGAAGAATGAGAAGACTTTCAGGAAGTTACAAGAATAAGAATTTCAAGCAAATGACAAGGAGAATGTTATACAATATTTTGAGTCAGTAAACATTAATATTATGTTTATTAGTAGTTTTAATAACAAAATAATTTTTACTTTAGATAGAAATAATATTGATTATATATATCAATATTTGCTTCTATAAATTAAAATCTACTGTACGAAATTAAATGTTCAAAGTAGGGAAGGAAGTCCTGTATCAATCACTTCCGAGCGAATTTCTTCCGGAGTTCCAAAGGAAATCTTAAAGAACTCGTCCGGAGACTTAAGGCAGAATTAGAGGAATGTAAAGAAAAAAAAATTTTTCAACTTGATCCCATTAAATATTTATTAAAATTACAATTGGGAATCATTTAGAAAAATATTTTTGTTTTTTTTATCGTGAAAGTAATTCTAATTCCAAAAATAAGCGTATTAAAATTCAGTGATGTCGAATTTCATAATAATTTCCATAATAATATCCGAAATTTTCAGTTGAAAAGATTATTCTGACTTGAACGTTCCAAATTCCTCTCCGTCTTCAGGGATATGATATGATGATTAAATACTCTTTTCTTTACTGCGTTTCATTCTACCTTGAGGCGTCAGTGACCCTGGCAGTTATGACGCCGCCTAGTGTCAATGACCTTTGTAGTTGCGACGCTAGGCAACTTAATCAATCTTTAAATATGATCATATTAATAAAACCCATGATATAGGGTCTCTCTCTCTCTCTCTCTCTCTCTCTCTCTCTCTCTCTCTCTCTTCCCCTTAATAAAAATGGAACGCGATGGAATTCATCTTCTTTGAGGAAGCTCAGAAGTGTCTTGGAATTTTCGGGGTCTCAGAATTTTATTAACATGTCTCGGTTCCAACTACTTGTATTTTCTTGTGATTTTTCCTTTTCCTTGATGTCTCTACAACTTTTATATTTGCTGAAGATATTGGAACGTTGGATTTTTATGTCCTACAAAGCTTGCGAAAGACATCTTGTCTGTTATCAATTGGTTGTCAAGCAAAGCTCCTATTACTTTTAAGTGACTGACTAATTGTTCAAGAATTGCTTATTCAAGCACTTATGAATCAAAGGATAGATTCGAAATATGTCTATATGAGCTTAATTCCAGGTAGTCCAGAGCATTTTTCAGAGCTGGTGTGACTGTAGCCATTTCCTCAGATTTGGGAAACTTGCATTCATCAATGCTTGCATTTGCTCTTCTCATTGTTATTTCGGCTAGACTAGAAAAGTGTCTCTCTCCAATTACTTCTGATGTTGGCATAGGATCGATCGCGCAGTTTGTTTTCTTTGCTCTCTTGATAATCCTGGTGATGTCATCTTGTGTTATGTCGTTAAATCATATTAATTTTGTCCCTGTGCCTGGTGTCTTATTAATCTGATGTTGAGTATTTACAAATGACCTGGTTATATTTTCAATTTTGTTATTAAAGAATGCTAGAAAATTATTTGCTAGTTCCTGGTCACTGTATCCATCGGGTAGCTTCTTTTTTTCACATTTCCCATTGTACAATTTCGGAGACGATATAACTTATTTATGTCTGTTGCTGCTTCGAGATTATAATAATAATAACAATGATAATAACAAAAACTAGAAGGGCACTCACTAGAGTGCAGACCTCCATGCGGCAGCTTATTTCTCGACCTTTTGCTTGACCTTGACCTTTGACTTTAAGATTTTGCCTGAAGGTGATCTTGACCTTTAAAAATATAATAATTTCCAGTTTTTTTTTTACATAACAGTTAATCCAAGCAAGTTCCATTGATCGTAATTCAAATTGTGGCCGGAAAGCTATTCACAAACTAACACACACACACGCAAACTTCGATAGTGGAGGTAATAATAATAATAATAATATCTCTTACATAATAAAGAGCAATTGTATGGTTATACACACACACACACAAACACACACACACACACACACACACACACATATATATATATATATATATATATATATATTTCTTTCTTTTTGGTTATACTGAGCTCTCCCCGTCCCACTGGTTAGGGGGAGTGGGATTAGTCATACCCTGGGGAGAAGGGAGTGCCTGTGTGTGCATATCTATCTTAAGATTCAGCTCTCATTTTTTGACGGGTCACGTACACTGATAAAAATGATAATAATAATAATAATAATAATAGAAGAAGAAGAAGGCCTAAGATCACTATAACAGTTTTATGCTATGATTAATACTCAACATCTATCAATAATGATAATGGTTGATATAAAAAATAATATTAACACAACAAGGAATGGATCGACGAATGACACATGACTGTGTGTGTGTAGATTGCCTTACCTTGTGTAAGACACGGAGTCTTGCGTTGGCAGCCCAGAAACCATCAAAATAATTTCATCATATATAGATATTTTAAATTTCTATGTGACTCTTTTAATTTTAAAAGCCTCAAAATTTAAATTCCATTCCAAAACTAATGTGAATTATACATTTATCAAAATAATATATTCCTAATGAGGGATTTAATCATTTCTATATGGGATAACTAATTGTATGAGCATTTTTGTCCTTGAAATCGAGGAGATAATTTGCTTGTGTGGGAGTTGCTCGGAGTGAGAGAAGCGGCTACATGAAAGGAACAGAGGAAATCCTAAGTGTTTCAGTTATCCAAAGACAATTTAAATACCCAATAAAAGAATAAAATCAGGTAGATCAAAGCCACATATGAAGAAATAAGGAAAAGGGCCAAACTAGAAAGCAAGATTAGAATAAATGGCATTATAATCGAGTTTTCATAAGTCAGTTAACCGCCAGTTCGTATTGCTTAGGCCTAAAGACTGTGATCCTTCAAGTGCGGTGATGTCAAAGCATAAAAACACCGTCATGTTTTCCTTTTAAATTATCTATATGCTTTAAGTATTGCATTGTAGGCCTATCCTGCATTGCAGATTCTTTATCTATATATTTTAAGCGTTGCATTATAGTCCTATCTTACATTGCAGCTTCTGCATCTATATGTCTTAAGCGTTGCATTGTAGGCCTATATAACATTACAACTCCTGCATCTATAGAGCATTGTACTGTAGGCCTACCTGGCATTACAGTCAGCAGGAACATCGTTGCTTTTGTGCAGTATCCTAAAATCCAGTATTTATATTCCTCCTGTGTTTCTTTGGTAGAAGCAAATACGATTTATTTTAGTGTACAAACGATTACGCAATTTTCTCTGAATTTAGACACGTCTTCAGATTCTGAGGACTTTTTTTTTTTTTTTTTTTTTTTTTTTTTTGATAGGAAGAAATTATCTCAGTGAAGTTATTTTTCATAAATAAAAATGACCAATTTATGATATGTACACTTTAGAGTTTTAATAAAAATTCATTATAAATATCATCATCATCTCCTACGCCTATTGACGCAAAGGGCATCGGTTTCAATTCGCCAGTCGTCTCTATCTTGAGCTTTTAAAACAATACTTCTCCATTCATCATCCACTTCACACTTCACATTCTGTAAAAAGGAAGTGTCCAAAGAATTGTATCAAACATAGTCTATAAATATTGTTTGAACTTAGACGCCATAGTTACGAACCAACAACAGTTATAGTGAAATCTCGGAAATTATTTGTGACTGTTCGAAGGATATTTTAGGTTGGATATTCAAGTGGAGGAATAGAAATATTTATAGGCCTAACAAAATGAGTATTGAAGTTGAGGGTGAAAAGTCTTTTATCTTTAAATCACATCTCAATGACAGAGTGTTCAGACTAAATTTCCGACCAATGAAAGGTCGACATGATATTGTTCTTGTAAATAATGTTTTAATCATAGACTATAGATTGGCTTAGCTACTCAAGTAACTGTCTTCTTCTTTCAACCTCATCATTCCCATAGTATACCAGGGTCGGCCGCTCGAGTCAACTCTCTCCATCTATTTATCTTATCTTCATCGTATGTAGAGTACATCAACACCAAATTTTTAATCAATGATTTTGAAATTAAAATTTGAATAAAAATATCGTTATTCAGTCTTGGCCTTTAAAAGTTAATGGAGAGATTAATATTGTGTTGACTCGAAAATTAGGCAAAGGAAAAACGAGCTTCAGTCAGAGAGGGATCCAATGTAGTACTATTCTTGCCATCACAGTACCAAATAACTCTCTAGCAGTAGTATCTCATCGGGTGCCTCTCCTTGCCCATTATATTACTGATTTATTTGATAAATAAAAAATCTAAAATTCATAAATAGCTGTAATAATAATTAGTACTAAAGGCAACTAAATTCTTAATTATTAACCCTTATAAGTAATTATGAATTTATCAACAAATCTATAAACTTTCCATAGAATGTTTGAGTCTTCTTAAATGGAGAATATTTTCCGAGCAGTAATGGTAGTGATGTTTGTATCATCCTGGATAATCTGAAGTAAAGAGACTCGGGTTTTCCGAGAGTCCTGGTTCGGGTCAAGCCCTAAGAAATCGACTCCGTTGAGGATCCTTCCTCTTGGGTGTCTTCCGATTCAGGACTTCCTCTCGGTTTGGGGTTCCGAGACAGGCAGGATAGGAAGAGAGTATCCTGTCACTGACGTCCCCCGGTTGCGAAATTTTTTTTCCCAAACAGTTCTGCAGATTGGGGCGGGGCTT